>NW_024070202.1:48041143-48603774 GCF_014754425.2 Oryx dammah | reverse complement strand
ACACACACACACACACACACACACACACACACACACACACACACACACCCCAATATTAGGAGAATATAGAAGAAAAAATATAACCTGCCTGGAGAAACAAATATGATTTAAGAATATACTAAATGCCTCTAACATTTGAAACAGATATAATCTATGATTTTAATGAATCCTCAAGGGAAAATACAGAAATGTTTATATAGGTTTGACTTTCTCCCAAGTGCCATTCCAGCAGAATACTGAGAGTCCTGTGTTCCTATGAATATCTTTTGTGCTTATCTAACCAGAGATTCTGTCAGTTTCCAAACTAGATGGGTCTTAATTCCTCCGCCCCCAGGAGACACAGAAGTGTAGCTGATTCAAGTCATCTTTAATCCTGGAGCATCCTTACAAGAAAAATGCTCCATTACTTGAAGATGGCTGAATAAGCCTCTCTATTCCTAGCAGGGAAAACAACCTCCCACACCTGTGACTCCCCACCAGTGCCAGCGGGACCTGCTTATATTCTCACTTCTTTTTGCCTGAAGCCCAAGATAAGCAGTGCCTGGCAGATAAGAGGCACTGATTCAACAGCTGAGGGTTAATCCATCAACTCTGTGAAGTAAACAGAGCAAGTCTCCTTGTCCCACTTACTCTGCTATTTATTGGATGTGGATGCTGGGCACTGGGAATGTGACAGAGTCCTTGCCTCTGAAGAGCCTGACCAAGTCGGGAGGTATTTTCAAATACTATGGCTGCAAGGGCTTACACCACATAAGCAGCTACTCTAACAGGAAAATGTAGATAAAAGAGAAATTTCACAGAAAACTAGAAAACTCAAGAAATTCTATGAAAACAAATGCAGTCAACTGAAGGCATGAACCAATGAGTTTGGCCTTCAAAAAGAAAAGCCAGGTTGATAATCATACAGATAGTCTGCATCTCTGAGCATAATGCTGGGAAAGAAGTTGTGATTTATGGTCATTACACACACACACACACACACACACACACACACACAGCCACACACACACACAGCCACACACACACACAGCCACACACACACAGCCACACACACACAGACACACACACACAGACACACACACACAAACACACACACACACCCCCCACTCTATCTATACGGTAGCCACATTGGTTAAATATTCTTTGCAGAAAAGAGTTCATGTACCCTGAAGTAAGACGTACACAACAGTCTTGGAGTCAGCACAATAATTAACATCCCCAGCCTCATGAGTCACCTTTTCTAGAATAAACATTTTCCAAATCTGCTCTCTAAATAAAAGATTCTAGAAATTATGTCAACTGAAACCATGTTAGGTAATTATTTTTGACAGAATAAATACTTGGCTCAGAGTAAATTTCTCTTATGCCTGAGCTATAAGGCTCACCTTTGAAGGAAGGAAAATTTAACTTTTTTAAAAGATCAACAGCCACTAAAGCAAATAAACAACAAAACCTGAAATATTGTCCTAATTAACTGAACAAACACAATTTTCAAACTTCTTTATACATGCTTACTTTCTGACATTGCAAAGGACCACTTATTTATTTTCTGTGTCTTTGTTAAAGCTATGTTCCCTCAAAGTACTTCTGATCAGAAATGATGGGAACTGTTTGAGAAGCAAGTGTTTGAGGGACCAGTTTTCTTTTTCCTTTTCGATTATATAATGTGAGATTTAGGTGTCCTATCTACCCATATACATGGAGCATGGCTGGAGTAGGGCAGAATGAGATGAAATACAGACGTCCAGCTTTTTTTAAATGCCACCTTTAAGGACCACTAAAGAGATGCACAGTCTCATTCTTTCTATTCACAAAGCAAACTCCTCAAAATATAACTAATATTCTAAAATACCAACGTAATAGAATATAACTATTACTTTAGGGGAAAAAACACTCTTGGTTTACTTTTGCTTATGAATGAACTTGATTCTCCACTTTTTAATTCATGAGGACTTTACCAAAAATACCCTCTTAGGACCAGAAGAAAAATTCAGCTTCAGCTACAAGAGTCTTAAGGTAGCTAAGCTTATAAAGCCACACAAAGAGTTGATGTACTAACAATGTCCAGAAAGAGGCTCCCAATACTTTAAGGATTTTGAAATGTGGACTCCGAAATAAAACTGGAGATGGGAAAGGCCATTTCCAAAACTATATCAATGCAACCTCTGCTTCTGCATATGCTAAAACTGTCTCTTCTAAACCTGTAAGATCAAATATGTATAAAGGGCAGATTTACAGAGACTAATGTTTTGTTCCTAATGTTTTTTTTTTTTAAGAGTGAACAATCCAGACTAGACCACTAAGAATACTACAAAAACCAAAAGCTAGGAGAGTTCAAATCCTCACACATCCCTGGAGGCACAGTAAAATCAGACCCAGAAAAGAGTAGTTAAGAAAAATATAAGGGCTCTGAAATGAAGACAAAACCATCAGGAAATGTGATTAAGCTTGACCTAATCACAAAAGTACAGAAAACACCACCTTGTCTTCACAGAATGATGTTCCTGCTATTCTAGGCTCAGCTTAAATGCCTCCTAAAAAAAGGAGGACATTCTCTGAATACTCAGTTTAACCCCGTGCAGGTCCTCTCAAATGCCAGCACTATCTAAAGATACTTTTCACTGCTGTTGTTCAGTAGCTCAGTAGTGCCCAACTCTTTGCGACCCCATGGACTACGGCATGCCAGGCTTATCTGTCCTTAATTATCTCCTGGAGTTTGTTCAAACTCATGTCCTCTGACTTGGTGATACCATCCAATCATCTTGTGTATTATGCTTACTATGTGATTCCTCCCGTGCTACCGAGAGGGCAGCATCCTTCCTTGTCTGTTTCACTACTATATACCCAGCACCTAGAACTCTGCTTAATACGTATTTACCTCAACAAATACTGAATGAATAGTGCTATTGAAAATTTAATATACTAAGGTTATTTCCTGATACTTAAAGATTATTTGGACAAATGTAAGTGATAATTTATACACACATTAAATTTATGAAACTCATAAAATACTGTACTGGCTGGAACATAAAATCAACTTTAAAACGGTAGAGTTACACTGGCCTTTGACTTCTTGTAGAAGCAGTAAAATGCAATCCCATTTATGACCCATAATTAGAAAAATTCAACCCAGCTGCTAGTTTCCAACAAAAATAATGAAAAATTTCACAAGTTAATCAGTGCAGAAAGCAAAGGCACTTTTCAATTAAAATGTGGGAAAGAGGCTTTTAAGAACATCCATGTTTCGAACAGTTTTATTTTTAATCAAGGTGAAAATGAAATACAGTGAAGTACACAATTCACTGAGTTCTGACAAATGTATACAGCTATGTAACCAATATTCCAATCAATATACAAAACATTTCCAACACCCTGGAAAGTTTCCCCAACTCCTTACAGTCAATTCCTACCATCCCTTAGGAAACTATTATTAGTATTTCTAATAGTAGTTTAGAACCATTTCTAACCATAGCTTAGTTTTGCCTGTCTCTGAATTTCATACAAATCTGAGATTTATTCTCACTGCTGAGAAGATCAATAGTTTGTTCTTTTTTACTGCTGAGTAGTATTTCATTATGTGAATGCACTACAATTTGTCTATCCATTCTCCTGTTGATGATTTTTTCCAATCTGGGCCATTCTGAATAAAACTTCTATAAATATTTTTATACACATCTTTTTGTGAACGTATGTATTTCTCATGTAGATACCTAGAAGGAGTTTCCCTGGTAGCTCAGCTGGTAAAACAGCTGCCTGCAATGCAGGAAACCCTAGTTCGATTCCTGGGTCAGGACAATTCCCTGAAGAAAGCATAGGCTTCCCCCTCCAGTATTCACGGGCTTCCCTGGTGTCTCAGACGGTAAAGAATCTGCCTGGAATGTGGAAGACAGGGGTTTGATCCCTGGGTTGGGAAGATCCCCTGGAGGAGGGAATGATAACCCACTCCAGTATTCTTGCCTGGAGAATCCCCATGTACAGAGGTGCCTGGCAGGCTATGGTCCACAGGGGTTGCAAAGAGTCAGACACAACTGAGTAAGCAAGTACAGCACCTAGAGTGGGACTGCTGGGTCATAGGTAAATAAATATTTAACCTTATAAAAAAACTGCTGATTTCTTGTTTCTACCATTTCATCCTCTCATGTAATAAACAAGAATTTCAGTTACCTTGTATCTTTGCTAACGTAAGACAGGTCTTCTATTTTAGCTATTCTCATGCGTTTAGTGGAATCTCATTGTGATTTTAATGTTAATTTCCTTAATAACCAAAGATACTGAGCACTCTCCCATGGGTTTACTGGCCATTCTCATGTCTTCTTTATTAAACTGTTTAAGTCTTTTGCTCAGTTTCATTAAAGCCTTTTTATTATTGAGATTTAACAGCTCCTTATGTATATTCCAATAAAAATAAATTAGAATACGTAAGGGAAAAAAACAATTATAATAGCAACAAAAAATAATAGGTAACTTAGAAATAAGGTTAAGAAAAGACAAGAAAATCCTTTATGAAGAAAATTACAGAACACTGAAGAAATGAAAGGAAAACTGAATAAATGGAGATAGGCAATGTTCATGGACAGGAAGATTCAATATCATTTAAAGAAGCTTATCCTAAAAGTTCTGTGGAATAATAAAAGCCTATGGGTAGTTAAACAATTCTGAAGAAAAATAAGGTAAAAATTACTTCAGTTCAGTTTAGTTGCTCAGTCGTGTCCGACTCTTTGCAACCCCACAGACTGCAGCAATCCAGGCCTTCCTGTCCATCACCAACTCCTGGAGTTTACTCAAATTCATGTCCATTGAGTTGGCGATGCCATCCAACCATCTCGTCCTCTGTTGTCCCCTTATCCTCTCGCCTTCAATCTTTCACAGCATCAGAGTCTTTTCAAATAAGTCAGTTCTTCACATCAGGTGGCCAAAGTATTGGAGTTTCAGCTTCAGCATCAGTCCTTCCAATGAATATTCAGAACTAATTTCCTTTAGGATGGACTGGTTGGATCTTCTTACAGTCCAAGGGACTCTCAAGAGTCTTGTCCAACACCACAGTTCAAAAGCATCAATTCTTCATTGCTCAGCTTTCTTCACAGTCCAACTTTCACATTCACATCACAACTTTCCATACTACTGGAAAAACCATAGCCTTAACTAGATGGATCTTTGTTGGCAAAGTAATGTCTCTGCTTCTTCATATGCTGTCTAGGTTGGTCACTGGAGAAGGCAATGGCACCCTACTCCAGTCCTCTTGCCTGGAAAATCCCATGGATGGAGGAGCCTGGTAGACTGCAGTCCATGGCGTCACTATGAGTCAGACATGATTGAGCAATTTCATTTTCACTTTTCACTTTCATGCATTGGAGAAGGAAATGGCAACCCACTCCAGCGTCCTTCCCTGGAGAATCCCAGGGACAGCAGAGCCTGGTGGGCTGCCGTCTATGGGGTCGCACAGAGTCGGACACGACTGAAGCGACTTAGCAGCAGCAGCAGCAGGTTGGTCATAACTTTTCTTCCAAGGAGTAAGCGTCTTTTAATTTTATGGCTGCAGTCACCATCTGCAGTGATTTTGGAGCCCAAATAAAGAAAGTAAAAATTACTTACCCTACCACATATCAGGACCATATAAACTCATATTAAGATAAAAATATTAAAATGAAAGAATGGACAAATGAATAAAAGAGAATAGCCTTTAAGTACATTCACATAAAAATGAGAAACTGATGTTTAAAAGTCAGTGAGGGAAAAAGTAAAAAAATGATGCATATTTTAAAAAAATGAAATAAGATTCTCATCTCTCACCATGCACAAAAATAAATTATAGATAGATTAAAACCTTAAGTGTGAAACTCAAGACTTTTTCATTTTTACGAGAAAATGAAGAGATTATCTTTTTAATGTGGGGCAGAGATGGATTTCTTAAGGCACAAAAAAGTGTAAGTATAAAGGAAACGATTAATGTTAGCCTATAATAAAATCAAGAAATTATGTTCTTGAGTGAAAAGGCATGAACATGAGTGAAAAGAGTGAAACAAGTGAAGGAAATTAAGAGGTAAACTTCCATTTACAAAACAAGTGAGTCATGGGGATGGAATATACAGCAAGGAGACTATAATCAATAATAATGTATGGATAATATCTTTGTACAATGACAAATGTTAACTAGACTTAATGTGGTAATCAATCTGCAACATACAGAAATATCAAATCTCTGTTATGCATCAGGAACTAACAGAGTGTTTGCTGTAGGTCAATTATTCTTCAACAAACAAACAAATAAACAAACTCATAGAGAGATCAGATTTATGGTTACCAGAGGCAGAGGTTGAAAGGAGGAGCAATTGGATGAAGACAGTCAAACGGCTTAAACTTCCAGTTAGAAGATGAGTAAGTATTAGGGACGTAATGCACAATAAGATCTATATAATTAACACTACTCTATGTTATATATGAACGTTGTTAAGAGAGTGAATCCTAACAGTTCTCATCATAAGGAAAAAAAATTTTTTTTTTCATTTTACATCTATGAGATGATGGATGTTCACTAAACCTAGTGTGGTAATCATTTTATGATGTACATAAATCAAACCATTATGCTGGACACCTTAAACTTACACAGTGCTGTATGTTGATTATATCTCAATAACACTAGAGGACAGAACAAAGAAAACTCTGTTCAAACTACGCTACTGTAAATAAGATGAAAAGACAAGCCCAAGACTGGGAGAAGATATTTTTTAATGCATGTTACCAACAAAGAATTAGTAACCAGAAGATAAATGGATGGATGGATGGATGGATGGATGGAAGGGGAAAGAAAAGGAACAGCCTTACAAATCAGTAAGAACAACACAGTCAGATAGGAAAAATGGCAATAAAAATTATTTTTCACAGAAGATGAACTACAAATATGATCAGTGAACATAAAAAAGATATTCAAGATCAACATCAATCAAGGAAAAGCAAATTCAATTCACAAGATCTCAAGGTAACATCCATCCTATTGGCAAAGCTGCTTAAAATCTAACAACATCAAATGGTAGCTTGAATGTGCACAATTAGAAATTCTCACACTACTGCTGAGGGTGAAAACTGGATAATAGCTTTGCAGAGCAAATAAGGCAAAATGAGCTACAGTGAAAGCTGTGTGTTCCCTCCAGCCAGCCTTTCTACACTTAGATATATAACCTGGAGCAGCAATCATCGAACTTCAGTCTCTTTATATTCTTAAAAATTATTTGTTTATATGAGTGATAGTCATGAATATATATTGTATAATAAATTAAAACTGTTTTAAAATTATTTCACTTAAAAATGAACAGTATGCAACTACATATTATTGTAAATAACATATTCTTTTTTGCATTTATTTATTATTTATTTTTAATTCTTTTACTTTACAATACTGTATTGGTTTTGCCATACATTGACATGAATCCACCACAGATGTACATGAGTTCCCAACCCTGAACCCCCCTCCCACCACCCTCCTCATATCATCTCTCTGGGTCATCCCAGTGAAATAACATATTCTTATGGAAAATAACTACATCCTCCAAAACAAAAAAAATTAATAAAAAGAATGGCTATTTTACATTTTTTACAAATCTGGCATAATAGAAGACAGTTGGGTTCTCACATCTACTTCTGCATTCAATCTGCTGCAATAGCATACATTATGTACCCTCTGGAAAATTCCATTATATACTTACGAGAATGAGAGAATGAGGGGGAGGGGAAAGAACTTATTATATATTATTATTATTGTTATTTCCAATCCATAGACTCCCTGAAAAGGTCAAGGAGGAGGAGAGGAATGGTCCTCCAGGGGTCCCCACACTTTAAAAAACTCGAGTACATTTGCATAATACACATACATGCACACACACATCATGCTCATCACATCACTGTAATAACAGATAATTAGAAACAAGCAAAATATTTACCGAAGAACAGATAAACTGTCTATTTACATAAGGGTATACTAACAGTTGAAAAGAAGTAAACAAGGGCTATATGAATCAATGTAATATCTCAAACACTGTTCTAAAACACAAGCTGAAGGATGATAATTTACATAAATGAAACTTTTATAAGTGGTACAATTATACAAACTTGGAATATATGCAAAATAGTATTCCTAATCTATAAATAGATGCCTTTGTAGTAACAGTACAGAAACAAAAATAGGAAATAAAAGACAAGAAATTCATCATAGTGGTGGTTATCTATGGAGAAAGAAGTTAAGAGAATGGGTAAGAGAGGGACACACAAGGAAATTCCTACTGTATGTATAATTATTTTCTTAAAAGAAAAAAAGAACGTGAAGGGTTAAAATGTTAGAATCTGTTAGAGACAGGGGATGGTTTATATGAGTATTCATTTTTGTATATTGGAAACACCTCATAATTTAAAAAAAGAGAAAGAAAGAACAAGAGAGAGAGAAAAAATTTCTCCTTTACTCGCTTTTGGAGATCTCTCTCGGTACATAAAAATCTCTCAATACTCTCAGTCCAACCAGATTAGTCTACACTGCGGTTTTTTTTTTTTTTTTTTACTTTGTTATCTTTGACATATAAAAACAATATATGTAAGGCATGCAACTTGATATTTTAGCATAGTATATACTGTACAAAAAAATCACAATGAAGCTAAACAATTTAATTATCACTTCTATATAGTCACCATTCTGTATGTGTGAAGATTTTAATTAAGATCAATTTTCTCAGCCAATTTCAAGCATCCAGTACAGTACTGGTAACTGTCACCCTGCTGCATACTTAGATTCCCAGAACTCATTCACCTTGTGTAACTGAAGCTTTGTACTCTTTCAATGCTAAATGTGCTCCTGAAATATATTTTATAAAATATCCTTTTACGAATGAGTTTTTCTTAAAATTTGAACACTAAAATATCTTTTGAATTCTTTTTAAGGAATTATTAGGAATCAAAGATCCTAATCTTGCTTAGTTGGTAAACTGTTGTTAACGACAGTCAAATAAGATATCAAAGACCTGTGAAAAACTCCATGTAAAAACAAAGATCCAAAAGAACTGTCTTTTTCTTTCTAAAAATCTATTAAGATAGTAATTTGTAATGGAGCAAGTACAGAATGATGGGTTTTCAGAATAAAATCATTTTAACATAGAACTTAGGTACAAAAGTTTGTCCCACCATAAGCTTTCTTTCATAAATATTATGACATAAGGAAATGGCAACAAGCTGTCAATTTAATGCAACCAATTTTTCCAATTTATATTTCAGGCACACATTCATGTTTTTACTATAAGCATCTGCCTCACTTAAATAAAGTACCTACTATCAATACCCCTACCTACTCTTTTGCAAGTTGTTTTAAAATGACTTATTAAAACTTGGATAAAACCATAAACTGGGAGATTTTACACACACAAATTTATTTATTCTACCAGTTAAACACTGATTGTCAAGGAAGGAGATGGTGTGAAAACAAAGCAAAACTTTATCCCATTGCTTTTTTTTCCCTTATTTTTTTTTAAAGTCAGACTATTTACCTTGCATTTTAAATAGAATCAAAGGAGGACTTGAGATTTAAAAGAGCAAGGGTTTTTTTAAAGTTTGAAACACTTAGCTGAAAGATCTAAAAACTTCAGTTTTATACTTTTCATTAATAACTTTTTATTCAAGTACTATTACTATACTGACTTGAAAATAATCTCCAGTGTTTTATATTCTCAATCAACTTTTCATTTTTTTAAGTTTATTTTTAATTGAAGGATAACTGCTTTACAATGTTGTGTTGGTTTCTGCTGTACAAAAATGTGAATCAGCCATAAGTGTATATATATCCCCTCCCTCTTCAGCCTCCCTTCCACACCCTCATCCTACCCACCTAGGTCATCACAGGGCACCAGGGTGAGCTCCCTGTGTTCAAACTTCATTTTTAAAAACTGTAATGTTCTGACTTCTAAAACCTGCTTTTCCTTCCTTCCTTTTCTTATTTTTTAACAAACCCATATATAAGGCTAGTATATGTCAGACACTGTTAACTCATTTAACCCTCTGAGGTAAGTAGTGTCATAATTCCCATTTCACAGATGAGGAAACTGAGGCATAGATGGTAAAGTAACTTGCTCAAGGTTCCAAAAGTTATAAATGGCAGAATCAAGATTCAAACCCAGAGCTTATGCCAAAGCAAGGGCATATTTTTAAAAAGTTTTCACTGTTTCTAATTTTTCAGCATTACTTTAACATTTTTCAGCACTAAAAGCAATCTGTTTTCCATAAACTACCAGGCTTAAGAAGTATAAGGCAGAGGAAAGGGGATCTACTGACCATGTTTATCAAATGAGCGGAGGGGAAATGTGGAAGGAATAATAATTGAGGGAGATGACTGTAACACATTCAGTTTAGGGCAAAATTATTTGAGTTGCTTGAAGAATATGCAAGCAGAGGTGGCTGGTAAGCAGGTAGACACACTGAATCTTAAGGAGAGGGGAGGTCTGTGCTGGAACTACAGTTAAAACTGGAGGGCTCCAAAGAGCAAGTCAGCCCTAGGGGGTGAGCAGGATTCTCGTAATAAAGGTAAGAAGGCAGCGTCTTTCAAGGTGGTTAGGAATGAGGCAAGATGGAGAGAAAAAAGGACAAAGCAGGTTCAGGGCAACAGATGCATTTGAGATGTAACACAGGGCTCTCAGACGCAGAAGGAGAGATCAGAACATCTACTCAGTGAGAATATGCAATGCTCAGCTGCAAGACAAGCCTGTATGCTTGTGTTTTTTGCATTTTGCAGAATGATCAAATATCAGGCCAAAATATAATGCCGCCTTATTTTGTTTAATATAATGAAGTCTAAACCTATGAAACTGAAGACTAGCAAAGGCTTTTACATTTCATGAAAACACTTTAAAATGTTTAAAATATAAAGGATTATCAAGAGGGTATTTTTAATATTCACATGCCCAAGAAGGTTTCGATCACTTCAGAAATGTACGTTTACAGACATTTACTATTATTAGACATTCAGTATTCAACTTGGGGTTAATGAAAATATATTTGGCCACCTAATGTGAGCAAAGCGAGATGCACACAGGAAAGTCTAGGAGGGAGGAAGCTTATTACTGCATATCCCTGCCTGCCTGTGCCAGGCACATCTGACAGCCACCGAGCTTTCTTTCTGCCATTTTGACACTTTTCATGTCAACCAGAGAATTTTGTAAGGATCTTTTGGAAGGGTGAAATGAAGCTAACCTTTGGAGAAAAACTGGGATTTGGCAGAAAGCTAAGCAAAGAAGACTGGGTACCTAGGACCAAGAGAATAATTCCAGCAAGAATATTTGAATACATCAATTTTGAACCACACTATGTACCTCTACAGTGTTTTATCTACTACTCAAGGGCTATTTACAAATGAATAGACTTTCTTTCATGTCTCTTTTCACTTAAAATGTACTTAATAGGTAATACAAGTATATGATAAGCTTTTTATCAAGTTACAAAAAGGCGGACAGTGAAGAGTCTCCCTTCTAAACAACTGTCCTCTCCAGAGACTGCTTTCCTGAGATACCCCAGTGCATGCGTGCATGCTAAGTGGCTTCAGTCATGTCCGACTCTTTGCGACCCTATGGACTGGAGCCTGCCAGGCTCTTCTGTCCATGGGATTCTCCAGGCAAGAATACTGGAGTGGGTTGCCACAGGCTCCTCCAGGACATCTTCCTGACCCAGGGATTGAACCCATGTCTCTTGCATCTCCTGCCTGGGCAAACAGGTTCTTTACCACTATACCCTATGTAACTGCATTTCTTTTAAACTATTTTAAACTTTTTTCTCCTTATGGTGTTGTCTGGTCCTAATCTTTTAAAATATTTTAAACTTTAGATTTTCTTCTAATTTAGATAGCATTTCCATGACTTAGTGATTCTTAACTAAACACCTATAACATGGTATGATTCTGTTTGTTACATCCCCAAAATGTGTACCAAGAACCTTAGTACTCTATAATCTAAATGGAGTTCAAGGTACAGAGGGGAATACAAATTTAAAAGAAAAAGCCTGGATCTTATCTGTCACGTAGTATGATTTTATTTCCTCCTTATAAGATAGAATTTTCCTCTTTATTCTGCCAAACTTCGGTTGAGTTAAACAATTAGCTTACCTAATGAATGTCTATTTAAAAAGACAAACACAAACACACTAGGACCCTATAATTCAGGAGCTTAAAAAGAGGAAGCCAAAGTTTATTACAGCCAGCTTATATATTAATAGAGTATCAGTTTAGTTGAATTGTTAGGGATTGTGGTCTCCAAAATGGGGTCATGTACCACAAGACAGAGTATAAGGCAGTCTTTAAGGGTGTAGGAAAAAATTAGAACTTGTTTACAATGACTTCTTCTCCCTTTCAAAATTTATATTGTAGAATCCTTTCTCATGGGACTCCCCTGATAGCTCAGTGGTAAAGAATCTGCCTGCAATGCAGAAGACACAGGTTCGATCCCTGGGCTCGGAAGATCCCCTGGAGAAGGGAACGGCAACCTACTCTAGTTATCCTGCCTGGGAAATCCCATGGACAGAGAAGCCTGGTGGGCTAAAGTCCACTGGGTTGCAAAAGAGTCAACAACAACAACACTTTCTCATATACTGGTACATGCACAATATTTATAAAGACATACTTGGGATGTGTATACTCATTATGTTCCCTCATTAGCAAAACTGCTATTTTGCTAATGAGGGTACATAATCAAAAAAATTTGATAATTAAACAGCTCAGTATACGAGGTGTTCATTTCTAAAAATAAATAGTTTATTGATTGTCAAAAGTACACCAAGTACCGGGGCTTCCCTGATGGTCCAGTGGTTAGGACTTCGTTCTTTCACTGCTGAACACCCAGGTTTGAGGGACTAAGATCTCACAAGCTGCAGAGCATAGCAAAATAAAATAAAACAAAGCTCATGTAAGAAAAGTATACCAAGTGCTAATTTGGATAGAACAGAGAGAAAAAGCAAACTGTGAAAAGGACAGATCACTGCTGAGCTAGACTAAATTTTTAGAGGGAAAAGTAGGTGGCTTATTTTTTGATACGTGGTTCTTTTCAGCCATGTTATTGCTGTAAGAGTTACTAACACTGAAGTGTGTGGTCAAGCAGATGCGCTTGAACTTAAGACTGCCAGGTTAGAATCCTGACTCTACCACTCACTCCGGGGAAGGCTGAATGAAGTGTATAACAAGTCTTATTCAGGGCCTGGCAGTTAAGTAACCAAAAATGTTAACAATGATTAAATAAAAAGAATATCATTTAACAGACATTAGCTTTCTACAGCAACTGAAACGAAACAGCTGAGTCATGTTTTAATTAAGAACCTTTTGGAAAGATGCTTTTTGAGTCTAACATATTTAAACAAATGGAAGTTTTTCCTTCTTTTTTATCCAAAAAAAAAAAAAAAAAAAATTCCCCTCAGTAAAACTCCCATGAACTATTCTATCTTGGAACAGCTAATGTAAATTAAACAGTGTCAGTCCCCAGCCAAACGGATACCGGAATCACTGTATACAGTATATCTTTTTGGCTTCACTTTTATGTGGAACATGTGTTTATATTTTGACCTTTTGTCTTTTTTTTTAAAATACAGAGCATTTTTAAACAGCAGCAACTGGAATGATTTTTTTTTTTTTTTAGCTTCCAAACATACTAAGCTACACATGGCAAAGCCTATTGCTGAAACATTTATAAATGTTACACCAACTGTGTTTATATTTCTGATTTTTTTAGATTGTTGTTTTCATGTAAGCCATGACCTGAAAATTTGAGCTCAAATTCTTTCCACAAAATAATTACATAATGGAACAGTCTGAGTCATTTCGAATTTCCGAAACACAAAAACTTGCTCCCACAAAATAAAGATAATAATCAGTATCACAGTGAAGTTTTCGTATGGGGTTTTGTAACCATGACCATCTCAATCACAACTAAGTAGTAAGGATAAGGATGGAAGGACAATAAGAACAGGACCAAGAACACGATGACAACAACTCATCCAACTCAGAAAAGTCACTGCACTCTTTTTTCTTTTCCATTGCCTCTTCTTAAGCAATTGATACAAAAATAAAATCTAATATTAAATTTCACTGCAATGAAAAAATCAAAGAGAAAAAAAACTGGTGACTCTGAAGGGAAAAGTACAAAAGTACTTCTTGTTAGCCTGGCCTTTTAGACCTTATCTATCACCCTGATGGAAGACAGGAAGGATTTATAGTAGGTAAGTTAATATCAATAGCACACAAAATGTTAAGTGATAATTCTATGAACAAAAAGACGAAAACGGACTAAATCTGGGCAAGGAATGTCTCTGGCTCTCAGCAGCTCCATCTGTTAAATGTTATAGACAACATATTCTATCTATGAGACAGTCTGTGACAAAAGGATTGTCTCTTAAGGAGTCTAGAGATAGTAAACTTAAAAGAATACTTACTTCTTTTTTCTTAAGAAAAAAAAAAGGCGTTGGTTCTCAATAAATATGTCTGCAGTGAGTGAATGAGCAGAGGATCCTACCTTTCAACTTTACCTGTTCTTTCTCCTCACGGGCTGTTCCAGGTCTCAGCTCTGTTACTCTGTGACTCTGAACACTGCTAAGGCAGACCCCAAGGTCAGTCAACTCAAACACCTTTGCTGAATCCCTTACCTCAAATATTCCATCAACCCCTACTTCCACCATAGGCTTTCTCTATTCCTACTACTCTCATTAAGATCTCTTTTTTTAAGGGATCACAAATAAATTCCTCCTTGACAATTTCAAAGATCTTTTGTTAATATCCACATGGTTGAAAAAGATACACAATTTTTTTTTCTTTTGACACAGCTATGGACATAACTTTGACAGCTAGAAATTTACTGGAATCCAGGGAATGAATAACCATTAAATATTTACTCTGTCCCACCCAGATACAATACATCACTTTATGTACAAACTCAAATGGAAAGCTTACATGCCTTCAAATGGAAAGCTTGTAACAGTCTTAAGTTAAATAACAGCTACAGTTTGATCTTTTAAGATAGCAGGTAAACATATGAAAGCATCCAATGCTTCAGTTTTTGTTGAGATGCCTTGATTCTATGCCACTGCTTAAGAAAGGGATCAGTTTCTCAAAGAACCCTTGACAAGTTGCAACAGATTTTACTCCTGTTCCTCCTCCTCTCTCTCTTTTCCCATCCCTCCTCTCCCCTCTCCCTCTCTTTTCCCAAGTTTAAAGTAATAGATGGATAAAAGTTTGAGAAAGGACACCCAAAGTCCTTTGATTTCCCAATTTCAATCCCTAAAGTAATCCATTTAATGCTACTATTAAAATGAATAATGTTCTTAACTGTTCTTTGAAAAATCATAATTGCCATCTCTAATGCAAAATATATTTTTTAATCTTCTCTAATGTTGTTTTAAGCCCCTAACTAAAATAATGGCTTTAATATTTTAGCCATTGTCATGAATGATGTAATCCATTTCAGGAGGAGGATTTAAAACTACTATATACATTTCCAATAGCCAAAGACCAGAAAAGTCTCATTAACTACAAAATCCTAGAGTGCTTGCTTAGCTACAAATTATGAGTTGAAAGGATGTGGGTTTTATTACTATGCAACATAACTTCACATTAAATCCTAAGAGAAACTGCCCAGCAAGCTCATTTCCTATTTCATCTGTGTAAAAAGTACAAACATTAGATTCATCGACACCAAACACAATGAAAGCCTCATTGTGAAGAAAATACTTCTGGAAGACCTCTTGTAAATAAGGTTATTTGTTTAACAGGTAACTGATGCTTGTTGGGTGCAGTATCCTAAGGGCCTTGCAAATATTACTCCATTTATCCTCATTAAAACTTCACAAAGCAAGTACTATTATTATGCCATGTCAACATGCTGAGCACAGCAGTTCATACATTAAAAAAAAAAAAGACATTGTCTAAGTTGCAAGTTAACCCTCCAAAATCAACTTCCATGAATGCTTTTCAAACTGATTAAATGGATTTAAGAGGTTGATTATATACTAAAAAATATTTTAACTTTCAGTCCATTGCACAAGTACCATCACTAAAATAAATTTCTTTCTTTAGCTGTATGCTGATGGCTACATGAAGTAGGAGACTAAGGATTGGCTGCTTTGTCTCCCAACAGTCTCCAGGAGCCCTCCACAGAGCAAGTTCTTAAAAAAGGGCTCACACAAATGAGCCTAAAAAACCAACCAAAGCAACTCTCCTTTAAAGCTCTAATTCCTGTCTACAATTTCCTACTGTCAGTTAGGCCATGAATGTCAACGTTTTTTTACTTCCAGTGTGAACAAGGTTAAGAACTTTTTCACAGCAGATTCTAAGCAAGTCAATCTATTACCCTCATGGCTTTGTCATCTCATTTTTCAGGAAGACCACACACGTCATTCCAGACAGATGAATTTCTGACTTTTATTCTTCAAGTTACAATGAAGCTTAGCTCTTCCAATTCTGTATTTAATAGAGATGAAGAACATTTGTTCTTAATCCTCTTAAGAAAAAATTTCACATGCATGCTATTCTCAGCTCTTTCAACCATTCCCTCTCATGCTATGTACCTTTGTTCCCTTAATCTCTCACCATAAGCTCCAACTTTCCAATATTTTGCATAATTTTCAAGATCTCTGGTAAACTCTACACAATCCCCTTAAATTGTAAAAATGTAAAGGTAGATAAAGTTCTCCTAAAAGACTTGACGTAAATCAGAGTTAAGAGGATTAAGTCACAGATTTTACATGCTAAATTTCTATTTATATACCTTTGACATCCAAGCTTATAAGCCACGGTTCTATAGTTTTGCCTTGTAAATTAACCTGACCTTGATATCTTTGCCTTCGATAATTTAGTATATTAGTTCTTCCATATTTTACATTAGTCTATTTTTCTTCCAGTTTGATTCCTCTTCATGGGTTGATGTGTAATTTGTTTCCAACTACTTGTCAATTTTGGAGATGGAAATGGTAACCCACTCCAGCATTCCTGTTGCGATAATTCCATGGACAGAGGAGCCTGGCGGGCTATAGTCCATGGGGTTGCAAAGAGCTGGACATGACTGAGCAGCACTTGTCATTTACTTCATTTTGTAATTTGAGTTATTTCACTTAAGAAATAATTGAGCAACACTAGATCTCCCAATGATGCCTATATTAATTGCCACAGATTTCACTCCAAATTGGTACTGATCCAACTCTTTGGCTTATTGCAACCCTCCTAATAATTCCAAGCCTGGGGACATGGCCCTTACAGAAGAGACAGGTCAAGTTTCATTTGATTTCTGTAGGACGGGGAAGAGGGAGGCAGTCTCAATTATAGCTTTTTTCAGGACTTTAAGAGTTCCCAGAAAGGGGATCATAATATGCCACTGTCATTCTAACACCTAAAGGTTGCCCTTTTAACAAGAATTGACACCAAGCTGGAAGTAAACATCAACAAGAAAGCAATCAGCAGAGGAAGAATCCTTTGGAAAGGGAAGAGAGAAGTAAAGACCACCTTCACCCATCAGACTTTTGGCCAAGGTCCCAAATGCTGGTTCACTTGCTTGATTCAACCACACTGAGTTCAAGGTCACACATAGTTGATCTCTCTGGGGGAGTCAATGGCAACCAGTTTCAGGGTCAAAAACTTGCCTTTTTGAACAATCCCTCACAAATACGATCACTTGTCCTAAGGGATTCGTGAGAGTAAGTATGAATTAATCAATGCAAATTCATCACCATTACTGAAAAAAAAAAGGGGGGGGGCAGGAACACTTGACCTCTGATTCAGCCAGCTGGACAAATTTCATTAAGGGGGAGACCTCTGATGATCTTAGGTCAGACAGATGTGAGTAAGAAACCAGGCTCTACTCCTCACTAGTCCTGTGTGTGACCTTGGACAAATTTATTTTTCTAAACCTTAAAGACAAAACATATTAAGGGCCTCAAGCAGAGCTTGACATAAAAGGGATGCTCAAGGGATGCCAGGCCCACCCCCTTCCCAGAGATAAAAGCCGGGACTTAAGAGCACAGGCATGGCGCCAGGCCCACTGCTCTTACAACCTCTGCAGCCTACCAGCTGTGAAACACTGAACAACTGTCAGTCTCATCTTTCTTATAAAGTTGGGATAATGAATCCAGGCATTTAGATAGTGTCTAGCACACAATCTCAATAAATAGCAGCTATTTTTTAACTGTTAATAAGAGAAAGTGATACTATAATCATCATTATTATCATTATCTGTTGACCAATCTTTCTCAAAGTAGGATCAGGGAACAGTAGATATCATCTGTTATAAAAAGATCCCAAGTCCACCCCAACCTATTCAAAAAAGCTCCAAAAGCATAGTACCAGGTAATAATCATTTCAGAATCAAACTTCCTTGAGAGGTATACTAAAATTTAAGAATGACTTATCCTTTTCATCTTGCGCTATGTTTCAGTAAATTAAGACTTGCCTTCTAGTACTTTCCCCATTCTTTAGTACTTTTCTTATTCTTTACTATGTCATGAGGATTACCCAGTATCAGGTGTATTTTTATATTTCAGTACTTTTTTAGTCTTAGGCATTAAACTGATAGGCTCATTCCCATTGTTTCCCTCCCTCTCCCCAAGAGTATTATTTTGACTTTTTCCTCCTTTGACCGAGAGTTGACAGACTATGGCCTTGGTCTGTGGCCAGTTTTGTACAGAGGGAATACATGTTTAAAGGACCGTTAAAAAAAAAAAAAAGAGGAATATGCGATGAAGACCATACGTTGCTCACAAAGCCTGAAATATTTACTCTCTGACCCTTTACAAAAAAGTCTGCCAACCCCTCAGGAGTCTAGAATTGTCTTTAAATTGGGGGTCTCAACACAAATTACTTTTAAAAAATTGAGACATGATTAGAATAGAAACTACTCTAAATGTATATTTTTCACTGCACCTAGAAAAGGGAAGCACCATTGCCAAAGTTTCTGTTATACACAGACACATATGTGTGCACTGGATAATGACCAAACTGGTTGCAGTCATAAAAGTCTTGGAGGGTGTGGAGGGGTAGGAATGGGGAATAAATTGGGCAACTGGTTAACTAGTATATAGTAAAACTGACACTGAGTAATTTTTACAATAAAAGTGCTTCGGAGACTATAAAACCATAATAAATGATCCCTACTACTCAGAAGGTAATGGCTTATTTCTTCATTGCTAAATGGAAATGAAATCTGTTCTGTGTACAATCTACATTGTTTTAAAGAGAAAACAAAATCATAAATGCAAAGTACTTCAAAACATTACACAAGCAAAATATTTTAGTTATACTAACAATGTATTGCACTGAATAAATATAGGCTCTTTACCAAGTCCTTAGTCTGGTTTTCTCCAATCTGGAAAACTAGTCCTTTTTGTTTTCTTTGTGTGTGTCCATGTGCATGTGGATGTACTCGTGTGTGGATGTGTGTCTCAAGCATTAAAGAGGTATTAGATTTCTCTACCCTTTGTGTCATTCATCGGTGGCTTCTCCTGCCCATCTACTGAAAATGTGCACTCTTTCCTTCTCATGCCATTTCTAATAAGAAAAGCATTAGATTAAGTTTTTGTGCAAAATGAAGACTATGATTATCCTACCCCTGGAAACATTACAAAGTCCAAAATAAAAATTTTTTAAGTAACAATCTTCCATTTTATCTTCAGAGAGCATTGATTTCCAGGGCTTTCTGTGACTGCTTCAGATAAGCTAAAAATACCTTAATTTTATAACACATTTCAACAATTTTGCAAAGAAAAGAAACACCTTCCTAGAAAGGTACACAAGGAAATGACACTTTAAAATATGAAATGTACTGTGGACACACAAACCACGAGTAGTGTAAATAAATAAAAGCTGGTGTGATGCTGAATGCACGTTTGTCTTGTACCACAAAGAAAAAGCACTTGCACATTTGCACACCCGGGTATTTTACCTTGGGATGCCACAAAAAGATGGGATTTAGGCATGCTGTGTAAATGTAGGAGGCTGTTAATGTGTAAGCGTGTCTGCGTGTGTCAGGGAAAGAGGTATTAAGCGGGAGGGGTGGGACCTGCCAGGAGCAGCTACTGGAGAAAACCCCCTTTTCTTTCCCATTCATTCTTTCTAGCTTCAGTGTCTGGCACAGTCCTTACAATTACTCACTGCTTTTCATTCTAAAGACAACCAACAAGCTTTCAGAACGTCCTACAGTGTTTTTCCCACAGTTGTTTTTTTTTTTTAAGACATCAAATCATCCAAAATTTGTTTTAAATCAAACCATTAGCCCGTTTCCTCATTCCAAAGACCCGACGGGTTGCAGGCTAAACAGGATCCTTTGTTGTGTGTCCCAAAAGAATACAACACGCTATCGGTAAACTGGAAAATAATAGATGACTCTCGTTTCCAAGAATGCCAAAGCTATCACCATAAATTCTATTCTGCCCCGTGAGTCCAATTTCTCGCTCCTTTTAGTGAATCTGCCGTCCTAACAAGAGTGAAGCCAATGCGATTGACCACCCCTCCGCCTTTTCGTTTTCGACAGTCCACTAATACACATAAGGGCTGAAAGAGGATGCCAAATGGGCCAGCTTCATTTATGCAACCCCAGTGAAAGTTGTTTCTCAGATGCCCACTCCAATCCTGCCGGCCTCTGCCTCCGAGCCCAGGAAGAGATGGGGGCGAGTGGGCAGAGAAGCCTCACCTTTCGGCTCCCCACCTCCAGAGGAGGGAACGCGGGGGAGGGCACGACGAGAGCGCGGAGGAAGAAAGCGGGCAAGTGGAAGAGACAGAAATGGATGCTGAGGGGGTGGGCGCAAGGGGAAGGTAGGGAAGGCAGGGAGAGGTGGGTGAGCGTAGCTCTGGGATCTAAGGACCGACGGGGAGCGGCGGGGGTGGGGGCCCGCGCGGGGAATCCGGTCCTCACCGTTGAATGCCCCTGCATCCGTGGCCTCTTCCTCCTCCTCCTCGCCGTTCTCCGAATCGCTGTGCCTGGGCTCCTCGGCGAAGTTGACCCCCTTGCTGGGGGTGCCGCCCCCGCTGGCGGCGCCCGCGTCCCCCCAGGTCCTGCCTTCATGGCCGAAGCGCGCGGCGCCTTTGCGTTCGTTCTCCTCCTGCAGGCGCGTGAAGTGCTGCAGCGCGAACTCCAGCAGGTCCGCGGGCTGGTGCCTCAGGACCTCCACGGTGAAGCCCTGCAGCAGCTCCGTCAGTCCCGCCGGGATCTCGATGCTCATCCTGCCTCCCCTGCCGGCGGGCGCCCGGGCGCCGCCCTCGCCCCCTCGCTGAACCGGCCTCGGGCCCAGCGGCGGCCAAGCGAGAGCAGACGGACGCTGGCGGGGCTACCGGCTGCGAGCGCGGCGCACTGGGCCCCGGCAGCCAGGCTGGCCCGGCCCGCGGCTCCCAGCGCGCGGCTGTTCCGTGCGGCGGCGGCGGCTGAGCGAGCTCGGCCCGGGGAGGGCTGGCAGCATCTCCGGCTCCTCCCGCTCCTGCCGCGGCCGCTCCTCTCCCCCGCCCGGGCCGCCCCGCCCCCGCCCCACCGCTGCACGCGGGAGGGGGCTCCGGCGCGCCCCCACGTGACCCACGGAAACCATGGCAACCCTGCCGGCGGGCGCCGAGCACCCGCCACTTGCGCAGCTGAGGGGCTGAAGACGCAACGCAGGAAGGCACCAGCAGGCTGGCGGGGCACTCTCCTAGGGGGCGCGGCCCGGGCGGGTCCACCCACCCCCCAACTCGGCACTCCCCGGGTCACCCTCGGGCCCAGGCGCGCCTGGTAGTCCACCTGTCCGCACGCCCCAGAGAGGACGGGCCACTCGGCCAAATTCCCACGCCTCTTTCACCACCCCGAGTCCAAGCAGAACTGGTGCCACGCGATTTGCCCTGAAACTTGGGCCTCCACCTTGTTAGCGTCATTTTCTTTTCCTCTGAGAATCTAGTTGTAGTAATACGTGCGTGCGGGTGATGTCTTTTGTTTAAAGTCGGGTAGTACTGGTTCTTTTGGACAAAGAAATAATGCCCCGTCTTTGTGACACCTTTCTTTTTCTTTCGCCATGTGTTATACAGCCTTTCTCCACTCAACCTGTTTTATTGTTTTGGTTCTCTGATAGTACCCCATTGTCCACTTGGTGCAGTTACTACTTGTTGAGACAAATGCACGATTTATTGTGAGGCCCTCAGAAGTTAGTCGATGGCCTTCAAACAGGATAGTGCAGCAATTTGAATAAAATATCAATGTCAGGACAGACGGCCCTCAAGCAAAAGAACCTTTGCCTGATTAAACTGTTATTGTTTATTTTAAAACATTCCCTTATGCTTTGAGTGGTTTTGAATTATATCTCCAAAAATAGGAATACGTAGTTCAATATAAAGAGAAATAGAATCCGAGATGTGTGCTTTTCAAGAAGGCCTTGACTTTGAAACAAGGCTTATTCTGTTTACAGTTTCGAATTAGAAAATGTCTTTTGCCAATTAAATGGTGTTTAAAAACATTTCATTTTTCATCATGCCATCATTGTAAAATAATATATCTCAAGAGCAAGCTCAGTTAAGTTATTGTGATTTCTGTCTACACACAAAAAACGGTAACTACATGGTTCAGAAACCTCAAAGACTAGAAATCAAGATATAACAAACTAGTCCCTTTAATAAAAATACATTTGGCAAATAACCCTTTGTTTATAATACAACTGATAGTCACTCCATGAGTGACTATTTTATTTGCATTTCTTAATCTCATAATAATTTTATTTTTAAATATAGTACGGTACTTCCGATGATGAGGGTCAAGAATTTTAAGAAGTACGCTTTTATAAAACACCATGATCCTCACTGCATGGTCCACAGTATTAGTCAAACTTTAATATTTTAAATATTATATAGACAATATAAGCATTATCATCTTTATAGACCCAGTAATTTAAGACAAGTTTGCATCATCTATCTTCATTTATGATTTTTTTTTTTTTAGGATTAACAAGAAAATGGTAAATACAGTAACTTAAACAAGACAGAAGCTCATTTCTCTGTAATGTAAATGTCAGCGGTTCAGGGCTCACATGGTGGTTCTAGGATCATTAGGCACCCAGCCTCCTTCCAGCTTGTTGCTCTGTAATCCTCAATTTGTTGTCCAAATTGCTGCTCTACCTCCAGTCTATTCATCCATATTTCAGTCAAGAGGAAAGTTAAAAAGAGAAGGGAACTTCTCCTCTCACCACACACACGTCCCCTATCTAAGAATACTTCCAGGAAGTTAAACACACCAATTCCTCTTACATCGTCTTGTCCAGAACTTGGTCACTGGCCATACCTGTAGTGTGACCAACTGCGTGTTCCAAACGTGACTGCAGAAATCTCACCTGTTCCATGTGCTCTTCAGCAGTGTGCCTTGCCATACCCCATCAAGAGCTGAAGCCTTAATTCCCCTCCTCTTGAATCTGGGTGTCCTCATGACTGCTCTGATAGAAGTCATGCCAGAATGACAGAAGAAGCCAGCCCTGTGGTGCCCCATCCCATATCTTTCAGCATAATAAAAACTCTGTTTTCAACCTCTACATTTTAAGGTGATTTATTACGCAACAACAGTAACTCAGATGCATGGCTACAAGGAAAGCTTGGGAATGGAAATTCTATTTTGAGCAGTTGTGTGCCAAGCAAATATTTGGAGATGAAGTAGAACAAATTCTGGGAGCAATAATTAGTGTCTGCCACAATGCTCAACACCCAGGAATGACAGAAGAAAAAAACACTACTTTCCCAAACATTAACAAGAGCCATATTTCAAAGCAGCATTCTTTACTTTTGTTTCAAAATGCCATTATTCTTCCTTGTAGTTTTACTCTGTGAGGCACGGTAGATGACTCTGTTATGAACCACAATGTGAGGGCATGTGGCTGTCATTTCTTTAGGGGTATAGAGGTGAGTCAAGCATGAAATGCATGATTGGGTTAGATGACCTCTATGGTCTCTCCCATCCTAGGATATTCTGTAATAGTATAATAACAGAAGACATATTGGATTTAAAGCATCTTTGCAAACAGCTCTCTGATAACATTTTTTACTTCCGTCAGTTTTTAAACCAATAAACATGACCTGAAAAAAGTAAAGTTTGATGCTGATATTCCTATTATGTTAATACTGTTCTCAGAACAGACATTTACTTCTCAAATCATATTCTTGCTTTTATTTACTACTCCAAAGCCCTTTTGGTAATATAATATTACCAAATATTATTAGTTATTATTTGTTATAACCAATATTATGCTTTCTCCTGCTTTCATTTTCAGAATATTTCCTTTTGAACCTTGGAGTGCAGTGACAGTGACTTATAGGGACTGTTTATCTTTGAATTCTTTAAAAGAACATCACTGATATTGATTCTTTGGTTGTTGATTTACACAGCAATCTGCACTAGTTTCTCAGAAAATCAGAAGTAATTGTAAAAGAACTCCAAGAGTTCAGTACTGCAATAAAATAAGAGTGCTACAAAATTTGTTTTCACACATGGGAAATGAAACATATTGGACAGAAACAAAAGTTTGTTGATATGTAGCAGCTAAAACAAGACAACAGCGTGGATAAGCCAATAGTTTGGATGACTTCTATAATGCATAATAATAACTATGGCCAATCCTTTGTCCTATTGTACAGCAAAGGGAACTATATTCAATATCATATGGTAAACTTAATGGAAAAAGATAAAAATAAAAAAATAAAGTGGTCAGGTAGTATAAATATATGACAGTCTGCCCCTTCAGTGGAGAAGAAAGTCCCAAACACAATCACTTGGTGGTATAGGCACCTCACAGTTATTTGCTGAAAGATGTTCATCTCATAGCCTGAAAAATCTTTTAAATGTTTGGGCTGAGACTAAATAAATGTTTAGTTTCTAGATGCAGCTTTATGAAGAACTGCTTCTAGATGACTGATGGTTCTCCAACTTTAGGGAGCACCAGAAGCACTTACAAGACTTGTTAAAATACAGTTGCTGGCCCCACCCACAGATTTTCAGATTCAGTAGGTCCAAGGAAGGGCCTGAGAATTTGCTCTTCTCTCAAACTCCCGGGGATGCTTATGCTGCAGATGTAGGGACCACACTTTGAGAGCCTCTACACTACTTACCCAGGGAAGAGTGTATACACATATTATATGTATTCCAAGAAGATAACTATTTGAAGTACCCTTTTTGCTTAACGTCAAAGTGTAAGTTCTTCTTTGGTTAGGTGAGGACTAAAGCAACTTCATTATTTTTTTCTCCTGTAACAAGTCTTGCAAAGTTTTGAGATTCTCAAAAGCTACAGAGAATGTATCCTTAAATGCTAGTTTTCATAAATGGATTGTGGGTTTCTTAGGACTAAGTTGGACTCACAAGTTTATCTCTGCTTTCTGAAAGTCCACTAAACTAATGGCTAAAGGAAAGGAGAAAATAAAACAAAACTATAAACTCATAAGAATAAAAGGACAAGCGAATCATAATAAAAATATAAAATAATAATACAAAATTTAAATTATTCAGCTTTAAGAAGGAAGGAAATTTGGACACATGCTATAGCACGGGTGAACTTTGAAGACAGTATACTGTGTGAAATAAGCCAGACACAAAGGACAAACACTGTGTGATTCCACTTATGTGAGTTATCTTATTATTGTTATTGTTTACTTGCTAAGTTGTGTCTGACTCTTTGCGACCCCATGGACTATGGCCCGCCAGGCTCCTCTGTCCATGAGACTTCCCCATGGACTATGGCCCGCCAGGCTTCTCTGTCCATGAGACTTCCCAGGCATGAAGGCTGGAGCGGGTGGCTGTTTCCTTCTCTGGAGGATCTTCTCGACACAGGGATCGAACCCAAGTCTCTTGCATTGCAGGCAGAGCCATCAGGGAAGCATCTAGAGAGTCAAGATTCATAGAAACAGAGTGGAACAGTGGTTGCCAGGAGCCTAGGGGAGGGGAAAATGAGTTGTTTAATTGGTAAGAGTTTCAGTTTAGCAAGATGAAAACATTCTGGGGTTGGTTGCACAACAATGTGAATATACTTAACACCATTGAACTATAGACTTGAAAATGATTACAATCATAAAATCTGATACCGGTATTTTACCACAGTTAAAAACTTAAAAAAATAACTTTTTTAGAATGAAAAAATGGGAGGAGAGACAAGAGCAAATGACTATTGTCTACTAGAACTCTGGAGCTTACTGAGCAAACTAGAGAATGTTGGAACACAAGCTTGGGTAAACACAAACCAGCACAATGCAAGAGCATTTCTGTGTCCCAGGGCTCAGAAGCAGAGAATTTGAAGACACTGGGTGCGCCTAGAAAGGGAGAAGGCGCAAGAGTTAACGTAATGTTTGTAACAGGTGCTGAAAACACTGTCCACCTGCTGGCCACTCCTCTGTCCTACAGAGGTGAACAACTGCTCTCCTTTACTCCCAGCAGGAGATGGAGGAGTTGACTTTCTGTACAACTTGGCACAGCTGATGGTGGGGATAAGTTCAGTTCAGTCGCTCAGTCATGTCCGACTCTTTGCAACCCCATGGACTGCAGCATGCCAGGCCTCCCTGTCCATCACCAACTCCCAGAGTTTACTCAAACTCATGTCCATTGAGTTGGTGATGCCATCCAACCATCTTATCCTCTGTTGTCCCCTTCTCCTCCCGCCTTCAATCTTTCCCAGCACCAGGGTCTTTTCAAATGAGTTAGCTGTTCGCATCAGATGGCCAAAGTTTTGGAGTTTCAGCTTCAACATCAGTCCTCCCAATGAATATTCAGGACTGATTTCCTTTAGGATGGACTGGTTGGATCTCCTTGCAGTCCAAGGGACTCTCAAGAGTCTTCTCCAACACCACAGTTCAAAAGCATCAATTCTTTAACGCTCAGCTTTCTTTATAGTCCGACTCTCACATACATACATGACCACTGGAAAAACTATAGCTTTGGCTAGATGGACCTTTGTTGGCAAAGTAATGTCTCTGGTTTTTAATATGCTGTCTAGGTTGGTCATAGCTGTTCTTCCAAGGAGTAAGTGTCTTTTAATTTCATGGCTGCAGTCACTATCTGCATTGATTTTGGAGCCCCCCAAAATAAAGTCTGTCACTGTTTCCATTGCTTCCCCATCTATTTGGCCTGAAGGGATGGGACCAGATGCCATGGTCTTAGTTTTCTGAATGCTGAGCTTTAAGCCAACTTTTTCACTCTCTTCTTTAACTTTCATCAAGAGACTCTTTAGTTCTTCTTCGCTTTCTGCCATAGGCGTGGTGTCATCTACATATCTGAGGTTATTGATATTTCTCCTGGCAATCTTGATTCCAGCTTTTGCTTTATCCAGTCCAGCATTTTTCATGATGTATTCTGCATATAAGTTAAATAAGCAGGGTGACAATATGCAGCCTTGAGTTACTCCTTTCTCGATTTGTAACCAGTCTGTTGTTCTATGGTGGGGATAAGAGTCTCTACTAAAAAGAAGGGGACTGGTACAGGTGGTGCTAGTGGTAAAGAACCCTCCTGCCAATGCAGGAGATGTGGGTTCCATCCCTGGATTGGAAATATCCCCTGGAGGAGGGCATGGCAACCCACTCCACTATTCTTGTGTGGAGAATCCCATGGAGAGAGGAGCTTGGTGGCCTAGAGTCCATAGGGTTACACAGAGTTGGACACAACTGAAGCAACTTAGCATGCATGCACTGATTTGGTGAACTACTTATTTGGTGGCTTCCTCCCCTACTGAACTCTCCAGATTCTGATTTGGAGCTTTACGCCCTTCTAGGCAAGGATTTGTTTTTAGAGGACTGACTAACCCAAGAAACAAGATCTACAGATGCTGACATCTGAGGCTCCCTCCATGAAAAACTCAGCTCTCTTTTTACCCCATTTTGAAATTCATCAGTGAATGACCATGTTCACCTCTACCTATCTCATAAACGTGAGTTCAGGTAGGAATCATCGTTTCCAAGGAAGACTTTTAGTATGAAAGACTGGGATGAAAGGAAATGAACTAAAAAAATTAACTCAGAGATGTAAAGACTGCAGTGAACAGAAGAAAATCAAGAAGCACTTTAATATCTTCTGATACACAATAATAGAAAAATAATTAACATTTACTTATCAGATACTGTTCTAAGTACTTTATGTCTGCCAACTCATTTAATATTCACAAAGACTCTATCAGATGCAAATATTATTATCCTACAGATGAATAAATCAAGGCATAGAAAAGTTAGGTAATTGCCTGAGATCACAGAGCTCACAAATGGTACTGGGATGGGACCCTAGGCAGTCTGGCTCTTTAGCTGTTGTTTTGTGTTTGAAGGGAATAAGACTCAATGAAAAACTCCTTATAGAGGAGCCAGGGCCTCCCTGAAGGGAGAAAATCTCCTTGCTGGCTCCACTAAGCAGGGAGCCATCTTGGGGAAGCCCAGGTAAAACATTTTCTTCACTTAGTTTTCACGACATTGCTTTTCTTGGTTCTCTTCCTACCTCCCTGGCCACATACTCTCAGTCTCATTTTCCTGGATATGTCTTATCTTCCTGACCTCTAAATGCAGAAGCACCCCTGATATCTTCTTTCTCCACACTCACTTCTCCAAGGAGCAAGCCCAGGGGCATTCAATACCATTTATGTCTGAATGATTCTCAAATTTCTATCTCCAGTCTTTCTGAACCCTATATCTTTCTCTGAACCCAGTATCTCCATATCCAACTGCAGTGAGATGTCTAATACAAACGTATGTGCGTGCTCCGTTGTGTCCAACTCCTTGCGACTCCATGGCTGTGGCCCGCCAGTCTCCTCTCTCCATGGGATTTCCTAGGCAAGAATGCTGGAGTGGGTGGCTGTTTCCTCCTCCAGAGGATCTGCTTGTCCCAGGAATCGAGACCACGTCTCCTGTATCTCCTAAACTGGCAGGTGGATTCTTTACCATTGAGTCACCAGGGAAGATGTCTAATGGGCACCACAAAATCATGCTGAACTCATTATTACTAGGTCTTCTCTATCCATGACACCTAGAACAATGCCTGGAACATAGGGGGCACTCAATATTTATTGAGTAAAAAGAAGGAAGAAAAGGTTAAAAAAAAAAAAGAGGAAGTTGTCTCAGGCAAGGGAATGCATACAGAAGAAAGGCTAAGAAAATTCTTAGAATAATGGTGAAGAGGGCCTGAGATAGCAGCTGTGTGCAGGCCCAGTTGAAAAAAGAAATCAGAGACATACAGAAGGAAGTTCCCAAAGAAGAAGAAAGCCCCTGACAAATTATGTAATGTGCTTGAATTTAGCTTGGTATATTTAGAAAACTATACCCTTAGAAGAGAGCTCCAGAAATGAATGAATAATAGTTTAAGAGAAAACCAGACAATTGACGACAACAGTGAGATCCACTCCAGGGAAATCAGAAGGTTGAAAAAGAAAGGAGGTAAAATCAAAGAACATTATGTGGCTTGGTCATGAGCAATATTTATGTAGTCATAACAATGAAAACAATGAGAATTTATTCAATCAAAAATTGTGGTATGACTATATCGGCCAGAAAAACCAAAGGGAAGAGTGTGTGTGTATGTCTGTGTCTGCATTGTTGGAGGATGGAATAAGAGCACTAAATCCTGACATTTCATAACAGGGAGTCAATAGAAATATTTAATTGGAGAATCAAGAAACAGTAACATATATATTATTTACAAATATATATTATCTAATGAAACAGCTTAAATTTAACTGCAAGTGGTTGTTTCTGGGAACTGGGAATGACCTACACATATGAATTTCTACAGCAGGTGATAAGTTACAGGGATCCCCACATTTCATGGAACTCTTTAATTTTCTCTGGGTCAGGGGAACCATACAGCTGTGACTTTCCAGTCTTTATTTAGTGGGCTGAACATTCTGTGAGAAATCCCAAGCCCGCATCAGTTCCTATGAATTTAGAAATCAGTTGCTCCCAAGACAGGTAGCTATTTTTTTTTAAAGAAAAAAAAACAGGGAAGGACCTTCAAGGTATTCATTCTCTAAATATCCTATTTATTGTGTCACCGAGTTAAATGTTTATGAAATTTTCCTTTGTTTTATAACATCTTGTTCTACTTTCATTGTGTCCTTTGCTTCTTCCTCGTGTTCTATCTCCAATTTAGTTAATCCATTCTCACTTGGGAAATTCTAGAACCAAGATTCCCAGGTGGGGAATTCTCTTGCTAATTAGCATACTTCTGGGATTGAATGTTCCATTTTTGCTTTCAGTCCTCTTAGAGCTAATGTGTACTTTATTTGAAGAATAGTTCACCCTTTACCCTGCTTCAGGGTCATAGTATCTTTTGTTTGCTGAACTGTCTGGTCAAGGAAATTCTGGTTGGTCTTTTTCTTGCCAACAGAAACAAATTACACGTGTATCAGAGCAGAAGGAGATACTTGGAAGTGTTAACTATATTTATTTACCATTTTAAAAGTAGATATTCAGTATTTTCTCAATCTCTTTTACTGCCCAAGTTCTAGAATTTGTAAAAACACATTTAAGCTAGGCCTACATGGGAAACATAAAGACAGACATCATTTTTGATAGACTTGGGGTCATTCAGATTTTTTTGTGCATGAATGTTTTTGTTCATCCATGAGCAGTCCTTGATGTTATCCCTCTGCAGAGGACTCCAAAATGGGTTAGATTTTTAGTTCAGGCATCTCTCTTAACCACCAAACCCACAGTTTCGTCTATCTGCTAGAAGACTCTGCATGGCTATACTGTCAATGCCTCAAATTCAATCACCAAACATGTAGAAACAAAAATTAAGCTCTGCCCCCTCAGAACTGCTCTTTCCCTTCTGTTCTCTGTATCTATAAATGGTATCAGAACACCTTCGAGTCATTGGCTTATAGTCACTGTTGACCTTTGCCTCCCACGTCATGAAGTGGATTAGGTGTCAAATCCTGCTGATTCTATTTCCGTGGCATCTTGCTGACATTTGTCCACTCTCTGCCATTCCTAATGTCACTATCTTTGTATGCCAGCTTGGACTAGGTATCTTAAAAAACAATAGTCTGTTTTCTCATAGTCCTGGACCGAGCTGGAAGTCTGAGATCAAGGTGCCAGCATGGTTGGGTTCTGTGAGAGATCTCTTCCTGGCCTGCCAACAACCTTTTTCTCACTGAGCCCTCCCCTGGCCTTTCCTCAGGCTGTGTGCTTGGAGAAAGACAGTGATTTCCCTCTCTTTCTTTTTATAATACTACCTGATCCAATTGGATTGAGTTCCATCTTTACAACTTCTTTTAACCTTGCTGCTTCTGAGTCGCTTCAGTTGTGTCCGACTCTTTGTGACCCTATGGACTGTTGCCCATCAGGCTCTTCTGTCCATGGGGTTCTCCAGGCAAGAATGCTGGAGTGGGTTGCCATTTCCTTCTCCAGAGGATCTTCCTGACCCAGGGATTGAACTCAGGTCTCTTACGTCTCCTGCATTGGGAGGTGGGTTCTTTACCATTAGTGCTACCTGGGAAGCCGTTAATGACCTCCTAAAAGTCCTGTCTCCAAATACTGTCACACTGGGAGTTAGAGCATCAACATATTAATAGGTAATTTTGGGTGACATATTTTGGTCCATAGCACTGTGCCCAGGCTGGGTTTCCATCACTTCTTGCCAGACAATTGTCTTCTAATTAACCCTCCTGTCTCCAGTTTTTTTCATTTCTTACTATACCTTATTCTGAAAAATATTTTCTAGGTACATATCTATATATACCAACTTCTGCTAAAAAATCATTTTTCCCCTCAATGGCTGTTTGTTTCCTGGAGAATAAAAGCAAACCTTATTATTATTAAATTCAAGGACTTTGATAATCTGATTCCAACCTAATTTCTTAGCTTTAGCTTTAAGTCCCTATTATGCCATTTACACTACAAGCAATGGTTGTGCCTTTCTCTTAAACTGCTTTTCAAATTCCTGCCTCTACACCTTCACTTACTATGTTTGCTCGACCTGGAAACCCTTACATATCTTCCCCAGTTAAAAATCCTACCTCTTGGTCAAATGTTACCCCACATGAAAAATTCTTCAATCCCCCGGTCAGAAGTAACCACCCCCTATTTTGTGTATCCTTTTGTACTTGCATCATAACTTTCTATTTTATTTATGGAATTAGTGTTCTCCCTCTGGAAAATAATATGCTAGGAGAAACAGGTCATGGTCTGGCTTGCATAAGCTACAGTAGATCATTGCAGAGCTTAATATCTGCAGATATTCAGTGAATATTTCTCAGCATGAACCATGAATACATCAATGGGAATTATAATATTTCATAGTCAAATTGACATAAGATTAAATCAGTGATTTTCAAGCTATGTTAATTTGGGCCATATTCTATTCCATACCTTGCTACTGCTGCTGCTGCTAAGTCACTTCAATTGTGTCTGACTCTGTGCGACCCCATAGATGGCAGCCCATCAGACTTTCTCGCCCCTGGGATTATCCAGGCAAGAACACTGGAGTGGGTTGCCATTTCCTTCTCCAATGCATGAAAGTGAAAAGTGAAAGTGAAGTCGCTCAGTCGTGCCTGACTCTTAGTGACCCCATGGACCGCAGCCTACTAGGCTCCTCTAACCATGAATTTTCCAGGCAAGAGTACTGGAATGGGGTGCCATTGCCTTCTCTGATTCCATACCTTAGGCTTTGACAAAATATTTTACTTGAAGACAAGGTTTTGTTGCCAAGTATGTTAAATCATTGATCTTTTGCAACTCCTTCAATCTGTAAATGAGGAAAATGAGGCCAGAAGGAAATTAAAATGACATTCCCAAGGTTTCCCAGCTATTCAATAGCAGAAACAGAATCAGCAAGATTATATATATAAACTGTATCAACTGGAAAGATGTATTTGTAGAGCAGCTTAGTGACCTCATCTTTCTCCAAGATATTACTCTTTTACTGGGAAAATGAAGATAACATCTGAAACGAATCATAATAACTCAGTGAAGGCATCTAAGGTCAAATCTTGTTAAATCATCTCTTTCAGGCTCTGTTTGGTACTTCAAGATGAGGAAAGATCTCGTTTTCTCTGGAAATGTGTTATTCTCCATGGATCCTAATAGAATAAGCCTGTTGTCTAAAAAGGCTGGACACAAGCTGAAAAATCACATGAACTCTATAAAATGTAAGGTTTGAGCAAAGATTTGAGCATATAGTGTTCCCGATGATTTCTCAGACACTGTATCAAAGTAAGATCACGCAAAATCAGGAAAGCAAATGTATTTACTGCTTGTGTATGCTTGCATGTATGATCATGGTAATGTTATAGTGGCATTTTTCTAGCTGTTGCTTAGTTCTTGATTTTTTAAAAAAATTTCTTTTAAGGCAGGCCCAGAGTTCACAAGGTCTCCAAAAAATGAGGAAGGAGTAAAGAAACATGAAAAGCTACCAAAAGTATTGTTTTAACTACAAAGATACTTTACAGTAGTACTGTACTCATACAGCACTGCCTGACAAGGCCTATCTATGTATTTAAATAGAACCTGCCACTTAAAGGACTCTGTGAGCTCTGTGAAGCATGCCTTTTTTGGTATGAAATAATCCAGGGAGGATGGGAAGCTATTGGGAAGAGAGTTTATCATCACTAAGGATTATAATATATTCAAGAGACTACTTCCTGGTCCAATCTATGTATTTAGATTTGATTTCCTATTTTTGGAGTACATCCCAATGAATCAAGAATCCTAATGCTGAGAGTTGCACCAAGCAAAATGAATAAGCCTTAAAAGATATTTGAAACACAACCATTTTCCAGGAGTAAAAAAAATGTGGCAAGTTACTTGTTTGACATAGACTAAGGAACATTTCTTTTCATAGCTGTACTGGCTCTTGGAGAGAATTCTTCCTCCATGAGGTCAGCATTACTGAAAGGACCTAGTTTGTGCCAGGCACTGTACTAGGAGTTATGGTTACACAGATGGACAATCAGGATAGAAGTAAATGATTCCTGTCCTTACTTTCTAGTTAGGGAGATTGACATTATATAAATAAATAGAAAACAAATTACATAATTATGAAGAAATAAGATGAATCCGAGAGCATATAAACTGGGAGACCTACTCAATTTGGAGGTAAGTAGAACTGCATCCTCCTAATAGACTGCTGCTGTTTGGGATACGAGCTTCTGCTGTTAAACAAAGGCAGAGGATATTAGCAGCAGGGCCAGAGCAGCTGATATCATTGCACAGATACTTGGTTCAGAGCCAAAACCCCTGCTGTCTCAGGGGCTATCTTCCATAAAACTGTCTCCCTTGAAATACATCTCCCCACAGTGTGTGGGGACCTTCTAAAGTCCCCCCTCAGTTGGCTTGATTGCATAATTGCAGGAGCCTCAGAATCTAAGGGGAAGTGGGACAAACAGGTCAGCATTAGTCATGAAAGAAATACTTGACAATTTTTTTTTTTTTAAAGCTGGCCAATGCTATAGTCACAAAACTTCATAAATATTTTTAATTTTAAACAAGTTTTCTGGGTGATATAAAAAGAGAAAACTTGAAACACAATTGTAATATTTATTCCAAGCTAATCTTTTCTTTCAAGCTGGTTTTAGAAAAGACAGAGGAACAAGAGATCAAATTGCCAACATCACCTGGATCATCAAAAAAGCAAGAGAGTTCCAGAAAAACATCTATTTCTGCTTTCTTGACTATGCCAAAGCCGTTGACTGTGTGGATCACAATAAACTGTGAGAAATTCTGAAAGAGATGGGAATACCAGACCACCTGACCTGCCTCTTGAGAAATCTGTATACAGGTCAGGAAGCAACAGTTAGAACTGGACATGGAACAACAGACTGGTTCCAAATAGGAAAAGGAGTACGTCAAGGCTGTATATTGTCACCCTGCTTATTTAACTTCTATGCAGAGTGCATCATGAGAAACGCTGGGCTGGAAGAAGCACAACCTGGAATCAAGATTGCTGGGAGAAATATCAATAACCTCAGATATGCAGATGACACCACCCTTATGGCAGAAAGTGAAGAGGAACTAAAAAGCCTCTTGATGAAAGTGAAAGAGGAGAGTGAAAAAGTTGGTTTAAAGCTCAACATTCAGAAAACGAAGATCATGGCATCTGGTCCCATCACTTCGTGGGAAATAGATGGGGAAACAGTGGAAACAGTGTCAGACTTTATTTTTCTGGGCTCCAAAATCACTGCAGATGGTGACTGAAGCCATGAAATTAAAAGACCCTTAGACCCTTACTCCTTGGAAGGAAAGTTATGACCAACCTAGATAGCATATTCAAAACCAGAGACATTACTTTGCCAACAAAGGTCAGTCTAGTCAAGGCTATGGTTTTTCCAGTGGTCATGTATGGATGTGAGAGTTGGACTGTGAAGAAAGCTGAGCGCTGAAGAATTGATGCTTTTGAACTGTGGTGTTGGAGAAGACTCTTGAGAGTCCCTTGGACTGCAAGGATATCCAACCAGTCCATCCTAAAGGAGATCAGTCCTGGGTGTTCATTGGAAGGACTGATGCTGAAGCTGAAACTCCAGTACTTTGGCCACCTCATGCAAAGAGTTGACTCAATGGAAAAGACTCTGATGCTGGGAGGGATTGGGGGCAGGAGGAGAAGGGGACGACAGAGGATGAGATGGCTGGATGGCATCATCGACTCGATGGACAAGAGTTTGGGTGAACTCTGGGAGATGGTGATGGACAGGGAGGCCTGGCATGCTGAGATTCATAGGGTTGCAAAGAGTTGGACACGACTGAGCGACTGAACTGAACTAAACTGAATCTTTTCTTTCAGTATTTATACATTGATGAGTTTCCGTCATGAAATTCCATTCATTTTTATAGTTCATATTTTATAACTGTTAACTGTGTGAATCATAACAAACTGTGAAAAATTCTTAAAGAGATGGGAGTACCAGACTACCTTACCTGTCTCCTAGTGGGTCAAGTAGTAACAGTTAGAATTGTAGATAGAACAATGGACTGGCTCCAAACTGGGAAAGGAGTATGACAAGGTGGTATACTGTCACCCTGCTTATTTAATTTATATGCAGAGTACATCATGTGAAATACTGGGCTGGATGAATCACAAGCTGGAATCAAGATTGCTGCAGGGAGGGATATCACCAACCTCAGATATGCAGATGACACCACACTAAAGGGAGAAAGAGAAGAGGAACTGAAGAGCCTCTCTGTGAGGGTGAAAGAGGAAAGTGAAAAGCTGGTTTAAAACTCAACATTCAGAAAACTAAGATCATGGCATTCTGTCCCATCACTTCATGGCAAATAGAAGGGGAATAAGTGGAAGCAGTGATAGATCTTATTTTCTTGGTCTCCAAAATCACTGCCAATGGTGACTGCAGCCATGAAATTAAAAGATGCTTGCTCCTTGGAAGAAAAGCTATGACAAACCTAGACAGCATATTAAAAAGCACAGACATCACTTTGATGACAAAGGTCTGTATAGCCAAAGCTAAAGTAGTCATGTACAGATGTGAGAGCTGGACCATAAAGGCTGGGTGCCGAAGAATTGATGCTTTCGAATTGTGGTGCCAGATAAGAGTCTTGAGAGTCCCTTGGACTGCAAAGAGATCAAACCTGTACATTTTAAAGGAAAGCTATCCTGAAGATTCATTGGAAGGACTGATGCTGAAGCTGAAGCTCCAATACTCTGGCCACCTGATGCGAAGAGCCAACTCATTGGAAAAGGCCCTGATGCTGGGAAAGATTGAGGGCAAAAGGAGAAAGGGGCAGCAGAAGATAAGATGATAAGATGGTTAGATAACATGAATCTGAGAAAATTCTGGGAGATAGTGATGTACAGGGAAGCCTGGTGTGCTGCAGTCCATGGGGTCACAGAATCAAACATGATTTAACAAATAAACAAAAACAATGTAACAGAAACCTAAATTTAAATATCTCTACCCACCCACTTGGGTTGTTGTGCATTTTTGATTCTGCTCAGAATTTTCTCCCTAAAGCTTGGCTGCACTATTTTATGTCAAATAATTCCTTATAGGTCCTCCCTTGTAGCTCAGTCGGTAAAGAATCTGCCTGCAATATAGGAGACCCGGGTTCGATTCCTGGGTTGGGAAGATCCCCTGGAGAAGGAAATGGCAACCCACTCCATTATGCTTGCCTGGAGGTCTTGTCCATGGGGTCACAAGAGTCGGACACGACTTAGCGACTAAACCACCACCACCAATTTCTTAAAAAGCCAATTTATTTCTGTGTTCAGTGATTGACCTACCCTCTTTCTGCTTCCTATTTTTTATTTGTCATGGTTCCCTGAACAGAAGAACTCCATTAACACTTTGTTCTCATTCATGACTTCCAGAAAACTTTGCTACTTGGCTTTGCATGAAAAATTATTTCTGATTCTATCCATCTTTCTACAAACATAAACCCTAAACACCTACAGTGTCAGTATTTTTGCCAACCAGCAATGTTCTATAGGGAGCTGCCACATTCTCCCCTTGATTCAAGGTCAGTCTCAGTGGGCTAATCTCTTTTACTCATGCTTCCCAAGTTGTGTCTGAGTTCACTGATATCTCTCATGCCCACCCCACCACTTTCCATTTTCTCCATGCAATTTATAAGTAGCTTACCTTTTTCTTTCAATTCCCTGTCAGTTATCCAATCCTCTTCACTTTTAGAAAAGCTGAACACATCCCTTTAAATATGCAGTATTGTATCATGGCCCATCCCTAATGAATGCTCCTTCTCTTTTTTGAAAATTGTAAGAGGAAGACTGCAGTGCTCACATAGGGCATAAACCATAGCAGAACCAGACAAAATGAGCACTAAATGCTGACAACTAGGTTTGGGGCACTTTGCCTTTCTGGATCTTAGTTTCTTCTATAAAATGAAGGAATTAGATACTAGATAATCTCTAAGATTCTTTTAAGGCCTAGAGTCCTATGATTCTATATATGTTTCGGTAGAAATACTTCACATCTTGTTCAAGGTACATACATGTTTATAATTTTCAACTCTATAAGAAATCAACTCTGTATGACATTCTCTTTAATACTTCTTCTAATTTTGTTTTGCTTCCTTTCATGTTTTTTAAAAATATCTTACTTTTAAGATTATAATGAGAATTTAATTCATTTAAAAATATTATAGATGAAGGTGGTCAAAAGGCACAAACTTCGAGTTATAAGATAAATATGTACTAGGGATGTAATATACAATAAGATAAATATAATTAACACTGTTATACATCATATATGAAAGTGATTGAGAGGAAACCTTGAGTTGTTATTGTAAGGAAAAAAATGTTTTTCTATGTTTTAGTTTTATATCTGCCTGAGATGATGGATGTTCACTAAACTTATTGTGTTAATCATTTCATGATATATGTAAGTCAAATCATTATGTTATATACCTTAAACATCCACAGTGCTGTACCTCAATTATATCTCAATAAAACTGGAGGGAAAAAACTGAAAAAAAAAAAAGAAAAATAATTATAAAAATACTTTCTAATTTTAAAAATATTTTTTCCTCTCCTCTGCCTCAATCACTCTAAAGTTGCTTACACTGAATCTAGACCTACGTATTTGTCACCAAAATGAAAACAGAATCTGTCTGTTCTTGTCACCCTTATAAAAATATTATTTTTGTAGGTTACAACTTACATATGGTCTTTCCCTTATTTATACAGTGTACTGACCTTAAATCTGCAGCACAATTTTAAAAAATATTATTTTAAATAATAATACATGCTATTATTTGAAAAATAAAAAATTCAAAGGAAACATTAGAATTTCATATATTCCATATATCCAGAGACAATAGCTGCTATTTTTTTAAAACAAGACTGGGATCACACTTTATGTATTCTTTTCTCCTGATTCTTTGATCTACCAAAAAGATTGCTTGTACCATTTTTAATCCTGTCGTCTTTATTTATATAGCTGCACTCTTCCCTAAATAAGAGATTTCTAACCCTTAATAATGCTCTGCTTTCACTGATCATGTACAGAAAATTTTGCTTATTAATGTTTCATTAGCATTTTACCATGGAGTATATTTTCAGACTTTCTATTGTTATGTATATTGCAGAGAGTTGCATGAATATTCTTGCCTTATTTCAAGCTTTATCCATAATGTATTGGAATTCTAATCATATTTTCCTAGTGATTTTATACATTTCACACAGTTGGAAGACAACCCATCTGCTGACTCTATTTTTAAAAGATGTATGTCTCAATGTATTGACGAATGTCTCCTCAGACCCAAGCACCATTCAAGCTCTTTTTGGTCATTCTGTTATTGGTTTTAAGATACTGGAAAGTCTAAGTCTGTCACCTTCTTTTTGCAGCATAATTTTAGATATGAGATATTATTCTGTCACTTGCTACTACTAGACTTCACAATAAAATTATGAAAAAAAAGTTCATCTGAATCAAAAATTATGGAGCACCTCCAATTACTGCTATCTTTTGTTAGCTTCCTTCAATGAAGTACTCAAAAGCACTGATGTCATGGATTTTATTATTTCCCTTTTTTTCCAGAAGCAAACTGAATCTGTCTGCCAAAGGCATATTTTAACAGTAGGGGAATTATTTGTAAATGTAATGGTAAGCCAATCTGTTCCAGGAAGTTTTTTTTTCTTCCTGAACTTTATTATGCTTTCTAACTCTCAGACATTTGCCTCTGCCACTGAAAAATCAGTCTCCCATTAGGAAAATAAACAGTACGATCTCAGAGCATTAGAAGGAGTCCTGTTTCATCCCCTAATACTTGCATAATCCTAAGAGGCTCTCCTCCCAGAGCTGGACTGCATGGTCATGAAGCATCCCCTAGGAGTCTTGGTGTCTTGCCACTCACAAGTTACTGCAGACCTCTCTTTTCTCTGGGGGAAAAAACCACATGAGGTCGATTCTCCTACTTTTTTCATTTTCTCTTTTCACTGGTATTTATTTATCTATTTACTAATGTAGTTACTACTTTCTTCCTCATTCAGCTATCAAACCAAGGACCGTGTTCTTCTCCATCTGATTTATATATACGTTAGTCTGTCTTTCAGAAAGACTTACTCAAGTCAGTCACCTCTTTCACCTTTCCCAAACCTGCCTGACTCAATTCCTCTTCAGTTTTGGAGATATCTTCTTCTTGATTGATCCCCACTCTTTGGGCTGCCCCCTCAAGGCCACGTGCTGAGACTCCCTTCCTTAGTCTGCCTGCTTTCTCTTCACGTCTCTGTCTCACAGCCTGCTCCCCTCCCCGCCCCCCTCCCCCGCACCCCTCCCCCGCACCCAGTCTCACACATGTGAGGTTAGGCTTGGTACTCGCTGATTTTTCTGAATTCAAACATAAAATGCGGCTACTCTCTTATCACATGTCCTTGCTTGTTTGGGAACAAGTTATAACCTTTTATACAACATTGTTCAAACTTTCGTTTTGATGATATTTATTCTTCTTTAATTTTGCTTTCCTCCTTTGATGTTGGTCCATTGTTGAGTCTGAGAAGATGAAAGCTAAATGGAAAAGAAATCAGAGACTTGAAAAGAAATAATCCATATTTAGGATGAATGACATCCACAAATATCAGAGTCAGCAGAAAGTTCAGAGCGCTCCTCATCCTGTATTAAATGTAATGTAAAGCTACAAAAGGGTAGGTGCATAGGGAGGTATTTATATGTAACAAGAAGGACTTGCATCTTTCATGAAGGCTCAGACTATTGAATTAACTGACAGGATGATCAACTGATTTTCATTGAGATTAAATCTTTCATTGAGATGGGTAATGACTGCAACTTTGGTTATATTATGGAGGCTTATGTCTCTGACAGCCAACCCCTCCCCAAATATTATCACTGAACTAGCAGAGCTTCCTTTGCATCTGAGCTCCCAGGTCTTCCTGCAAAGACTGTCATAAGGATTTTAGATGGAAGGATCAACTCTTGGAGCTTGGAGGCAGTTTTAAGGAAAAAATAAGATGATAGAAAACTCAATTTTTAAAAAAGTCTCTCTCTAAATAAACGTACATGTGTGCATATGTGTGTATGTATGTATATTTTAAACATATGAGTGAAATTAGAAATAATGAGCATATTCTCTTGACTTCAGAGATTAGTGCCATAAAGAGTAATCATAGTGTCCCAAAAAATCTTCTTCTACCCCCATAAATAGAATATCGGGCTTGTATACATCTGATCAATATGATCAGAGTGGTGCTTTGCATGATTTTAAATTATACAACATTTTTGGGATGTATTCTTAGAGAAACCATGACATTCTGGGCTCCAAATATGTTGACTTGGCACCTCCCTAACTCATCAGGCTTCTGTGGTTTTTAGTTATTCTCTGAACATTTTTTTTGGCTGTGCTGTATAAGAATGTTTTATAAGCAGCATTTTTTCCTGATTACTCTTTCTCCCTTCTTTTTCTTTTCTGCCTTCCTTCCTCTTCTCTACTGTATTTTCTATTGCTATGTAATGAATTACCCTCAGACTTAGCAGTTTAAAACAGCAAAGATTTATTATCTCATAATTTCTGTGGGTTTAAAATTCAAGAGAAGTTTAGAGGGGTGGTTCTGGCTCTAGACAGAAGTCAAATAGGGCTGCAATCATCTGAAGGCTGTGCTGGTCTGGAGAATCTGCTTCCAAGATGGCGCAGTCAAAGGGCTACTGGCAGTTGGTCCTAGTTTCTCTCCATAGAGCTACTTGAGTGTCTGTACAAATGGCAGCTGGCTTTCCTAGAGCAAACATCCCAGAGAGAGAGAGTAATGGAAGAAGTCACATTTCCTTTCATGACCTCGTCATGGAAGTGATACACCATCTCTTCTACCATATTTTGTTAGAAGCAAGTCAACTCCGCTACACTCAAGAGGAGAGGAATCTAGCTCCACCTCATAAAAGGAGAATTATTGACACTGAACCAGACTTGGGTCCACTTACTTTGGCACAGTAAAGCCAATCTACTGACACTGGGTTATGGTGAAGGAAAGTGCAGCTTTTATTATAGGGTGCTTTATGAAGAGACCAGGACTGTTAATACTGTAACTGTATTAATTATTAACTGTATCATTAATACAAAAAGGCTGAGCTCCCCGCTGAGTTTTAGGAAAGCCTGTTAAAGGCCAGGTGAGGGAGATGGGTTCTGGAGTATCTGATTAGATTGTAGACAATTCTCGGGTTGATAGTGAAGTAATAGGGCAGTGTCACAGGGGTTAGCATCATCAATCCTCATCCTCTAGTAGTTCTGGGTGCTACACACTCTGGGTCTTTAAGTAGCTAAAACTTTCCTTTTAGTGGAGTTTTAACATCTATAGAACAACCCAGGAAATGTACATCAGATACTATGATCTAGGTACTTTAGAGAGGAGCTACAGCATAGGATATGGGGGAAGAGTCTGTCCTGGGAAGCCCTCCATAGGGTCCTGTAAACAAATCATGGGCATATTTTAAAATCACCATGTCTACTTCCTTTTCCCTCCCTTTGTATGGAATTCTTTTTTGATGAAAGAAAGCTCTAAGACGTTCATGTTGCTTTGCTCTCTTAGAAACTAAAATTATGTTCCTGGGGGAAATAGAGTAGCAGAAGACTAAGAATCAGAAGGCTGATTTACTCTTAGTTCTCTAGTTAAGGAACTTTGTGATCTTAGGTGGGCCACTTAACCCTGACTTGCTTCAATTTCATACACTGTTATGAAACTTGAGACTCTTTAAAGCTTACTTTTAAATTCAAAGTTCTATTTTACTGCAGATAGCCAATAGGCATATAAAAAGAAGTTCAGCATCATTAATTATTAGAGAAATGCAAATCAAAACTACAATGAAGTACCACCTCACAGGGGTCAGAATGGCCTCATTAAAAAAAATCTACAAATAACAAATGCTGATGAGGGTGTGGAGAAAAGGGAATCCTCCTACACTGTTGGTAGGAATGTAAGTTGGCACAGCCACCATGGAAAACAGTATGGAGGTTCCTCAGAAAACTAAAAAATAGAATTGACATGTGATTCAGCAATTCCACTCCTGAGCATATACCCAGACAAAACAATAATTTAAAAAGATACATGGCATTCTTATGTTTATAGCAGCACTATTCACAATAGCCAAGACATGGAAATAACCTAAATGTCCATCAGCAGATGAATGGATAAAGACATAGTACATATATACAATGGATTACTACCCACCCACTAAAAAGAATGAATTAATGCCATTTGTAGCAACATGGGTGCAACTGAAATTATCATACCAAGTGAAGTAAGCCATAAAGAGAAAAAGACAAATACCATATGATATCACTTATATGTGGAATCTAAAATATGACACAATGAACTTATCTACAAAAAAGAAACAGACTCACAGACACAGAGGACAGACGTGGTTGCCAATGGAGAGGGAGTTATGGAAGGAATAGAGTGGGAGGTTGGGATTAGCAATGTAAGCTTTTATATATAAAATGGATAAACAATAAGATCCTACTGTATAGCACAGGGAGCTATACTCAATATCCTGTGATAAACCATAATGGAAAATAATATTAAAAATGTATATCTGAATCACTTTGCTATACAGCAGAAATTAACACAATATTGTAAATCAACTATGTGTCAATAAAAAATGGAAAAAAACTATATTTTATTTCACTTCCTTGTTTTGGAAAGTAATACCTAACATTTGTTCTTTCACAGCCCAAAGATTAAATTTCTGGGTTTTTGGGTTTTTATCACTATATAACTAGGTGGCTACACATCTGTGCTCTAGTCTTATTTACCTTTACCTCCTATTGGTAATAGGAGATAAAGCTTTTTATCAGGTTTAGAGTCAACACCAATCTATATCAGGGTCCCAACAGGGAAGAGATGGCATGTCCAAAGTCTATAATTGAGGAATATTTAACGAAGAGACTTTACAATGGTATAGACAGGATCTAGGGAGACCAATAAGGGACAGTACATTGTCTTGGGCCTAGCAACACCAGGGCACTGTCACCACCTCAACACCAAAAGGGGAAAAGGGGGGCAATGTTCAATTTCATTTTCCTCCTCTCTAATCGCTGAGCTCCCATTCATTGGCCGAACACAACCTTACCTAGTTAAAGAGTAGATTTCATAAAAGGAAAACAGGCAGCGAAGTCTCCAAGATGAAGCTAAAATTATACTTTGAACATGAAAATAGGAATAATTAAAACATTGCAGATAAAACTAGGCTTCTTAAAGAGGACCCAACAGACTATTAATTCCTCAAATATGATCTGGATAACATCTGTATCACCTTAGGGGGGCAAGACTGAATGGTGATTATATCTAAGAAAATTATATTTAGTTATTATTTTATTTGTGCCTAGAGAATGAATATGTAAACAGAAGTAAACAGAAAGAATGTATAGCCTCTCTAAGAGTGGCCAGAGGGCATGGTGCCGTGACCCATGAACACCAGCATCTTCTGTGAGGTAGATAATGACTGCCTGGTACATATGCACGCACTGGGCTATTGAGGCTTGGTGACGCTGGGCAGGAAGAGCATCCATCTCCTGCACCTTTGCTGTGACTCATTCTCTTTAGCAATCCTTTGATGATAATGTTGTGGGAGAAAAGGGAACAAGAGAATGAATGGTCACATTCCAGATCTCTAGCAAGTTCCTCAGATGGGCCACCAAGTGAGGGTCCTTGGCTTCTGGGCAGGAAAGAATGCAAAAGTGAGGCAAAGTAGAGTGAAAGCAGATTTACACAGGAAGATACTCATTCCCCTGATAGAATGTGGGCTGTCTCAGAAGGTGAGGTACCCCCAGGGCCTGGGGTTGTTTTTATGGCTCACACTTGCATTCTTTCCTGCCCAAAGCCAAGGACAAGACTGTATATTGTCACTTTGTTTTTTTAATTTATATGCAGAGTACTTCATGTGAAATGCCAGGCTGGATTAATCACAAGCTGGAATCAAGATGGAGAAATATCAATAACATCAGAACTAAAGAACCTCTTGATAAGAGTGAAAGAGGAGAGTGAAAAAGCTGGCTTAAAACGCAACATTCAAAAAACTAAGATCCTGGCATCTGGTCCCATCACTTCATGGTAAATAGAAGACGGAAAAGTGGAAACAGTGACAGATTTCATTTTCTTGGGCTCCAAAATCACTCTGGACAGTGACTACAGTCATTAAATTAAAAGATATTTGTTTCTTGGAAGAAAAGCTATGACAAACCTAGACAGCACATTAAAAAGCAGAGACATCACTTTGCCAACAAAGATCTGTATAGTCAAAGATATGGTTTTTCCAGTAGTCACATACAGATGGGAGAATTGATACATAAATAAGGCTGAGTGCTGAAGAATCAATGCTTTTGAATTGTGGGGCTGGAGAAGACTCGAGAGTCCCTTGGACTGCAAGGAGATCAAACCAGTCAATCCTAAAGGAAATCAACTGAATACTCATTGGAAGGACTGATGCTGAAGCTGAAGCATCAGTACTTTTACCACATGATGCAGAGCTGACTCACTGGAAAAGAGCCTACTCATTGGAAAAGACTCTGATGATGGGAAAGATTGAAGGCAAAAGGAAAAGAGGGTGGCAGAGGATGAGATAGTTAGCATCACTGACTCAAAGTACATGAATCTGAGCAAACTCTGGGAGATAGCAAAGGACAGGGAAGCCTGGCATGCTGCAGTTAATGGGGTGACAAGAGTCAGACACAACTTAGGGACTGAAAAATGAGTGGGTGGATTATTCCAGCTATTTTGGGGAAGGGGTGAGATTTCCAGAAACTGGGTCACTGTCTACTTTCTGGCTTTTTATATTCAGCCTTGGAATTGTCTTGTTGCTGGTGGGTGTGTCATTTAGCATGCTAATGTTATTACAATGAGCCTATAATGAGGCTCAAAGTCTACTGGAAGTCAAATCTTCCATCATCTTGACCTTAGTTGGTTCTAACCAGTTTTTGTTATATTTTGTTTTTCTCAACTCTGTCCCCCTCCTCATTCTTTATGGTTGCGCCCTGCTCCCCTTTCTTCCTGTTGCATTGATTTGACTCCCACTTAGATTTATCTACCATGAAAGAATGTGTTCATCAGAGAAAACAAATCTCCAAATGTTTCATAGCTGTTTCTCTTACTATAAATCAATAACTTTGCCTTGAGGTGGTTATGTCTTTGTGACCTTGGCTAAAGTATGTCCGTCGCCAAGAAATTGATGTTGGGAGCAGATCAGGTTTCTGCACCTATGAAGCCCAAGAGCCAGCCACTAGACCAGGGGAGACTCTGTGTGGAAACAAAGGTAACTCTGTGAGGATCTACCATGTGTGCTTACCTGTCTTGGGACTACCACAGTTTATTATAATTGCTTGTTTAGTTGTTTGTCTCTGCTGCTAGGCTCTAAGCTCAGTGACAGACAGGTCCATCTTACTTTCTGGTTTGTCACCAGAGAAAAAGATTAATAACTACTTGTTGAAATGGAGGTAAGGAAGGCATGAACTTCTCAAGGTATCTACATGGATCTTCCCAAAAGTAACCCAACTTCACTCTGAAAATTTACACTGCAACACCTCAAATCAACACTGTGCTGTGTAGCTTATCTGAACTCTTACTCTCCCTCAGTACCTGGTTTTCTCATGGACGATCCTTCTGCTTTATTTTTCCCATTTCTCATTTGGAGAACAATCTTAATTTCTTTTCATTTCAGATAATAACTTTTTGCTTGTGCCCTTACCCTTACCTTTGTTATTCAGCTTCACCATAATGCTTTCATCTAGGTCTGCTTTGATCATATTTGCTTTTTTTCTTTCTTTCCTTCCTCAGAGGCAATGCAGTTTTTCACTTAATTTAGGTTTCATGTTTTGATATGGTTCATACAAAATCTATGTAGTATCTATCAATCATTTTGTTTCTAAATAATAAGAACACCAGTATTTATGTACCCTTATTAAGTGCTGGGCACTGTACAGAGTCCTTTGCAAATGTTATCTCTCTTAATCCTAAATCAAAAAAGCCCATGAACTAGAAACTATTATCATTCTCATCTTCCATATGAGGAAACCAAGGTCCTGGGTGAACAAGTAACTTGTCAACGTTATGTCATGAATGAATGAACAAGTTAGTATTTAAACCTATATTTATTTGATTCCAGAGTTTGAGCATCTAACCACTTACTATGCTATACTACCATGGGAGTAATCTTTATATTTGGTTGGCTTAATGATATTTGTGGCCAGCCAACAGCTCTCTTTCTCTCTAGATACTGTGTCCAAAATAAATAGGAAATTGCTTTACTCTTAAGGCTCAAGTCTTGCTCTTTCTGCTCTTTCACCCTTGGCATCTGAAGCCTTGCAAAAATGTCTCTTGAAGTCTTCTCCAATGAGTTTACAATCTGAGTTCCCACACAGAATCCTCTTGCAGGCCCTTGTTGACTACTTTTCATCTTTTCCTGATGACAACTATTCCTTTGGATGGCTTCATGCATGATCTCTTTGCCTTCCCTCCAGGGACTGAAAGTCTTTTCCTTCTTGTGGAAGCACAAGTCCACACTACCAACAATACACTCCTTCTGTCTTTTCTCTTTCCTTTTTGTCCCTGAATTCTACTTCTGCCTTTTTCTTACATCATCACTTCAGTCGGTGTGGTCCTCATATCTCCCTTTTCTGGGCTCATCACGATCACATCTCTGAGCAGTAGAGTGGACACGCTTTTCTGTGCTTGGTGTTACCTTTCACACCCATTCTTCTTAATCCATGTGTTCTGGTAGAATTGGCTTCCTCCCAGCTCTTAAGGGTAAGACCTTGAACTAGCCCTGACCAACCATTTTCTGAATTACTCCAATATAGTAATTGGATTGAAATAAGCATATCACTGATGATAAATCAATTAAATCCTTTAAGGAGACTTGTGCTACTAAGAAAGAGTCACTCTCCTGAGACTGTAGGGACTGAGGATGATCTAAGCCTGAAACTGCTGGGAGTCATTTCTGCCACAAGTAGAGAGAGCTTGTTTGAGAATGGAGTCTTCACAGAGAATGCAATGTTGAAAAATGGAGAGATGGATATTCCTAACCCTATCGTTTAGAGCCTGAATCAAACTATGCCTAAGGATACCTCAGCCTCTGACTTCTGACTGTGTTAACCACCAACAGGAAAACAGTTTACAGAGTAGATATTTATACTGTTATTACAAAAAAAGAGAATAGTCCCCTTTATTAAATATACATAGTATGGCTGATAGCATGTTGAGGGAAGAGGCAGAAATATGAGCAGAAACTTTCAAATCATGAACTGAGCTAGCCTGGAGAGTTCCATTAAAGTTTCTTAGGGGACATCATGGAAGTCAGAGACCAGGGCTAAGAATAGCTCTGTATTTGTTTTCTATACTGGGCTTTAAAATTTTTTTTCTGAAGAAAGGCTCTGTTGCTAACAAGCAGAAACAAAAATTCTTTGAAAATTGTTAATGTATTGTTTATGTTAGTTCTCCTAGAAACCCAACTTCGTCTATTCTCTGACTCCTGCTTTCCAACCCACTTTGACTGTTTATACCCTTAATCATCACAAATGATTGTGCACTGCACAATCATTTAATTGCATTTCATACTTCTTTCTCTTCTCCTTCTCAAGGGTGATATATCAGGCATTTCCTCCACATATTCTTCTCTCTTCTCTCATGACTATCAGCCAGTTCAGATATTCAACAAAATTCAAATTCAGCAAATCTTTATTGAGGGCAAGGTAGTGCTATGTGTTGTATTTTGTAACATTCATGAATTCTTTCAACTCCCTGAGAGGTGGGAAGCTATTTATGTTTGTGTTTAATGAATGAGGTGAAGTGATCATCTCAAAGGTCACAAGGGAAATTGTTGATAGAACTAGAAATATTAATACATCCTTTACCGTAGCCAGATATACTATAAAGAGCCTGAAGTTTGGGAATAGACAGGCTTGGATTTGAATCTTGATTTATCACTTATGAATTTCTGGAACTCAAAAAAGTCACTCAAATTCCCAGAGCCTCAGTTTTCTACCCATAAAATGTAATATTCTCTATCTTATAATGACATATGTGGATTATATTAAATAATGTATGAAACACATTAGTGTAAAGTTGGCTCAGGAACTGTTAGTTTCCTTCTGCTCTGCTAGGAAGTATGTATATTCCTCTCCCCAGGATGATCTACATGGAAAACACTTCTCTGTTACATGTTTAACTCCCTCTAAATATTGTTTTCTGTTTAGACTGCTCAGATATGCAGAACAATATTTGCCATAAAGTCATCTCATTATTGATTATGACCCTTGTCGGTCAGAAGAGAGCAAAGGCCTGTTACTGTGGATTCTCAATGCTAGGATTTGTAGTAGAAAAGAATCAACACCAAATTATTTTAAAATTTTGAATAAGGAAGGTTAAGGGAGGAGGATTTGAAGATTTTCCACAAATTGCAACTTCTCTCCAGCATTCTGAACCTAGCCATCATTTACTGAATCAACAATTATGGATTTAGGCCTAATATACACAAGGCGTTGACCTAGGGGCTGGAGACACAGTGTGAACAAGCTGGACCAAATCTATGCAGAGGATCGTGGTGGGTATGGACGATCCATCCATTCTGCCCTCCTGCCTTTTATGGCCCTTATGCTTGCTGCAGTAGTTTAGGGCAGGGGTAGCAAATTATGTTTTGTACAGCTGAGTTTAGAATGATGTTTGCATTTTTAAAGAGATCCTCTATAGCCTGTAAAACCTAAAATATTTACCATCTGACCCTTTACAGAAAATATTTGCTGACCCTGGGTCAGAGTGACCCATAACTCTTTCATCAAGACCAGAGTAGACAGTTTCATGGTTAAATATCAGTTTTCTAAGTAATAATTTATATAAAGCATTATTAAATATATACTATGATTATTAAAAAGTATTAAAGAATACAAAAGTAATGGCTAGTGGGAGGAATAGGATTTTTATATCAATTTTGTAATCAAATAATTCTTTTGTGTAAGTCAGTTGACTGTAACATTTTTTCCCCAGACTAACCACCACATAAAACGTGGCCCTTCTGTATGTAGCTTCCCTGGGCTTTTTCTAGTTTTTTTTCTCTTACCAAAAACAGAGGATTAGAAGATGACCTAAAGAAGGGCCACCACGCCTGTTGATGCTAGGGAAGACAGAAGTTACTCTGCTGTCACTACTGTCCTTTGACAACTGCTACTTAAAAATCTCTTAGCCTTTCCATCTAAATATCTGCATTTCTTCCCTGTGCCACATTTATTTAAAATGAAACAGCCCTCCGTTTACTTATCTGTTTCTCAGCACTCCCGCTTCCTAGCACATGTACATTCCTTTCCCTTCCTGCTTGCCCTGGCTTCTCCTCCTGGGCAAAGCAAGGGTCTCTGACTGGCGTTCACCTTCTCAGTGCCTTGGTTTGCTAGCTTCACCTTTAAGGGTAATGCAGAGCCTTGGAGTTGCACTCTCTTCTTCCTCTTGTAAACTGCTTCTAGTTATTACACCACTTCCCTGGTGGCACAGACGGTAAAGAATCTGCCTGCAATGCAGGAGACCCAGATTTAATCCCTGGATCAGGTAGAGCCCCTGGAGAAGGAAATGGCAACCCACTCCAGTATTCTTGCCTGGAGAATACCATGGACAAGAGGAGCCTGGCGGGCTACAGTCCACGGGGTCACAGAGTCGGACATGACTGAGCCATAGCTGTCCTGGTATCACCCTGGTATTGAAGAGTCTATGCCAAGTCAAACTCACAGTGCACATGCGTTCAGGATGCTCCCAGCTCCAATGCCAATGTCCCCGCTTAGGTGTCAGCAGGCAAGTTTCTGCTCTTCCTCAATTTGTTGTTGGATTTTAGCCAGCTACTTAGCTTTTGAATGCCTAAATCCTCACATCTGTAATGCTAAGATAATGCAGACATTTATTTCAGCTTCGGGGAACAGAATTAAACTGTATATGGACACTGATGTTTCCATAGTAACAATCACGTAGTATCTAGCATGCCACCGGAGGCAATAAATTATTTATGATAAGTACTTGTAAAAACTCCTGTCACTATAATAAAAGATTCTTAAAGGAAATCCTGGGGATATACTTCACATTAATTTGTGTTCATTATTTCAAGGAGAGTTCATTATTCTGCTCCAAACTACTTAATTCTACATTTTCAGAATATAATCAATTAGCACTTGCTGAAGTTGCTGAATCCAAAACTAGTACAGAGTGCTCCCTGGCCCTTGTAAGGGGAAGGAAGAGACTGACTTCCTGGGGCTGTTTGTTAAAAGGAGGGAGGAGTTAATGGGTGTGGTTTGTCTGGGTAGTGCCATTTGCCAAGCTCAGTAGCTCAGTCCTGTCCCACTCTTTTGCAACCCCATAGACTGTAACCCACTAGGTGCCTCTGTCCTTGGCAAGAATATTGGAGTGACAGCTCCAAATTGGGACTGGCTTGAAGAAAACAAGAATATTAGGGAGCTCTACCAAAACAAAAAATTTGTGCTATTATTACTATCATTATTTTGGAAAAATTAAAATACAAAGTAAAATACAGAAAATGTAATAATAAATACCCATAATCAACATTTTCGGTTTACAGCCTTCCTATATTTTTCCTATATTTGTATGTTTCCAAATACTGTTTTGTAGCCTGCTTTTTGATTTGTGAACATTTTTCCAAGTCATTAAATATTTTTCCAGCTCATAATTGACAGAATATGCCATTGTAAGCATGTATTCATTTATTTAACCAATTTATAATTGTTAAAACAGTTAAGTAGTACCCTTACTTGTCGTTTAAATAAAATCAATTCATGTGTCAACTTGAGATCTCATATTAACTTAGCCAACAAATCTTAGACTTAAAAATATCTTGATCCATCTGCAATGTTTCCATTACTATCAACACTCCCTTTCTTCCTTCAATTTTGCTATCAGCTTATAAGCACAAATAAACCCAAATTCTTCTTTAAAAGCAAATTCCCATGTAAGTCTCAAAAGGAGAGGGTCAATGCCTGAATTTTGTTTTTCCATGTTCTTTGGTCCTTGTGCGTGGATCTAGTGCCTAAAATATTTTTTTCCCCTTAAAGTTACTGAAAATATCTTCTTTCTGAATTTTTCTTCTTTTAATTACAACATTGAGCTCTTCATTTAAATTTCAAATCCATCCTGCTTATTCTCTTTTGATAATGGGATTTGATTTTCTCTTTTGATGGAATTTTAGTCCCTCACCTGCTGCTGCTGCTGCTGCTGCTGCTGCTGCTGCTGCTGCTAAGTTGCTTCAGTCATGTCCGACTCTGTGCGACCCTATAGACGGCAGCCCACCAGGCTCCCCCTGTCCCTGGGATTCTCCAGGCAAGAACGCTGGAGTGGGTTGCCATTTCCTTCTCCAATGCATGAAAGTGAAAAGTGAAAGTGAAGTCACTCAGTCGTGTCCGACTCTTCTCGACCCCATGGACTGCAGCCTACCAGGCTCCTCCATCCATGGGATTTTCCAGGCAAGAGTACTGGAGTGGGGTGCCATCGCCTTCTCCGAGTCCCTCACCTAGCAGATCTTAAATGTTTTAGCATCATGGGATTTCCCTGGTGGTCCAATGGTTAAGATTTCACCTTCCAAAAAAAAAAAAAAAATTCACCTTCCAATATAGTATGTGTGGGCTTGATCTTTGGTTGGGGAGCTAAGATCCCACATGCCTTGTGGCTAGAAAACCAAAACATGAAACAGAAGCAGTATTGTAGCAAATTCAATAAAGACTTTAAAAAAGTTCCACATTAAAAAAAAAAACTGTTAAAAAAAACTTATTGAGAACTGCAAAGAGCTTTTGTTTATGTAAACTATACCTATTGCTATTTACCACATTAGAAATTAAAACTGAAATTTTAAAATACTGTTTCATTTTAGGGTAACAATAATAGGTAATACCTTTTATATATTAACATAAATAACATATTTGATGACATATAACTACAGTTTTTCATAACTGTATCTTTATTACTCGGCAAATAAGTCCCTGGTGGTGAGTGGTAAAGAACCTGCTAAAATGCAGGAGATAGATTTGAACCCTGGGTCAGGAAGATCCCCTGAAGTAGGAAAATCCTGTGGATGGAGGAGCCTGGTGGGCTGCAGTCCCTGGGGTCGCTAGGAGTCGGACACAACTGAGGGACTTCACTTTCACTTTTCACTTTCATGCACTGGAGAAGGAAATGGCAACCCACTCCAATATTCTTGCCTGGGAAATCCCATGAATGGAGGAGCCTGGTGGGTTATAGTCCATGGGGTCGAAAAGAATCGGACACAACTTAGTGAGTAAACAACTGTATTTTGCAGAGTGAAAAAAATTCAGTGCAAAAAAGAGCATTGTTTTATATTTTACAAATTTCTATAATGTCTCTGCTTACAAAAGCAACTGGATTCTCCAATCTGCTTCTACACTGAACCATAGCCATATATAGTGTTGGTTGAAGTATCTGAAGAAAACCCTGCTTCACACAGACATGTAGTTGGAAAAGGAAGTACCTGGCAGATCCGCTGATGGGTCTTGAGGACTTGCAGGGATCCTCTGCCCATACTAACAAGCGCACTCTAAATTGACTCTAACTGCTGGACAGTCTTTTCACGCTTGAATTTCCTTTTTGTAAAAATATGGTGGTAATAACAGTATTTCAAAATGTTTTGAAATTATAAAATGAAAAATTCTGCAGTGACAGACAGAAATCTCGACCCACACATAAAACATTCCTATGAGGCATTTGGGAGACATGATGCTACTGAAACCAAGCAGAACCCTGTTGGCTCCTGGGCATGGAAGCCTTTACGTGTCTCCTGTTTTTGTTTGTAGGGAACAGCCTCCAGCCTCCATGACCTTCCTTGAGTTCCAAAGGGCAAATTCAAACAGTTGCTCATCAAGGGAAGGAGGAGACGCAGAGACAAGGGAGGAACAGCCAAAAAACAAGAGTGCAGCCTTGCGGTGGAGTTCTGATTCCACCTAAAGGGATACACATAATAATATCTTTGAGCTCTTTTTTTCCAGTAGTTATGCATTGATGTTGAGAGTTGGATCATAAAGCGGAGTGCTAAAGAATTAATGCTTTGGGCACTTCCCTGTGGCACAGTGGATAAGAATCTGCCTCCCAACACAGGGAACATGGGTTTGAGTCCTGGTCTGGGAAGATTCCACATGCCATGGGACAACTACGCTCGTGCGCCACAACTACAGAGCCTGTGTGCTGCAACGAATGAAGCCCAAGAGCCTAGAGCCTGTGCTCTGCAGCAAGAGCAGCCACCACAGTTAGAAGCCCAAGCACAACAATGAAGAGTAGCCCTGATCACTGCACTTAGAGAAAGTCCCCGCAAAGCAACAAAGATTCAGCACGGCCAAATATAAAAAAATAATAATAATAATTTTTTTTAATTAATGCTTTTGAATCGTGGTGCTGGAGAAGACTCTTGAGAGTCCCTTGGCACAAGGAGATCAAACCAGTCAATCCTAAAGGAAATCAAACCTGAATATTCACTGGAAGGACTACTGCTAGCTGGGCTGCAATTCTTTGGCTACCTATAAGGAGCTGATTCATTGAAAAAGACTCTGATGCTGGGAAAGACTGAAGGCAAAAGCAGAAGGGGGCAGCAGAGGATGAGATGGTTAGATAGCATCACTGACTCCATGGACATGAATTTGAGCAAACTTCGAGAGATATGGGGTCACAAAGAGCTGGACGTGACTTGGTAACTGAACAACAACAGCAGTAACTGTAGAGCACAGAGAACTATATTCAATATCCTATGACAGACCATCATGGAAAAGAATATTAAAGAAATTAAAGAACATTAAAGAAATATTAAAGAAGATATATATTATCTATATATGCATAACTCAATCACTCTGCTGTACAGCAGAAATTAACACAACATTGTAAATAAACTACACTTTAAAAAAAAAAAAAAGTAACTAATATTGGAGCAAACTCCGGGAGATAGTGAAGGACAGGGAAACCTGGTATACTGCAGTCTGTGGGATCACAAACAGTCAGACACAACTTAGCAACTGAACAACAGAAATAAAATCCCCAACAAATGGAAGATGTCAGCATTCTTCATTCCAGAGAAGACCACCTGAGTTCAGATTAAAGGAACCAGAGAAGCATCAAGAGATTACCTAAGACCAAATTAAAGGAGTGCAGGCCCTGCCGCTGCTGCTGCTGCTAAGTCACTTCAGTCGTGTCCGACTCTGTGGGACCCCACAGACGGCAGCCCATCAGGCTCCCCCGTCCCTGGGATTCTCCAGGCAAGAACACTGGAGTGGGTTGCCATTTCCTTCTCCAGTGCATGAAAGTAAAAAGTGAAAGTGAAGTCCCTCAGTCGTGTCCGACTCCTAGCGACCCCATGGACTACAGCCCACCAGGCTCCTCCATCCACAGGATTTTCCAGGCAAGGGTACTGGAGTGGGTTGCCATTGCCTTCTCCAGAGTGTAGGCCCTGCACACACCCTAATCTTGTCAGTAACTCCACCCTTGAACCATTGCTATAAAGCTCCTCACCAAGTTCTCCTGAGTTGGGACACAAGAGTTTTGAGGGCAAGAGTCTGCTGTGTCCCCCTTTGCCTGGCAAAGCAATAAAGCTGTTCTATTGCACCAAGAACTTGGTCTCTGAGATTCGATTTGGCACTGGTGTGCAGAGGCCGAGTTTTTGGCATCACAATGTAATATGGGAGCCAAAGCAAGCTGGTCATTCCAATAGTCATCACCCTTTACTACTGTAACCAAAACTAGGAATTTTCTAAAGAAAATTTAAAAGTTTCTTATGAAGCTTTGGTTAGAACAGCAAATCTCTTTTTCAGGAGGGTAAGATGTGAATTTTGATTCAATTTCAAAATGAAGTATATCTCTCTGAAACCCACTGCCAGTTGTTATCTTGGTATTCTTTGATTTATAAAATGCACTTATGCTTTATTTTTTGGAAAATGTTGAATGTGTTTTGCTTTAACTTAATTTAGGACAGAGGTGAAACTAACCTCTATGGACATTTTGGAGTAAGAATGTCCAGTTTTTCATGGTGGATCTTATAATGGGTTCTATGTGCTACAACTGATCCATTCTGAGCTATACTGACTGTTGTTATTTAGTCACTAAGTCATGTTTGTGACCCAATGGACTGTAGGTAGCCTGCTAGGCTCCTCTGTCCATTTCTCTAGACATACTCTGCCGTGGGCTTGACTGTACCCATTCTGTGAATGGGACACATGTGGCCTATCTCACAACAGTATGCTGCTGCTGCTAAGCTGCTTCAGTCGTGTCCGACTGAAGTGGGGTGCCATTGCCTTCTCTGTATACATCCCACTTAATCTGACACAGTGTCTCAGCCTACAAAGTTGGGATGGAGGGGGCAGGAGAGCAGAGAAACTTCTGTCTCTAATCCCCACCCAGAGGCCCAGTAGACTGTCCACCCTTGTAAGAACCTCACACTGACAATCCAAAGGTTGTAGCTCTGCTCTTCACCTTTTAGGGGCCAGTGGTGAGGGGTGGGCACAGATGTTTTTCTCCTATCTGCCCACAGTTCTGGGTTGTATCTCAACACGGTGCTGAAGTAGGGTTGCAGCCTGGATTTTAGAGAGCCTGAATACGCCTGCATTTGGTAAAAGGAGATAATGGGCTGGGTGAGGACAAAAGAAGAGACGGTATGATAGTGTTTAAGTCCCATCCAAGTGTAAGAGCTGTTGTTTCTAAGTACCTAACCCATCCTTCGTGTGAGGAATAGTAGTGAATAGAGACACACAAGGCCTGAGGAGATTCTCACTTGCTTCTAGCAGGTCAGAGGAAAGAACAGGCTGGATCCTTCAGTTCTTCTCATTATGCTAATCCTCTCTGTGGAATTCCTGAACTTAAGTGGATCTTGGCTAAAAACCTGTGGTTGATCCCCCACCCCTTCCCTTTGTCACAGATGAAAGGTATAGTCTAGTAATGAACATTTTTATTTCCCTATCTAACCGGGTAACTCCTGCCACACAACACTGATTGCAGCATTCTTTACCAATGACTTCATTCTTCAAGTCTTTTATACTTCTCTGACATCTAAAAGTGGCTAATAAAATCCCTGCATATATTTTTTATGAGAATATATTAAATACTTCCATGTGCATGTTCAACATTTAAAAAAAATTCTCTATTACGTATTTTTCAATTAAATGTAAGCAGAGCTTTGGTGCTGAAATATTTTTTGGGTTTAGAAATTGATTCTTAAGTGAAACTGTAGCTTCCTTGTGTTTAATTAGACTTCAATTGCTCCACTTAAAAAAGGTCACCTAAATTTGGAAAAGATAACTGATTCTAATTGCGACAACCTCATGCTTGTTGAATTCTATCAGAAAGGAAGCTGTTTCCATTTACTAAGGAGCATTTATCCTCACTTTTGATAAGCTCCTTTTGTTGAGCATTGCCTCATTTATACTTTCACAGTGAAGGACCATCCACAAAATCTTGGGTTCTAAGGAAACAAAGCAATCACATTTTAGTGCATTATTAGGCTCTGATTCCTTGTCTTGGAAGCTTTAACAACTTGGTATGTGCAAATACTTTCAACTGTGTGCACTTAATTTTCCCTGTTGCAATAATGGAACTGTGTATCCCCAGGGTCTAATAGAGGTGTTGCCTGTTGAATGAGAAAATGTCTCTAAAGCACTTGGAATTTCTAGCAATAGCTGGGTCATAAATTAAAGTAACCTATTTTCTAGAGAGTCAAGGTAGGATAAACTGGTGGCTTAGGAAGTAGGCTCAATAGGAGTCAAGGCAGAAGAACTTGAAAGGAGCTCTGAGCAAGCTACGCAGGAGTAGCACGGGCTTCTTTGGTTTCCATGTTTCCTGTGGCAATGTGAAGCTCTTAGGCTACATGGTATTTATATTGTTCTTTGGTTCTAAGGTCAATGGAGATGGAGGAAGTTCAAGGTCATGGTTGAGCAATGGACAAAAGGTGCCAGCTATCCTGAGAACCATGTCAGCTTAGTTTATATCCAAGTATTAGAAAAAATGAGAAAAATAATTTGGTCAAAAACTATATTCCAGAACATCTCACATAGACCACTATTTAAGCATCGGCTGAACTGTTAGTACTATTTTTGACTCCTTACAATAAATAGGGATTTTTCCAGCTTTATTAAGGTATAATTGATATATAATATTAGGTAAGTTTAAAGTTACAGCATGATGACTTGACATACATGTATTGTGAAGTGGTTACTATAACAAATTTAGTTAATATCTATCTTCTCATATAGTTATTAAAAAAAAAAAAAGATTTTTCCTCATGTTCAGAAGCTTGAAGATCAGTTTTTAAAGAGCAACTTTCCTATAAACCATACAGCAGTGTTAACTTTAGTCATCTTGCTGTATATCACATCCCCAGGATTCATTTATCTTATACCTGGAAGTTTGTACCTTATGGCTAACTCCATCCAATTACCCGCCTCCCCCTACTCCCTGACTTCTTTTGTCTCTTCATGATGAGAACATTTAAGATCTACTCTTCAGGAACTTTCAAGTATATAATACAGTATTGTTAACTATAGTTGCCATCAGGGACTTTTTAAAGCAGTTATCACCTTCATTTAGGTGACTTTTCTCACAATCCATAATATGTGAGATATAAATACAGCAATTTCAAATACCATGGAATCTATTACAATGCTTAAAATGTAGTTTTACATTACAGCAAAATCGCGGCCTGAGCTGTCATGTTCCTATAGGTGTGTCTGAGAGGAAAAGGGTGACCACATCCAAGTTTGGAATTAGGAAAAGAGGGACAGAGATAGGGACGGCTATCAAAGCTGCCGCCAGTGTAGCTCCTGCTGCAGTCACACTGATAAAGACAGGAGGAAGTAAGCCAGCCTGAGTCCTGGTTCTTGAAGAACTTGATCTACCAGTAGGAGAGGAAAATAGAAGCACTAAAGAAGTTATCAGCAGTTTCTCCAGAGCAGTTGAACCGTGTTGAACTGCTTTCTGTTCTCTAGTGTTTCCAGAAAAAAAAAAACTTGCGCTTCTGGTTAAGACGTAATGACCACACTAAGAATGTAGACTATCTCATAGGGATATCCTTCCAAAGCCTCTAGGATGTGAGTCATTATATCAGCATCTTGAGCAAAAGACAACTTAGTTATGGAGGACTTGCAGAAAATGACATTTCATCTCCAAGTCTAGCTAACACAACAATTCCTTTAAAGGACTAGTTCTAGGATTCTTTGCTAGTTAATAGTAAGAACATTCCCAGGACAGAGGGAACTGTTTCACATGACCCAAGAGAAGCTGACGGGTCATTTTTCCCTCTTCTGTTTTCTGCTTACGCTTACGCGATGGTCCTTATATTCTTTATTTCACTGCTCTCAAGAAAGGATATGATCAAGTCCTTTCTCTTAAATAAAGGCTTGATGTGTTTTCTTTCTCAAGGGTTTTCTAACTAAGGGATAAAACTCTACTTGGTGAATTTCAAGCATTTGCTAGCACAGTGTCAGGAGTTCGGGGTGGAAAAGAGAATGCTATCTATTCTAACTACTTTTCTTTCTGTCATTAGCAAGGCAAACCCCAATGGGTTCCCACAAGCATGGTGGACATCTCTCTTACAGCCTCTCAGAAATCATACTTGTCTATGTGATTGATGATATGATGATTGACACAATCATACTTGTGTATCAGGAAGGAGGCATTTCCTCATGTCTTGTCTGGCCACTGCCTCAAGGACTGGGTCTAATGTGACTCTACAGCAGTTATGCTTTTATATTTTTATGTGTAAGATACACTAAAATGTAATTGCATTTACTTCTCTCCAAAAATCTATGAAATAATTATTATCCCTGCTTTATAGATACAGAAACTGAGGATTAGATAAATGAGTTGTATAAGATGACACAGGTGGAAAAGGTAGACCCAAGATGTTCAGTTTAGCTCTAACATAAAAATCCATATTCTTTCTGCTCTGTCACCATACATCTCAGTGACAATGTTACACATATTGTAGAGATATCCACTTTTGAGAGACATTTTCCCTGATACTAGCTGTGACTCTGTGGTACCTCCATTGCCACTCAAAGACCATTGAGATGGGGAGATAGGAGCCCAGTGCACCAGTAAGAGTGAGGTCTTGTGGAGAACTCCTCTCTAGTTTGCTGGGACCCAGATGGACCTGGTAACCTGTCCTACCAATAGCAGCAAGCAGAATTTTTTTCTTCTCTTTAGAAAGGATTAGAGAGTGGGGAATAACTCCATCCAAATATTTCCAAGGGCAAACAGCTAACTGACACTTATACACATACACAGATTGTTTGCATTTAATGTTTTCCTTACTGGAGCCTTTTCCTTCTAACATGTCTTAGGAGACTCTTCCCAGAGAACAAAGTAAGCACATTGGAATCATTCGTATATTTTAAATGACTATTATTTTTTAAGACACATATTCAGGATAAAGGATTTTTCCTGATTACTGAGCTTAATATATGAAAATTCTTGTAAATAAAAACTACATAGCCATTTAGCTATGGTTATATATCAACTGCTAATACAGTAAAAATTACACAACAGTGGAAGGGGTTTGGGACTATGCTGTATTTACAGTAAACAAAGTGAACTTAAAATCTGATGGGCTATTATCATCCTAATGTAAAAAAAGTAATGAACAATATACTCTGATCACATTACTCTTATTTTAAAATCTGATTGTGTAACAAGTGTGGCCAAGCGCAGCTCTTACCGCAATACCGTGACTATGCCGCCATTACTCCCCACCCTGTTACCAGGCAACAGGTCCTGCTCAACCATTGGTCGGTGCTGCAGTGGGCCCCTCCCACAAGCCACCAACTTGTCAAGGAACAACCGTTACTGAGAGAATTCAACCAACTGTTGGCGGAACGGTGGTCATTAGGTGGAGAGTGAGGTAAGAGGCAGATCCTGGCATACTTCCTATGGCCCTCCAGCTCACCCAGCCTCAAGCTTGCAGCCTGGTGGCTGGAGAGGAGGTTGCCCAGAGACAGGCTGGGGGCTGTGTCCTAAGGGCTCCAGCCCTGGCCAAGGCTGCCTCCTGGACTGGCCCAGTCCTTGAGGTGGTGGTGAACCTCCCCCCCCCATCCCTGCCTCTGTGACCTAATGGCAGCGGCAGTCTGCAAAGGATGCGGTTGACGGTACCTGGCCCCCAGCTTCTGGGTGGCATGAGGAGCCTGAGGGCCAGCTGGGCTCTAGGTGCCTGACTCCCTCAGCAATGACAGCCAGGAAGCCTCCAGCTGAGATGTGCTTCCTCTTAGCCAGGACCGGACCTTAGAGGGTGAAAGCTATGCCTGGGGGTTTGACTCTTTCTTGTCATAACAGAGAATAACATTCATTTGGTGGAGATTTACAGGAACATTGTTACCTGACCATGACCTGACCTCATAAATAAAGGCTCTGACACCAAGAAATTTGCAACAAGAATACATAATGAGAAATGCTGGGCTGGAAGAAGCACAAGCTGGAATCAACATTGCTGGGTGAAATATCAATAACCTCAGATATGCAGATGACACCACCCTTATGGCAGAAAGTGAAGGGGAACTAAAAAGCCTCTTGATGAAAGTGAAAGAGGAGAGTGAAACAGTTGGCTTAAAGCTCAACATTCAGAAAACGAAGATCATGGCCTCTGGTCCCATCACTTCATGGCAAATAGACGGGGAAACAGTGGAAACTGTCAGACCTTATATTTTTGGGCTCCAAAATCACTGCAGATGGTGATTGCAGCCATGAAATTAAAAGACGCTTACTCCTTGGAAGGAAAGTAATGACCAACCTAGATAGCATATTCAAAAGCAGAGATGTTACTTTGCCAACAAAGGTCCGTCTAGTCAAGGCTATGGATTTTCCGGTGGTCATGTATGGATGTGAGAGTTGGACTGTGAAGAAAGCTGAGTGCTGAAGAATTGATGCTTTTGAACTGTGGTGTTGGAGAAGACTCTTGAGGAGTCCCTTGGACTGCAAGGAGATCCAACCAGTCCATCCTAAAGGAGATGAGTCCTGGGTATTCATTGAAGGGACTGATGCTGAAGCTGAAACTCCAATATTTTGGCCACCTCATGCAAAGAGTTGACTCATTGGAAAAGACCCTGATGCTGGGAGGGATTGGGGGCAGGAGGAGAAGGGGATGACAGAGGATGAGATGGCTGGATGGCATTACCGACTCTATGGACATGAGCTTGAGTGAACTCCAGGAGTTGGTGATGGACAGGAGGCCTGGCGTGCTGTGATTCATTGGGTAGCAAAGAGTCGGACACGACTGAGCGACTGAACTGAACTGAACTGAACTGAACCACACCCCACCATCACCTTTCCTAGAAAAGAACTTTGCTGAAAGCTTTTAGGGAGTTTGGGTTTTTTAAATTATGAACCACTCATCTCCTTGCTTGGCCCTTAGTAAACCTCTCCTTGTTCCAAACTCTGACATTTTGGTATTGTTTGGCCTCCCTGTGTCTGGCGCACTCGAATTTGCCTTTCAGTACATCAACCCTGGGATTTCTTTGGAGGGAATGATGCTGAAGCTGAAACTCCAGTACTTTGGTCCCCTCACGCGAAGAGTTGACTCATTGGAAAAGACTCTGATGCTGGGAGGGATGAGGGGCAGGAGAAGAAGGGGACGACAGAGGATGAGATGGCTGGATGGCATCACTGACTCAATGGACGTGAGTCTGTGTGAACTTCGGGTGTTGGTGATGGACTGGGAGGCCTGGTGTGCTGCAAATCATGGGGTCGCAAAGAGTCGGCCACGACTGAGCGACTGAACTGACTGACTGAGCAACAGAAAGAAAAACCTTTGATCCATGGAATAAGATTTTAGAAACTATAACACACAAACAAATTGTAATTAAGGAATGATTCTTTTGTAATCAGCACAAAACCTAAGTCTGTGGTGTCTGTATGGTCCACTGTTAGTTTATTAAAAACTGAAAACACTGAGAAACTTTTCTTTTTCCAGTGTGGTCAGTAGCCTGAGTTCTCTGAAGCTCTGGTCACCAGGATAGTTCCAAGATGACTGCCACAGCTACAAAAAATGATAAATGATTCTACTGTTACCATTTTTTAAAGTTTTATGTTAGCCCTTGTCATGGAATTCAAATTGTGCCAGCCATCTTTTATTAGTCAATCCCATGGGATTTTTATTGTTATTTTGAACAAGGTCTATTTTTGTTTAATTCTATGGGAACCACACATAGTTTGTACATTTGCCAGAAATTTATTTTCCAATGACTATTACTCAACTCTTAAATAAGTACATTCTGCATTTTTATGCTGGGACAAAGTAGGATGAGTTCTATTAGGAACACCATTTAAAATTATACAAAGTAGCTCGGGCTTTTTTGTTACTCTAATATCCTGGTAAATAGAAGTGAGTTTGAGTTTTGTTTACTGTCTTTCAAAGTGACCCATTTTAAACAAAACTGTCTTCTTTTTAAAAGTTAAGAACTGATCTGGTGGTAACTTACTTACTGCTAACAACAGTAAGGCTTATTGATTTACGTAACAGCATTGATTTGCATAGCTGCTCGCTGTGTTTACTCATGCCTGGAGACAAACATTATGTTAACTATAATAAGCAGATAATCAATATCACATGTTCAGTTTACAACAGTAAAAAAGGAAACATTTTCTTATGTGACTTTTGATGGGTGGTATATATGGAAATACTGAGCTTCTTTCCAGGTAGGAAGGCCTTCTGTTCTGCTGTACCGAATGTTAGAATACGGATATTAAGACTGTCTTTTTAACCTGAGAAAAGGAGAATATTTTTACTTGTAACAAAGTTTAACTCCCAGGACTAGGAGAAGAAAAAGTGGCAATCTTATTACAAGACAATCTTATTGCAAGGGCAATCTTCAAGTGTCTCATATCCTGAGGGATCCCTTGATATTATATTCTATTCAAGGGAACAATAGAATCTTTGAGTAAACCTGTCTAAGCAAAATCTATAGAAAATGATGAATCTTGTACTAAAGCTTAAAAAAGTAATAAAATTACAAAGTTTCTACAGAGACAGTTTGCAGAACATTAAGGAGGAAATGGGATTTTTAGTAAATGTCATTTATTGTCTTGTCAAAAAAGAAAATACAGTTTTCTTGGTTGATTTAGTTTGCTTTGCTTTTTTTTTATTGTAGAGACATAAAACATGGAAGACTACATGGCTTAAACTGGTTATGAAAATAATTATTTGCCCAAATATCTAAGTTATGAAATAAAATTTCATGTTTTGTTATATTTTGATCATCATATGAAAAGAGTTTTTAAAAATATACTTCTTTATATAAAGAAAATGATAAACAGTAAAGTTTAAATGTTCCATAATCTCATTGGCTAGATAATTATGTTGATATTTAAAATACTTTTAAAGTAACACAAGCCTATATTTTTAAAAAATTCAAGTTGTACTGAGAGGTATAAATGAAAAACAAGTGTGTTCCTTCCCTCTGACACTCCTCCCAAATCACCAGCCTATTTTCCCAAAGGGGCAATTGTTAACAACAGCATGTTTATCCTTCCAGAAAAGAGAATATATTCTCAGACACCTATATATATTTGTGCGTGCGTGTGTGTGTGTGTGTGTAATTACATTTTTTCATTTCATTATATATATTTAAAATAATACACTTGCAGGTCTTCTCATATCAGCACACACAGAGCTATCACCTTGTTTTTAACAGTTGTATACTAGTTCACTGGGCCTCACTGGTGGCTCAGTGGTAGAGAATCTGCCTGCCAATGCAGGAGACCTGGGTTAGATCCCTGGGTCAGGAAGATGCCTTAGAGAAGGAAATGGAAACCCACTCCTGTATTCTTGCTTGGGAAATCCCATGTATGGAGGACCCTGACAGGCTACAGTCCATGGGGTCTCAAAAGAGTCAGACACAATTTAGCAACCATACAGCAACAGAAATAATAGTTCATTATATAGTATACTGTAAGTATTTAACCAGTCCCCAACTGATGAATGATTAAGTTGTTTTTATTTTTACAAATGTATCTGTAAAGACTTGGCAGTTGATAGAGATTGTTTACTCTGTTGAACTGATTTTCTCTCGCACCGATATTTGACAGTTACTATTTCTTTAGCATGGGTATTACCAAACTTTTAGATTTTCTCTCAAGAGAAATTTGATTTATAGGATTTCATTTTTATTCTTTATCAAATGGACATTTTACTTAAAGAAAAATCAAAATGTATTTGCTTTTGGAGTAAGTGATGTCTTAGCTCAGTGATATGTGGACCAATTCAATGACACAGAAACTATTTTAATTTTGTAAGACTGGACTGGCAGATGTGGCTAAAACCAAGTAGATCAATGAATTTTAGGAAACTTTTTCAATAGAAGATTAAACTGACAACTCATCTGTTTAAAAGATAATGTGTAGCTGTGGGGAGGGGAGAATGGGACTTTGTTGTTTAATGAATAAGAGTTTTAGTTTTGCAAGATACAAAGAATTCTTGAGGTTTGTTGTTCAGTGTGAATGTACTTAACACTATTGATCTGGACACATAAAAGTGGCTTAGATAGAGCATTTTATATATATTTTACCACCATTTGAAAAAAGATAATGTGCAAAATTTCACATTTATACAGAAGGATGGTTATCTAAAGCCTAATTTCAAAAGTATAAGTGAAGAACCTTTACCAGAAATGAAGTCTAGTACCTTCAGGGGCCAATTAATATCATCATATAATCAGATAAGGTCCAGAATGCAAAAGTCCCTGGTAATGGACTTCAATTTAATCTAAGGCACAAATGGCTAATATCAGCAGAGTAACTGTCCTTCTTATATGCAGGAATTGTCTGCTGTACTTGATAACCCCCAGGACATCTCCCCAACTGGGAAGCACTTGTTTTCTGGGTTCTGAGAAAATATGTCTTCAAATAAACTTGTACTCATAATCTTCAACTCTAGTGACCAGATTTGGTACCTGGAGTTGAAGGCAATGCCAGACCACCGAGAATAGGAAGACCACAGCAAGGACAAGGGGCTCTGACATACACATCGTTAAAAAGCATTGTATCATCTTTTTCTTTATCATACCTCCCAGTCACTGTGTGAGGAAAATCAGAATGAAAGGGAGAGTAAAGTCTCCAGAACTGAGAAAATAATAACTTTGTTCACAATAACTTTGAGTCTCAGATCCTGTTTAAGAGAACAGACAAATCACTTATGAAAATAAAATGCATTTATGTTGGAAAGTGATACAATGCATGTTAAGGAATTATCTAGTTAAAGTGTTTACAAACTTAAACATGTTTGTCAACTATTCAGTGAAAGTTGGACAGTTGCTTGCTGGCATTTGTACATTATATTTTAGCATAAAGCGGAGGTTGTCAGACTTGGGTGTACATTACAATCATCTGAGGAACTTTTAATTTGGGTGTCTTGGAGTTAGCCCAGACCAATTAATCAGAATCTCTGAGAAATATCTCCAGGTAATTCCAACGTGCAACCAAGGCTGAGAACCACTGACAGAAATATTCTCCACTTCAGGGCATATAATCCTTGTGGGGCTTTCCCCTCCCTCAGCACAAACTTGGTTTTGCAGGTTTGGGCTTTTCCCAAGATTTGTATTTCTTACATGCATCTCAGGTAATGCTGATGCCTATGGCTCTGGTGCACACTTAGAGAAATACTGATATAGTGGCTGATATTCCTGATTTTTTCATCCTAATCACAAATCTCTTCTGCTTCCCAACAAACCCTGTCCCCCTGGGCTTTGCTAATAGGGCTCTTTAACCAAGCTAATAATTTTTATTGCTTGGCCTCTGGAACTTGCTCAAGATCTTCACATATGACTTGCATGACTCTAAAATGGCCACATAATCCAATGAAGTCCTGACCAAGGTTAAACAGAGTGGGACAGTTACATCACGGCCTCTCCATGTTATGATTTTGTTAGTAACTCCTTGAGTCATACTTTAGAAAATGACAACACAATATTCAACACTATTACCAACATCAAAATGTATCATCAGTGTTGTTCTACTGAGTCATTATGAACCTGAGAATATCTTTAAGTAAACTTTTACATAAATAACCCTCTGAAGTAAGCATTTGTATTTTTTCTTCTGAAGTTTCATGTTTATTAAATTTTACCATGATTATGTTTTACTGCTGCTCAATGAATCACCTTAATGTCACTGGCAAAGGATGGACATATGTCTGTTTCATGACTCAAGTTGCAAGAGAAATATGAAATATTCTGATGCTCATGGCAGGTCCTATACATTCTCACTTTCTATTCCCAACTTTACCATCAAGTTGGTGGAGTAGAAGGACGTGCACTCATCTTCTCCTGCGAGAACACCAAAATCTCAATTGACTGTTGAATAGCCATTGACAGGGGGCTGTTGGAACCCACTGAGAAAAGATAAACCACATCCAAGGACAAAGGAGAAGCTGCTAAGATGGTAGGGGCAAAATCACGATAAAATCAAATCCTATATCCACCAGGTGGGTGACCCAGAAACTGGAGAACAATAATACCAAAGAAGTTCTTGCACTTTTGTGAAGGTTCTGTGCCCCGCATCAGTCTTCCCAACCTGGGGGATCCAGCAAAATGACTGGGAATCCCCAGGGAATCCGACTTGAAGGACAGTGGGATTTGATTACAGAACTTCCACAGGACTGGAGGAAACAGAGGGCACAAACAAAATCTTGTGCACATCAAGATCCAATGAAGAGAGTAGTGACCCCACAAGAGACTGAGATAGACTTGACTGTGAGTGTTTGAGGGTTTTTTTGTGGAAGCGTGGGTCAGAAGTGGCCTGCTGCAGGGGCAGGGGCACTGGCAGCAGCAGTCCTGGGAGGCACGTATTGGCATATGTCCTTTTTGGAGGTCACCAATAGCCCTACCATAAAGCCTGTAGACTCCAGGACTGAGTTTACAAATAGCAAACAACAAATAGGGTGGGAGCATAGCCCCACACATCAGCAGATAATTAGATTAAAGACTTACTGAGCATGGCCCTGCCCAACAAAGCAACTCAGTTCTTCCCAGAGCCAGTCCCTCATCAGAAATCTTGCCCAAGCCTCTTATCCTCATCCAGCAGAGTGTAGACAGAAGCAAGAACTGTAACACTACAGCCTATAGAACAAAAATCTCAATTACAGAGATATAACCAAAATAACCACATGGATACAGCATTGTGTAACTCAGTGAAGCTATGAGCCATGCCTTCCAGGGCCACCCAAGCCACGTGGGTCATAGTAGAGAGTTATGACAAAATGTGGTCCATTAGAAAAGGGAATGACAAACCATTTCAATATTCTTGCCTCAAGAACCCCATGAACATTATGAAAAGGCAAAAAGATATGATACTGGACTATGAGCCCCCCCAGGTTGGTAGGTGTCCAATATGCTACTGGGGAAGAGTGGAGAAACAGCTCCAAAAAGAATGAAGAGGCTGGGCCAAAGCAGAAATGATGTTCAGTTTTGTCTGGCAGTAAAAGAAAAGTCTGATCTGATGCTGTAAAAAGTAATATTTCATAGGAGCTTGGAATGTTAGGCCCATAAATCCAGATACATTGGATGTGGTCAAGCAGAAGACAGTAAGAGCATTTTAGGAATCAGTGAACTAAAATGGATGGGAATGGGCGAATTTAATTCAGATGACCATTTTATCTACTACTGTGGGCAAGAATCCCTTAGGAGAAATGGAGTAGCCCTCATAGTCAACGAAAGAGTCCAAAATGCAGTATGGGTGCAATCTCAAAAATGATAGAATGATCTCAGTTCATTTCCAAGGTAAAAGATTCAACATCAGAGTAATCCAAGTCTATGCCCCAACCACTAATGCCAAAGAAGCTACAGTCCAGTGGTTCTATGAAGACCTACAAGACCTTCTAGAACTAACACCAAGAAAAGATGTACTTCTCTTTGTAGGAAATTAGAATGCAAAAGTAGGAAGTCAAGAGATACCTGGAGTAACAGGCAAGTTTGGCCTTGGAGTACAGAATGAAGCAGGGCAAAGGCTAATAGTTTTTTGCCAAGAGAATGCACTGGTCATAGCAAACACCCCCTTCCAACGACACAAGAGAAGACTTTACACATGGACATCATCAGATGATCAATGGCAAAATCAGATTGATTATATTCTTTCCAATCAAAGATGGAGAGGCTCTATATAGTTAGCAAAAACAAGATGTAGAGCTGACTGTGGCTCAGATCATGAACTCCATATTGCAAAATTCAGGCTTAAATTGAAGAAAGCAGGGAAAACCATTAGACCATTCAGGTATGGCCTAAATCAAATCCCTTATAATTATACAGTGGAGGTGATAAATTGATCCAAGGGATTAGATCTGGTAGACAGAATGCCTGAAGAACTTTAAACAGAGGTTCATAACCTTGTATAGGAGGTGGTGACCAAAACCATTCTTAAGAAAAAAGAAATGCAAAAAGGCAAAGTGGTTGTCTGAGGAGGCTTACAAATGGCTGAGAAAAGAGAAATGAAAGGCAAAGGAGAAAGGGAAAGATATACCCAACTAAATGAGGAGTTTCAAAGAATAGCAAGGAGAGATAAGAAAGTCTGTTTAAGTGAGCAATGCAAAGAAATAGAGGAAAACAATAGAATGGGAAAGACTAGAGATATCTTCAGGAAAATTTCATGGGACTATTTCATGAAAAGATGGGCACAATACAGGACAGAAAAACAGAAAGGACTTAACAGAAGCAGAGGAGATTAAGAAGAGGTGGCAAGAAGACACAGATGAACTGTATGAAAAAGGTCTTAATGACCTGGTTAACCACATGTTTTGATCACTCACCTAGAGCCAGACATCCTGGAGTGTGAAGTCAAGTGGGCCTTAGAAAGCATTACTACGAACAAGTTATCAAATTCCAGCTGACCTATTTAAAATCCTAAAAGATGTTACTATTAAAGTGCTGCATTCAATATGCCAGCAAATTTGCAAAACTCAGCAGTGGCCATAAGACTGTAAAAGTCAGTTTTTATTCCAAACCCAAAGAAAGGCAATGCCAAAAAATGTTCAAACTACTATACAGTTGTGCTCATTGCACATGCTAGCAAAGTAATGCTCACAATCCTTCAGGCTAGGCTTCAGCAGTATGTGAACTGAGAACTTACAGGTATACAAGCTGAATTTTAAAAAGGCAGAGGAACCAGAGATCAAATTGCCAACATTCATTGTGTCACCGAAGAAGCAAGAGAATTCCAAAACTAAAAATATACTCTGCTTCATTGACTATGCAAAAGCCTTTGACTGTGTGGATCACAATGAACTGTGGAAAACTCTTAAAGAGATGGGAATACCAGACCTCTCTAATGAGAAACCTGTATGTAGGACAAGAAGCAACAGCTAGAACTGGTCATGGAACAATGGACTGGTTCAAATTGGGAAAGGAAGTACATCAAGGCTATATATTGTCACCCTGCTTATTTAACTTTTTTGCAGAGTACACTATTTGAAATGCCAGGCTGGATGAATCACAAACTGGAATCAGGATTGCTGCCAGGAGGAATATCAACAACCTCAGATATGCAGATGATTCCACTCTAATGGCAGAAAACAAAGAGGAACTGAAGAGCTTCTTGATGAAGGTGCAAAAGCTGGGTTAAAACTCAGTATTCAAAAAACTTAGATCATAACATCCAGTTCCATCACTTCATGGCAAATAGAAGGGAAAAAAGTGAAAGCAGTGACAGATCGTATCTTCTTGGGCTCCAAAATCACTGCAGTGGTGACTGCATCCACGAAATTAAAACACGCATGCTCCTTGGAAGAAAAGCTATGACAAACCTGACAGCATATCAAAAAACAGAGACATCACTTTGCCAACGAAGGTCTCCGTAGTCAAAGCTATGGACTTTCCAGCAGTCATGCTCAGATGTGAGAGCCGGGCCATAAAGAAGGCTGAGCACCAAAGAACTGATGTTCTGGAGTTGTGGTGCTGAAGAAGACTCTGAGAGTCCCTGGGACAGCAGGGAGGTCAAACCAGTCAATCGTAAAGGAAATCAGTCCTGAATATTCACTGGAAGGACTGACGCTGAAGCTGAAGCTCCAATACTTTGGCCACCTGATGCGAAGAGCTGACTCATTGGAAAAGAACATGATTCTGGGAAAGACTGAGGGAAGGAGAAGAAGGGGGTGACAGAGGGTGGGCTGCATAGATAGCATCACTGACTCAATGGACATGAGTTTGAGCAAACACCAGGAGATAGTGAGGGACAGGGAAGCCTGGCATGCTGCAGTCCATGAGGTCACAAAGAGTTGGACCCAACTGACAACTGGGCTACAACAACAGCATTTCCCCAGGCTCACCGAATAATCATACCAGAATGGAGTGGTCAGAATTAGTATAACGGTGTGGAGTGAAAGAGAATGGGCTTTGGAAAGAGATGAACCTGGTTCAGATTTCCTGCTCCACTTCTAGCTGTGTGACCTTAGGCAATAACTTCATCTTGTAGCACTTGTTTTTTCCTCCTGTAAATGTTCAGCTAAAATACCCCTCTCAAAGGAGCACTTTGGCAAGGAGTAAATGGAATGCAGACGTGTCTAACACATTGGCTGACACATAGTAAGATGCTTGATAAATAGGGTTTTTTTCCTTTCTTGCTATATATGATCAATAACATGAACAGCTGAGAGTATACAGATATTTTTCTAATTTGATGAACTCAAAGAAATTATGGAAAAGGAAGAATAATTCAAACTAGTGTTGGACTAACCCTCAGAAGTTCACTCAACCAAGGGTGACTGGGTTAACTCTAGCATCAGGTGATGTTGGGCAGGGGTCATTTTGGGTCCTGGCTGGGATTTAAGCCAGGAGACCTAAGGCCAAGGCTGAGAATGAAGCACAGTATAAAGCCAAGGAGATCAACCTGAGCCAAGGGGAGACAGAGGCGCTCAAGGCAGCAGAGGTCAACAGTGAGCGACAGCCAGTCCTCAGAGAACCTGGAAGAAGCCTAGAAGGAGGCAAAGGGTTGGCCTCAAGGAATAAACCAGGAGCCCAAGATCTGCATGGGGAAGGTAGCGGAGCCTAGACAAGGTGGGACTCCAGAGCAGCAAGGCCAAAGCTAAGATCGTTTATGAGATAGCTTATAGTCTTCAAAAATCACTCTTGTCTTTTTATATTAGCCTGGCTAAACTTTTCTGTCCTCATCATAGTCTCTCTCTCTGGTAGGCTTTCTTTGATGGGCATAAAAGTATCCTTCTATAATTAGACCCTATCCTAGGAAGTACAGGTTAAATAATGTAACTCCAAAATCTCAGTGGCTTAACATGATACAAGTTTATTTTAAGCTCCTATCACAGTTTCACCATAAGTTTGTGGAGATGGGTAGGAAGGGGACTTTGCTTCATGTACTTACAAAAGGACATTATTGTTCATTCATCCTATATATAATGGTTTCCCATTCTAACCCTCTCCTAATTCCCCTTCCCTTGGCAACCACAAGTCTGTCTTCTATGTCTGTGAGTCTTTTTTTCTTTTGTAGATAAGTTCATTTGTGTCATATTCTAGATTCACACATAAGTGATATCATGTGGTATTTGTCTTTCTCTTTCTGACTTACTTCACTTTGTATGATAATCTCAAGGTCCATCCATGTTGCTGAAAATGGCATTATTTCATTCTTTTTTATGACTGAGTAATATTCCATTGTTTACACACACACACACACACACACACACACACACACAAACACACTACATCATCTTTATCCATTCATCTGTTGATGGACATTTAGGTTGTTTGCATATTTTTGGCTATTATAAAGTCCTGCTATGAACATAGGAATGCATGTATCATTTTAAATTATAGTTTTGTCCAAAAATATGCTCCAGGAATGGTACTGCTGGATCATATGGTAACTCTATTTGTTTTTTAAGGAAGCTCCATACTGTTCTCCATAGTCATGGCACCAATTTACATTCCCACCAACAGTGTAGGAGGGTGTCCTTTTCGCCATATACTCTCCAGCATGTTATTCATAAACATTTTAATGATGGCATTCTGATTGGTGTGAGTGGGATCTCATTGTAGTTTTGACTTATATTTCTATAATAATTAGTAATCCAACAGCGATTCTTAATTATTTTCCTTATTCCTTTTTTTGGTCACATATTCTTTTGGAAGTTAGTTGAAATTGTATGGACTTTATCTTAGCATAAGATTTAATTATATAAAAGAAAATGCACAGTATTACAAAGGAAGCCAACTAAATCCTAATACTGTTAGCAAAATAGTAAGAATACAAAACTGTGATAAAAGTAATGTGCTTCTTTATCAATGTACGATATCTTTCATCCAGGGTATCATCTTTGGAGTGTCATTGAGTGCTCACTGCTAAACCTGAATCAGGGTCAGCCACACAGTTGAGTATTTATTTAGCATGTGCTTCTGTATACTGTTCTGATTATCTACCACTGTGTAAAACTACTCTTCCCCCCAAAAAACTTAGTGACTTAAAGCAATCTTTTTATTGTGCTGGGCAATCTGTCTAGGATCTACATGGGATCTTCTAGGGAAGCTGGAGCTTCCACTGGGCGTCTTCCAAGATGGCATCTGTATTCACATGTTTGGCAGGACAGTGTCCTCGACCCCCATCTCCACATAGCTTAGGCTTCTCACAGCATGATGGTCTCATGGTGGTCATACTTCCCAGATGGTACCTGGCTTCTGAGATCAAGTATTCCAAGAGACAGAAGTGGAAGATGAGAGCATAAATAAGGACACTTTACTAACAGTCTAATTCTGTGAAATTATGAGAAAGGAAAAATAATTCAAGCTAGTATTATACTATGCTCAGAAGTTCACTCAATCAATGGTGACTTGGTCAACTCCAGCATCAGGTGATGTTAAATAGGGGCCGCAGCCTCACTACTGCCATAGTTTCCTGGTCAAAATACTCAAAGCACTAACCTAGATTCAGTGGGGAATGAACACTGACCTCACCTCTCAATGGGAGGGATGTCAAAGAATTTGTGTTCATCTTTAATATGCCATATATTGAATATATAAAATCTCATTTAATCTGTGTAGTAACACTATGAAGTAGACATCACTGTCTGCTTTATACTGATGAGACAGATCACAAAGAAGTATTTTGTCCAAAGTCACAAACCTAGTGAGTTTGAAGCTAGGCTAGTCTGATTGCGATGACTGGGCTCTTAACTACTTTGTATTCTTTATTCCACTCGACTTAAATCTAGTACTTGAAAAGCAACACAGAATCTATCAGAAAAGTAAAACAGTAGTGCATTATAGAAGAACCGTTGGTTGCCTACCCAACATTCATTCTCTCCCTCCTCCCAGACTTATTTGGAAATGCAAATCATATCACTAAAGGGCCATATTCAACAGTTAGGTTTAACCGTGTTTTGTTCAATGAGATATAAGAAGCAGTACTGTGTAATTTTCAGACAGTGTCATTAAAGAGAGTTCTTGATCTTCTGGATGTCATGCAGATGTGATCACTGGCACTCAGTAGCAATTTTGTAATATGAGGGAACTTGCTAAAGTGACAGAGTACCAGGTGGTACTAGTAGTAAAGAACCCACCTGCCAGTGTAGGAGATATGAGAGACATGAGTTTGATCCCTGGGTTGGGAAGATCCCCTGGAGGAGGGCTTGGCAACCCACTCCAGTATTCTTGCCTACGGAATCCAATGGACCGAGAAGCCTGGTGGGCTTAGTCCATAGAGTTGCAAAAACTTGAGTTGGACATGACTGAAGTGACATAGCATGCATAAAGCAACAGAGTAGTAACACAGTTGAAACCCGAATCTTGATGATAGTGGTCTTGGGCAGCTGCCTCTGGACTCTGTTAATTGAGGGAGAAACAACTTTATATCTTGGTCTGCATGCTCAGTTGCTGAGTTGTATCCAACTCTTTGTGACTCTATGAACTGTAGCCTCTGCCAGGCTACTCTATCCGTGGGATTCTCCAGGCAAGATATTGGAGTGGGTTGCCATTTCCTTCTCCAGGGGATTTTCCTGACACAGGGATAGAAACAACATCTCCTGCATTTGCAGGTGGATTCTTTACAACCAAGGCACCTGAGAGGCCCGTACTTGGTCTATGCCACAGTAACTTAGAGTTTTTCTGTTTCTTACAGTTGAAACTAATCGTAAATAATATAGAGGAGAGGTGTGTATAAGTATAAACTTAGTCATGACAGCTTAACCTTAATGGAAGTTTAATGTTGCAGGAAATCAGCAATAAACCAAAACTGCGTTATAAAGAAGAGGTGTATGAGAGTAGCTCAGGAAAGATTAGAACACTCTATGTATTTGTCCACTTTAAAATATTACAGAGTGTTGAGCATGTTTGCCAAAACATTGGAGATCAGTTCAGTGCAGTTCAGTCACTCAGTCATGTGCGACTCTTTGCAACGCCATGAGTTGCAGCACGCCAGGCCTCCCTGTCCATCACTAACTCCTGGAGTTCACCAAAACCCATGCCCATTGAATCAGTGATGCCATCCAACCATCTCATCCTCTGTCATCCTCTTCTCCTCCTGCCCTCAATCTTTCCCAGCATCAGGGTCTTTTCAAATGAGTCTGCTCGCCACATCAGGTGGCCAAAGTATTGGAGTTTCAGCTTCAGCATCAATCCCTCCAATGAACATCCAGGACTGATTTTCTTTAGGATGGACTGGTTGGATCTCCTTGCAGTCCAAGGGACTCTCAAGAGTCTTCTCCAACACCACAGTTCAAAAGCATCAATTCTTCAGGCTCAGCTTTCTTCACAGTCCAACTCTCACATCCATACATGACCACTGGAAAAACCATAGCCTTGACTAGATGGACCTTTGTTGGCAAAGTAATGTCTCTGCTTTTGAATATGCTATCTAGGTTGGTCATAACTTTCCTTCCAAGGAGTAAGGGTCTCTTAATTTCATGGCTGCAATCACCATATGCAGTGATTTTGGAGCCCCCAAAAATAAAGTCTGACGCTGTTTCTACTGTTTCCCCATCTATTTCCCATGAAGTGATGGGACCAGATGCCATGATCTTCGTTTTCTGAATGTTGAGCTTTAAGCCAACTTTTTCACTCTCCACTTTCACTTTCATCAAGAGGCTCTTTAGTTCCTCTTCACTTTCTGCCATAAGGGTGGTGTCATCTGCATATCTGAGGTTATTGATATTTCTCCCGGCAATCTTGATTCCAGCTTGTGCTTCTTCCAGCCCAGCGTTTCTCATGATGTACTCTGCATATAAGTTAAATAAGCAGGGTGACAATATACAGCCTTGACTGTACTCCTTTTCCTATTTGGAACCAGTCTGTTGTTCCATGTCCAGTTCTAACTGTTGCTTCCTGACCTGCATACAGGTTTCTCAAGAGGCAGGTCAGGTGGTCTGGTATTCCCACCTCTTTCAGAATTTTCCACAGATTATTGTGATCCACACAGTCAAAGGTTTTGGCATAGTCAATAAAGCAGAAATAGATATTTTTCTGGAACTTACTTCCTTTTTCCATGATCCAGCAGATGTTGGCAATTTGATCTCTAGTTCCTTTGCTTTTTCTAAAATCAGCTTGAACATCTGGAAGTTCATGGTTCATGTATTGCTGAAGCCTAGCTTGGAGAATTTTGAGCATTACTTTACTAGAGTGTGAGATGAGTACAATTGTGTGGTAGTTTGAGCATTTTTTGGCATTGCCTTTCTTTGGGATTGGAATGAAAATTGACCATTTCCAGTCCTGTGGCCACTGCTGAGTTTTCCAAATTTACTGGCATATTGAGTGCAGCACTTTCACAGCATCATCTTTCAGGATTTGAAATAGCTCAACTGGAATTCCGTCACCTCCACTAGCTTTGTTTGTAGTGATGCTTTCTAAGGTCCACTTGATTTCGCATTCCAGGATGTCTGGCTCTAGGTGAGTGATCACACCATCGTGATTATCTTGGTCGTGAAGATCTTTTTTGTACAGTTCTTCTGTGTATTCTTGCCTCCTCTTAATATCTTCTTCTTCTGTTAGGTCCCTACCATTTCTGTCCTTTATCGAGCCCATCTTTGCATAAAATGTTCCTTTGGTTTCTCTAATTTTCTTGAAGAGATCTCTAGTTTCCCATTCGATTGTTTTCCTTTATTTCTTTGCATTGATTGCTGAGGAAGACTTTCTTATCTTTCCTTGCTATTCTTTGGAACTCTGCATTCAAATGGGTATATCTTTCCTTTTCTCCTTTGCTTTTTGCTTTCCTTCTTTTCACAGCTATTTGTAACGCCTCCTCAGACAGCCATTTTGCTTTTTTGCATTTTTTTTTCTTGCGGATGGTCTTGATACCTGTCTCCTGTACAATGTCACAAACTTCCATCCATAGTTCATCAGGCACTCTATCAGATCTAGTCCCTTAAATCTGTTTCTCACTTCCACTGTTAATCGTAAGGGATTTGATTTAGGTCATACCTGAATGGTCTAGTGGTTTTCTCCACTTTCTTCAATTTCAGTCTGAATTTGGCAATAATGAGTTAATGATCTGAGCCATAGTCAGCTCCCGCTCTTGTTTTTGCTAACTGTATAGAGCTTCTCCATCTTTGGCTGCAAAGAATATAATCAATCTGATTATGTGTCGACCATCTGGTGATGTCCATGTGTAGAGTCTTCTCTTGTGTTGTTGGAAGAGGGTGTTAGCTATGACCAGTGCATTCTCTTGGCAGAACTCTATTAGCCTTTGCCCTGCTTCATTTTGTACTCCAAGGCCAAATTTGCCTGTTACTCCAGGTGTTTCTCGACTTCCTACTTTTGCATTCCAGTCCCCTATAATGAAAAGGACATCTTTTTTGGGTGTTAGTTCTAGAAGGTGTTGTGCAAGCAAATGCAAAAGCCATGTTTGTTTTCAATACATAAAAAGAGGGCTGCCCTGAGAGAAACTTATAAACTGTCTCCCTCTCATGTTTGTTGACTATTGGTGATATTTTCTTAGGATTGGTTCTGGGTCCAATAGGCTTTTTATTTCCTTTGGTGGTTTATGTAATGGAATACAGAAGTAACTCATTATATTCCTAAAATAAAATTTCAGTGTAAGAAGAGACAGGCCCTTAATTTGGAATGGTTTTGATTTAGTTGGAGAAGTTATCAGAGACCATGCATAGAAATAAATTTCACCCACTGAAATGAGAACACCTCTTTGTGCCTCAGTGTGCCTCAGTGAAGGAACTAGACAAGATAGTCCCCAGGGTTCATTTTAGTCTTAGTCTTTAGTATGAGGATGAAAAACCATCTGACTATGATAGTCAAAGTTGAAAAATATTCAGTAGCTTTTAGCCATTATATGGATATGTTATTAAACTGAAACAGTTGTAAAAGAAAAAACATAAAAGTTTTTTTATTTTTTTTACCATAATTTTGTGGTAGCTCTCCCCTGAGCATATAGGTCAGCATTCTTAGTTGCAAATGGAAAATTCTGGCTGATTTAAGCAAAAAAGCAATTTCTCAAAAGGCTCTTGGAGCAACTCAAGCATCTCCAGGTAGGCCATGCTTAAAACCCAGGTGAGAATCAGAGCCCAAATCACGTCTAAGGACATATGACAGCAACATGTCTGCTGCTCCCACTAAATGCTTGGCTGCCCCTGGAGGCTCCAGAGGGTACAGATGAATTCTTGACCCTTCCAGCTCTTTGCCTCACTCATTCCAGATTTAAAGTCTTGAGCAGAAACACCTGATTGGCCAAGACTGGATTCCACCTGAGCCCAAACTTCCAGAGACAGTGAAATCAAGGATTAGGATCATTCTCTGAAGTCTACAAAATAGGGAATTCCCCCAAACACACGCAAGGGCTCCTTCAAATTCTCTAAGCATTTCCACTACATCTGCTATACTTAGGGTTATCTCTATCAAGTGTACCTACAGATGTATTTATTATATAGGTTCTACTGCATATGTTAGAGACTCAAAGTAACTGTGACTTACATAAGGTAGACATTTATCTTCTCTCATGTTACAGTCAAGAAATAGATGGTTCCAGACATGGCATGGAGCCATAAAGTCATTCAGGGATCCAAGTTTTTTGCATCTCATAGTTCTATGATACTTAGGATATTGCCTTTATCCAAACAGTCCAATATGACACACCAGCACATCCACAGCCACATTGCAAGGAGTACGATAGAAAATGGAAGAAAGATGGGCCTGTTCTTACATTAAGACACATCCCAGAGTTGAACATAGCTCTCATCATATGCAATTGGCCAGCTCTTAGTAACATGACGATGCTTAATGGTACAGGAGGTTGAACAATGCCATCTTTATACTGAACTTTATATTGGACGTCCCATGTAATGTCCACCAATCAAGGGTTCCATCACTATAAGAGAAGGGGAGAAAAGATACTGGAGGACAACCAGTAGAGAAGCAATCACTCTCTAGACAAATAGCAGGTTGAAATTTTAGTGAATAAGATTAGGTAAGAATATAATAGAATTTTCTGTGAAGGTTGCTGAACACAGTTAATTTAAAATGTCAGAAATGTTTCCAAATGTCTAAAAATGGGATAGTGTTTCATTTGTAAATGAGATGGGTTGAGAAAAGGGATAGTTCATGCTCAGTCTCAGACTTAATGTTTATACTCAGAAATGACAAAGGTTAAAAGACTGGACTAAATGAAGGTTTAAGGGTCTTTCTTGAGGCAGATTGCTATAGTCAGGATTGTATGCTTGGCAGAATGTAGTGTGCCAATGCAAATGCCCCTCTGGGTCTTTGTAGAACATGCAGCAACCCCTAAGGAGGTCAGAGAGACCTTGGGGTTAGAGGAAATGGAGAAAATACTGGGAAAATTCACAGATGAGAAATACATGGGCAAACTGGGTGCAAGTTCAAAGCTGTGGAAATAGTATGGAGAGTTAGAGGGCACTTGTATGTCCGGATCATCTTGCAACATGCTTCTTGAGGCAAAGAGTAACGGGGCTCTAAGCCACTGGTGACAAGGGTGGGGCGCAGTGCCCAGAGAATGACAGCTAGGTCAGAACCTCCCAGGACCGCTGCTGCCTGGCTCAGAGGTTCCTGGGCTGACTATTCTGAACCACACTTTCAGAAGCAGTCTTCAAGGAACTGATTTCCTAGGATAGCAGTAACGCTTGGTTCATTTCCAGCACCGTACATGTCCCAGAAGCTTTTTATAGACATTCTCTATTCTCAAGATTTCAGGTTTATTCTAAAGATACACATGTTATCCAAGCAAACTCTGTGTGTCACAGGGAGCTTTGGCTTAGTATTGGTGTTTTTGTTGGCTTCTACCCTTTTCCCACCTTATATAAACATATTGAAAAACACTAATAAAAGCATAGATTCCTGGACTGTTGCATTTCTAATAATAACTACAGTATTAATAAACTAGTGTTTTTTATTGACTTAGTGCTTTACATGAACTTTCATATTTAAAAAAGTTGAGGTGTAATTGACATGCAACATTATATTAGTTTCAGGTGTACAGCAAAATGATTCTGTAATTGCATACATTGGGGAATGTTCACCACAGTAAGTCTTGTTCATGTTCATCACCACTTCTGTGTGTGTGTGTGTGTGTGTGTGTGTGTGTGTGATAAGAACTTTTAAGATTTACTCTCTTAGCAAATTTCAAATGTGCAATACAGTATGATTAACTATAGTTACCGTGCTTTACATTATATCCTCATGATTTATTTATTCTATAATTGGAAGTTTGTAACTTTTGTCTCATTTGGCCCACTCCCAACCCCTTCCTCTGGCAACCACCGATCTGTATCTATGAGGCTGAGCTTTTAGATTGCATATACTAGAGAGATCATATGCATTTGTCTTTCTCTAATATTTCACTTAGCATAGTGCCCCCAAGGTCCATTGATGTTGTTATAAATGGAGAAATTCTGTTCTTTTTAAAATAATCTTCCATTGTATATATATACCCCATTTTCTTTACCATTCATATATGGATGGACATTTAGGTTTTTCTGTATCTTGGCTATTGTAAGCAATGCTGCAAAGAACATGGGGTTTCTTCTGCTCTTGGTCTACCACAATTCGACTCAATGGACGTGAGTTTGAGTGAACTCCGGGAGATGGTGATGGACAGGGAGGCCTGGCGTGCTGCGATTCATGGGGTCGCAAAGAGTTGGACACGACTGAGTGACTGAACTGAACTGAACCATAATTAGTTTAAGTTGTGGCAAGTACAAGGAGTATTTTTCAGGAAAAGATGGATAACGACAATGGCCTATTTATTGCTTTCCCTAGTAAATAAAATAACATGTTTTAAATTCTTCTCTATTCCACCACTGAAGAATAACAAATCAACAGCCTTGTCCATTGATGGATGAATGGATAAGCAAAAATGTGGCAGATACACACAATGGAATATTATTCAGCCTTAAATAGGACGGATATTCTGACATAAGGTATGATGTTGATAAACCTTGAAGGCATTATGCTAAGTGAAATAAGCCAGTCATAAAAAACCAAATACTGGGTAATTTCATTTATATGAGAACTAGAGTACTCACATTCACAGAGACAGAGAGTAGAATGGTGGTGGCCAGGGCCTGAGAGAGGAGGAGAATGGGGAATTAGTGTTTAACAGGTATATTACTATCACTGATTTAATGGACAGAAATTTGAGCAGAATTTGGAAAACAGTGAAAGACAGAGGAGCCTGGAATGCTACCATCCCTGGGATCACAAAGAGTTGGATACAAGTTATCAGATGAACAACAACTCAAGATGAATAGAGATTTGCAGATGAATGGTGATATCTGTACAACAGTGTTAATATACACAATAGCACTGAACTGTACACTTAAAAATGGTTAAGATGGTAAATTTTGTGTTATGTGTCTTTTACCACAATAGCAAAAATTTGGAAAAAATTATCAGTAGCTTTATCTGAGTTCCCCATAGATACACTGGACTGGTCTTCTACATTATTCTTTTCTAGTACCTACCTTTGGACTTCAAGCAGTGTTTTTATAACACTCTAAGTGCCTATGCTATAATATCTCAGGGTTTGATAGATTTATGCTTTCTTTGTGGGGTTTATTCAACCCTCCTTTGTAGCTTCCTTTCAAACTCTATGTTTTTTCTTACTTGATTTTATCTTTATTTCTCAAATGTCTACTGCACTCAGATCCTGTGTCAGTGGTTGAGAGCACAGGATCTTCACTTAGACTGCCTGGATGAAGTCCTTGCTCTACTGCTTCTTTTCTCTGGCCCTTGGATGAATGACTTAACGTACCTGTGTCTGTTTCCTCTTCTGTATAAGGGTGATAATAATAGTATCCAGACATGCTAGGAGATTTAAAGATTTAATACACATAAAGGGCTTAGGACAGTGCCTGTCACACAGTAAACACTTAATGAATATTCTCTATTCAGTTCAGTTGCTCAGTCATGTCCTACTGTTTGCGACCCCATGAACTGCAGCACACCAGGCCTCCCTGTCCATCACTAGCTCCCGGAGTTCACCCAAACTCATGTCCATAGAGTCGGTGATGCCATCCAGCCATCTCATCCTCTGTTGTCCCCTTCTCCTCCTGCCCCCAATCCCTCCCAGCATCAGGGCCTTTTCCAATGAGTTAACTCTTTGCATGAGGTGGCCAAAGTATTGGAGTTTCAGCTTCAGCATCAGTCCTTCCAATGAACACCCAGGACTGATCTCCTTTAGGATGGACTAGTTGGATCTCTTTGCAGTCCAAGGGGCTCTCAGGAGTCTTCTCCAACACCACAGTTCAAAAGCATAAATTCTTTGGGGCTCAGCTTTCTTCACAGTCCAACTCTCACATCCATACATGACCACTGGAAAAACCATAGCCTTGACTAGACGGACCTTAGTCGGCAAAGAAATATCTCTGCTTTTCAATATTCTATCTAGGTTGGTCATAACTTTCCTTCCAAGGAGTAAGCATCTTTTAATTTCATGGCTGCAATTACCATCTGCAGTGATTTTGGAGCCCCCAAAACAAAGTCTGACACTGTTTCCCCATCTATTTCCCATGAAGTGATGGGACCAGATGCCATGATCTTCGTCTTCTGAATGTTGAGCTTTAAGCCAACTTTTTCACTCTCCTCTTTCACTTTCATCAAGAGACTTTTTAGTTCCTCTTCACTGTCTGCCTTAAGAGTGGTGTCATCTGCATATTGGAGGTTATTGATATTTCTCCCGGCAATCTTGATTCCAGCTTGTGCTTCTTCCAGCCCAGCGTTTCTCATGATGTACTCTGCATATAAGTTAAATAAGCAGGGTGACAATATCCAGCCTTGACGTACTCCTTTTCCTATTTGGAACCAGTCTGTTGTTCCATGTCCAGTTCTAACTGTTGTTTCCTGACCTGCATATAGGTTTCTCAAGAGGCAGGTCAGGTGGTCTGGTATTCCCACCTCTTTCAGAATCTTCCACAGTTTATTGTGATCCACACAGTCAAAGGCTTTGGCATAGTCAATAAACCAGAAATAGATATTTTTCTGGAACTCTTTTGCTTTTTCAATGATCCAGCGGATGTTGGCAATTTGATCCTCTGGTTCCTCTGCCCTTTCTAAAACCAGCTTGAACATCTGGAAGTTCACGGTTCATATATTGCTGAATTCTCTATTACTATAATTAAATTAACTATTATTATTTCCAGAAGTTCTTTCTGGGAGTCTTCAGTAGGAAGCATCTCTTGATGTTTCTAGCAGCCCTGCCTGCCCTTGTTCTGGTAAGAACACTTATCTTTACTCTGGATAACTGCCATCCTAAGTGATTCTATTAATCCTGGTCCCACCTAGATTCCCAAGCACTGTGTGAACATTTAACTCAGGCCTGGCCAGTCATACAATATTTCATCCCTCTAGAAGCAGTGACTGATTCAAAGTGTGGGCCTGGGACCCAAGAAGGGCCAATCAGAGTTCTTCTTTGGTCATGAAAAGGAGATTCTGGAATATAGTAGTCTGTGTTTATGCCAGGGCTGCCAAGCTGAGACAATGGAAGCTTTGCAATATAGGCAGCCATCTTCCCTGTCTGCACAGAGGAAGCCCATCTGAGATGGGAAGCAGTAAGGCCAACACCCAAAAGGAAAAAGAGCCAAGAGATAGTGTGGTGGGCTAGGGAGGATAGAGCGAGATATAGGCCTATAACTTTGCGTTTTGGGGGCTGGCAACCCTCTGTCAGCTCCTATCCTGACCTTTCCAGGTCTGGGAGCCCACAAAGCATCTTTTTGCTTAAGGTGGTTTGAGCTCAGCTGTTGTCACTATAACTAAAAGACTCATGGCCAGAATGCCCTTTACATTCTATTTGTCCTTCTCCTTTCTCTTCCCTCCCTTCCATTTCTTTCTTCTCAGATCCTTGAGTGACAAGGCCCTTGTCCTGAACTGGGACTGTCAGACTCCTACTCTGCAAGACCCATCTCTTTTCTTTTCTTGGTTCTGGAGTTTTCCACCTCTGGCTAATTTTCCTGATTTTCTTTGCTGGGATCACTAGCTGTGAACCAAAACTTTCATTTCTTGTTAAATCTCTCCTCCACCCCCCCCTTTTTTTTTCACCTCAGACAACTTCTCTGTCTTCCTGTGAGCAGGTGTATCAAGTTTATTTTTTCTTCTTTGCTTTTCTTCTGCATCTTTGCAGCTGGTACCTTTATGCCCTTCTTCTCTTCTGACATTAATCTTTGGATATCTGCATAAATGTATTTCTTTTTACTATAGAGGACACTGCTGTTTTATGTTTCATACCTGAAACACTTCCTGACTATGCATTCCTCATCTCTGGCTGTTCCCTATAACAAGTCAAATTATTGGTCCCTAAATGAAAACCACCAGCAAGTACCTAATTTCCCTCTCCTCACACCATCAGTTCTGTTTCTCACGTATTCCTTTAGTCAAGCCTCAAACCAATACCTTTATCTAGGGCTGTTAAACTCTCAGAGGTATTTAAAGGCAAGTTTAGCTCTTACTTAGATTGTGATTCCAATTGATAAATGTAGAAGGAATGAAGAATACAGAAAGTCAACATTAGGCCAGTATCTAGTAGGAAGTGTTATAGGTAAGAACCACTGATGTATACTAAATTCAATGAGCAAAGTATAAGGAGAAACAGGGTATTTGCATAGTCTCAAGGAATCTCCCCACAGGATATATATTGGTTATATAGGAGAAAATTATAACTTCACACTAGAGAAACCCAGAAGACACCACCTTAACCAGATGATCAAGATGAACATCACCATTAGTAAGACACATCAACATCATATGATGCACTGAGAAGGGAACAATAGTTTTTCTGAGATGTTCTTGCCAAAAGTGTACAACCTCAGTTGAATCATGAAATATTAGGCAAACCCAAACTGAGTCACATTCTGTAAAATAACTGGCCAGTCCTCTTCAGTAGTGTCAAGGTCATGATAAGGAAATACTGAGGAAGTCATGCAGATCAGAGGACACGAAGGAGCCAGGAAAACTGTGAGTACATTTGACCCCAGATTAGATCATGGATGAAAAAAAGGATAGGAGAGGACAAGTGGGAAAATTTGACCAACATCTACAAATTAGGTAACGCTGTTATAAATGTTAATTTTCTAACATGTCTTCCCCTTTGTAGACAGTTCAGAGGAGCTTTCCATCAGTTCTTCAGAAGGTCTGGGCAGGAGAAAGCACCAGCTGTCCTTAGCAATTGTCAGCTCAGTTTCATATCCTTGTGTTGATTCTCTTTCCCTCCCTGTTCCCCTTCCCTGTCCTGCCCTATTGCTCCCCAAATCATATTCCTAAATAAGCAACTTACAAGTCCCAGGAAAGATGGTGGCTGCAAGACCTGAATGTTTGGATGTGTTATGGATGTGAGGGAGAAGCTGATCTTGGGGATTCTTTCATCTTACATTTCACCCTAATCACATATCCACACCAATGGTTCTCTTGAAATTTCTCGAAAATGGGAGAATAATAAAACTGTGTATCCTTCACAACTACCTGGAGAACTTTCTCAGATACCAGCTGAAATCTACCATTGTTGAAGACAAAGTACAGCAAAGATGTGTGGTATTTGGCAAAATTGATATGAGGAATGTCCTTTGACCAGGCTTTGGCTCAACTGGAATTCAGTGACCAAAAAACAGGGGCCCGAATAACGAAAGAGGTTCTCTTAAAAGCCCAAGATATAGCAGTGGGAGATCACAATTCAGATCCAACTTATATATGGCTGAGTCCACTTCAGGGCAAGGCCAGTACTTGATACACATCGATATCACCATGGGGGTGGCTTTGGGATCATGGGATTATTTTGTGAAGTTGGTGGATGGCCCCTCACCTCCACATGAGGCACCAAAGACAGTGTAACCCACACCAAAGAAGATATTCAGGAGTTTCAAAACTCAACCATCACATTCACACTATCATGGGGGAATTCAGAATCCACAGTATATACTTTACTATTGGTTTTCTAAAAACAAACAAAAATTAGTTTTTATGAAACAAAACGACTTACCAGTTCCAAAGTCTTCATTTTTCAGAGAACTAAGGCCAAGATACCTTCCAAGAAAACAATAAAAGGACACAACATTGAGACCATCATGGAAGCTCCAGAATGTCTGATAACATTTTCTTCTGCTCTTTGTGCTCTCTGTCCCTCTTGCTCTTCTTTTTTATGGAAGGCTAAAATGGCCCGTCCTTTTTGAACAGTCTGCCCTAATTCTTCAACTTTCCTCTGCTCGCCCTCCTCTTCCCTGGCTCCATTTGTAGCTGGTAGCTCATCCTCACTAGGCTCTAGGCCAAAGCCAGCAGAAAACTGGCTGCTTAAACAGCCTTCCTGCTCCGGTTAAACAGACTCCCCCTGATTTGCTGCCGCCGTCACTGCCCTTGCCACTCTCCTCTCCTCTAACATCTGCATATCTGCGTTCACATGTAGCTCTGGCCACCCTTCCCTTCTGACCAGTAAAACTTCCACTGCAACCCCCCATCTGCACCTTCAGGCCTTGCGGCTTTCCTCCAGAGCATCACCACTGACGTTTTATCAGCTTCTTTTCACACAACGCCACTCAGGCACTCATGCTCTTTGAACAAGGGTTGCGATGCTGTGGGGAAATAATCAGTGAAGAAATAGTCCCTAAGGGCTGTCTGTCTGACTTCTTCAAGACAATAATATATTGATTCACCTGGAAAATATTTTTTCAGCGCCTAATAGTGCTTCGGTGCTGGGAATACAGCAGTGAGTAAAACAGACAAAAGGCCCTGCCACATACAGCTTACGTTTCAGTGAATAAGGATAACCAAGTGACCGAGTGGGGCTGAAGTGCTACATCTCTCTTTCCCTCTTTTTAATACCTTTTTTCCTCAATGGCAGGCAAAGCACTCATTCTATATCTTAAGAGCTAAACTTTATTAGTCGTACGACTCAAGCTTAGAATTTGTGTTTGACCCACTACCCACAAGCCACCTGGGTTCTCCTCTGTTGCCGGAAAGGTTGATACCTAAATGGTCTTCAGCTGTAAACTATTAAAGGCTGTTCGACCTACCTTTCCCTGCCTCAGCTGGGACTGCACAACCTGAAGGGCAGAGATTGTCTCTTGGAGCAGGAGGGAAGCTCAGTTCTCCAGTGTTTTCACTCTGAGCTGCAGCTCTCTTTCATTGATGCCTCTTCTGTTTGTGGTTTTGAAAATATCTGCCACATTCTCAGCTCTGTAACTTAATATTTATTATAACAACAGAAGAAAACTCTTCCTTACATAACAGCCTGCTTTAAAACCATTGCTATTCTTAGTGGAGAGACAGTTAGTTAATGAGACCATGAATACCTGTGATATCTGCATTGGAAGCAGTTTAGCTTCAAAGATGGGTAAGCTGGTTCAGAACGAGGCCAAGGGAGAGACAGTCTTTCTTATTTCCCCTCATTCCTTGCAAAGATAATGGAAAATAACTGGTTATTTTTTCAGTTTGAGATGCTCTCTCTTTGGGAAATTATTGTTGTTGTTTTTGAAGATAAAGGAATTTGTACTGCAGGCTCCAGGTATAATGCTATCTAAATTTTCTGTTTCAAACATAATCTTGGGGAAGGGCATTTCCATTTCTCAATGGGATTTTAACAGTAAAGAACTCTCCAGCTGACTCGTCTTTACAAGAGTCATCTTTCCAGGGCTTGCATTCTAACTACCCAGGATGATTTGGGGGGTGGAAGATCTCCATCAGGGAGATTTGGTCCTTGGAAATTTACCTTTACAGATCACTTATGTTGGATTAACAATTACCTTTCTGTTATTAACAGCTTCTTAAATATAAATGTTTTCTGGAAGGAGGTGCAGGAAAGGAAAAATTATTTTCTCTCTATCCTTCTAGTTTCTTGGCTGAGAACCGCTAGTAATGAAAGACATATTAACAAGAGAAAAATGAATGTAATTACATATGTACCAGGTACACCTGGCATCTTTCTGACCCAGGGATCAAACTTGTGTCTCTTGCATTACAGGTGAATTCATTACCGGTAATGAATTCACCTGTAATTCATTATCTGAGCCAAGAGGGAAGCCCACAGAGTATCTTTTACATGGGCGATTTATCTCTCAGGAGGTCATATGTAGGTCAGACTGTTCTTCTTGCACCAACTCTCAAGTACCTTAATTCAAAATAATCAGGATGCCAAAGTGGCATATTTGGAGGTGATATATTCTGAATCTCCACAAAGGTAACAAATTGCTTTTTTTATGCATTAGTTCGGTCACATTAATTTCCTCAACTTGAAAGAACTGAGCAGAATGAGCCTTGAATATCTCTCTTTTGGGGAGAGAACTATAAAGCCTTGAACTCTATGAGGGATAGGCATTGAGACAAGGTATGAGAGTCCCAAGGACGAAAAAGGGCCTGGGTGGCCTTGTGTGATTATCAAGGATGTCAAAAGGGTGATGTTGGGAGGATAGGGGAAGCCCTGGAGATGTTATCTTTTCTGTCCTAAGGATTTTTACAAAAAGTTTAAAAACTGAGAGAGTTCTTTATGTAATGTTCTAAGGATTTTTGGTTTTTTATTTTGTTTTCTTTTTAAAAAAATTTTATTGGAGTACAGTTAGTTTACAGTATTACTTTCTGCATACAGCAAAGTGAATCAGTTATACATATTCATATATCCACTCTTTTTAAGCTTCTTTTCCATATAGGTCATTAAAGAGTAGTGAATAGAGTTCCCTGTCCTATATAGTAGGTCCTTATTACTTATCTTGTCCTAAGGATTTTGATGGCTCTCCTTCCTCTGTGAATATGTGTTTCTGCTTCTGGGAGTGAACCACCCAGAATGCTACTCCCCAGGGTAAACTGCGTCTCTCAACCTTTTTACTCACTCTGAGTTAGTCCAGACCATAGAAGCTTATCTGGGTTTGAGAATAAGCAATACTGTAATGGCAATTTGGCTTATGTATGGCTAATTTAACTTTGGTTTCCTCCAAAAGAAATGAAAAAGGCTAGCACAAAGGTTATAAACAAGGTAAGTTTACCAGAGTGTGAAAGAATTCTCCATTGTCTCCCTTTATCTTCTAGATGCCTTTCTAGAGTTCAGGGGGCTTGACAGTCTACAAAAATGCCTTTTATTCTCCAAGTCAGAAAAAACTTACTCTTGCAAACAAGGCAATAATTTTACTACCCAGGAAGTTGTTTCTCTCAAACTGCTTATCTGGGTTTACAGCCTTGAAATTCTTATTACATCAACCCAGGGACAAAGCTCCCCTTATCTGTACTTATGCTTCTGGGCTGAATTTTCCATTTATGTCCTAGGGATGATGACCACCACACATTCCTGACCTTCAGGGGGTGGGATGCACTTCTGTGAATAAGAGCAACTTCTTCTAGAGGGGACTTAATTGGACAGAGAAGAAGGAAAGTGTATCTATTGCCCTTTCTGGAATGAGGGAGCTTCTAATGCACCCCACAAGAGAGGGAGAGTTCCTGGCAGTATTTCTTTTAAAATTTACACTTTTAGGGTTAATGGAACATGACAAAACAAACTTACATACAGGTTGCTTTATAAAGCTTAAATTAGTTTCCCATTGCTATGACATGTACTGGTAGTAAGGATATTTATAATAAATTCTCTTTAATTTCATATATCTCAATTTAAAATTCTTGAATTTGTGATGCTCTAGGAATACAGATTGCCTTTAAAATTATGATTTTTAGAGCTGATTTATTTTTCATATTGATAAACTTTAAAAAAATACCTTCAGCAGTCTAGGAAATTATCTTTTCTACTTAGAGGGTAAAGCCTTGATGACAGTTTGTCTTCTTTATAACTCCCCTATCTTTTTGGAGCAGGTTGTGATTGTGGGTGGATTATTCTGATACTATTGCTTTGTAGTATTTTGCAGCTGAAAAGTTTTTTCTGTTATCATTAAACATGTATCCTTGCTAAACATGTGATGGTAGTTCTCTAGATATAAATGAGTTCTTTAGATTCTATTATTTCATGTCAATAGCTCTTACATTTTAGCATGCATTGACATCACCTGGGCGGATTTCTAAAATGTACATATCTGAGTGTTACTCACAGGGGCTAAGACTGAGTAGCCTGGGTGGGAACCCAAGGAGCTGCATTTTAAGCTTTGCCTGAGAGCGTCATTCTGGGGGTAAATCAGTGCCTTAGAGCTGATTTCTCAACCTCAGCACTATTGTCATTTTGGTTGGATGAATATTTGCTGTGGGAACTGTTCTCTGCATTATAGGAATCCACCTGCAATGTGGGAGACCTGGGTTTGATCCCTTGGTTGGGAAGATCCCCTAGAGAAGGGAACAATTACCCACTCGAGTATTCTGGCCTGGAGAATTCCATGGACTCCATGGGTTCACAAAGAGTCGAACATGACTGAGCAACTTTTACTTTCAACTTTCAACTAGCCTCTGCCTACTAGATAAATGCCAGTAGCATTCCCACCCATCGTGGCAAACAAAAATGTCTCCAGACATTTTGCTCTTCCTCAAACATCATAGCCCCTTAAGTATTCTTAAGAGTGTGGATTCTTATGGGACTCTGGTCTAAACTTAGTTTTCTCAGAACTCTGTAGGATAAAATTAATCTTTTGTCATGGAGGGCTCAAGCTAAGGGCTCAAACAATTTCCAGCCCTCAGACAGTTCTTATTTGGCCATATTTTTCTTGTAATTATTAAAATTAGTTGCTAATGTTTACAATTTGGGGTAAACCTATTTCTGGGTTTGCTTGAAAATTCAGAATTTCTGACCACACCAGTTCTCATTGGTGTGAGGTAAGAACCAGCTGGACCAAGGGAACAGCTGCAGTAGAGACCCAGAAGTCCTCTCCAGTTTCCTGAATCCTCAGCTGGCTGATCTCACATCCATGTCTGGCTCCTAGAGGTATTGGATTTGCAATTCCTGGTTTAGAAACTCAATAACTACTGACTGAAAATGGGGCACTCCATATAGAATAATTTTGCTAGGGTTGGCAGCATTAAGAAAAAATTTTTTTTAAATTTATGTATTTATGGCTGCTCTGGGTCTTCACTGCTGTCCTTGGGCTTTCTCTGGTTGCAGTGAGTGGGGGCTACTCTTCACTGTGGTACACAGCCTCCTCATTGCAGTGGCTTCTCTTGTTGCAGAGCATGGACTCTAGGGCTCAGGGCTGCAGTAGTTGCAGCCCTCAGGCTCAGTAGTTGTGGTTCAGGAGCCCAGAGCACTGGGCTCAGCAGCTGTGGTGCACAGGCCTAGTTACTCCTTGTCATGCAGGATCCTTCCCAGACCAGGGATAGAACCCATGTTCCCTGAATTGGCAGGAGGATTCTTAACCACTGGATCACCAAGAAGTCCATTGTTCATTTTTCTAAAGAAGAATAGTTGATTTATAATATGTTTCAGCTGTACAACATAATGATTAATATTTTTTATAGATTGTACTCTATATAAAGTTATAAAATATTGGCTATATTTCTTCTGCTGTATACTACATGCTTGTATCTTATTTATGTGTTACTTATTTTGAGGTATAGGTTACTTACTATATTAGTTTCAGGTGTACAATATAGTGAATCAAATTTTTATAGATTATACTTCATTTATAGTTATTACAAAATATTGGCTATTTTTCATGTGCTGTATAATATAAACTTTTAGCTTATTTATTTTGTACATAGCAGTTTGTACCTGTTAAGCCCCTACCCCTATCTTGCCCTCCCACCCTTTTCCCCACTGATAATCACTAGTTTGTGTCTATGAGTTTGTTTCTGTTTTATTATATTTGTTTTATTTTTAAAGTTCTACATGTAAGTGAAAACATACAATATTTCTCTTTCTCTGTTTGACTTATTTTACCCTCCATAATACCCTCCAGGTCCATCTGTGTTGTTGCAAATAGCAAAGTTTTCTTCTTTTTATGGCTGAATAATATTCCATTTTGTATGTGTATATATACATATATATGTGTGTGTGTGTGTGTGTGTGTGTATACATGTTTAAAATGTTATTGGATCAGTTATGTCTGACTCCTTGCAACCCCATGGACTATAGCCTGCCAGGCTCCTCTGTCCATGGAATTCTCCAGGCAAGAATAGTAGAGTGGGTAGCCATTCCCTTCTCCAGGGGAGCTTTCTAACCCAGGGATTGAACCAGAGTCTCCTGCATTGTACAGACCCACTTCTCCTTTGTTTGTCTAGTCCCTGAAAGTGGTTCATTTGTCTATCAAGAACCAGCGCTTGACAGTGATTCAAAAAATATATGCGCCCCAATATTCATAGCATTATTTACAATAGCCAAGATATGGAAGCAATCTAAATATCCATCAACAGATGAATGGATAAAGATAACCACTTTCCATAAAGAAAGAAGTAGATGTGTGATGCATAATTACCCTTACTCTATGTGAACCTATGCTCTTGTGTGACCAACAGTTTCATATGTGATGATGAGAAACTTGGACTTATGATTGATTTCAAAAGAAAGGTAGCTGAAAATACTGCAGGTAGGGGCTTGGCTGGCTTCATGCACATGTGACTATACATTTACACAAAAGCCTGTGTGTAGAAGGGCCCTGCACTTCACTTAATGCCCTGCTGTTGCCATCTTGAATTCTTTTTTTCTTTAATTTACTGTAACTCTGTTGTAATAGCAGAAGACTAGAAACAGGGAAAAAGTCTATCAGCATGGAGTGGGTGAATAAACCACACAGTGGAGGACTCTGAGGCTGAAAAAGGAACGAGGAAGATCTCAACATATTGCTGCAGAAAGATTGATGGAGTGGGTTGTTCTCTGAATAATGCAAAGTGGGTGTCCAAAATGGGCAATGTTTACTGATTTATCATAAAAGGATTTAGCTGAGGAATGGCCAGGTGGAAGAGAAGCATAGGGCAAGGTATGTAGGAAGGAGCGTGGAGCTTCCATGATGCACCATTTTCCCCAAATCTCCATGTATTCACCATCCTGGAAGCTCTTGAAATTCTTAATAATTTTTGAATAAGAGGCCCTGAAATTTCTTTTTGCACTGAGCTCTCTAAGTTATATAGATGGATCTGTCTGGAGGACAGGCTTTTACATTTTATTTCATTTTATTATCATGGGAGGTAGAAGGGTTCAAAAATACTAAGTTCGGGAATATATCATTGTAAAGAGAAACAGGTCCTTTTCCCTTGACGAGATTGGAACACGTTTATCCAAGACATTGACTGGCAACCCCTCAAAATCAGCTTCATATAGGGAATTTCTAGGAGGCAAGGAAACAGAAGACAAGGCAGTATGAGAGTGTGGAGAATCTGAGTATAAATAGATTCTAATGAATTTAGACAAACCACATAATTTCTTCAAGGCTTAGTTTCTTTATTTGTAAAATGAGGGTAATAGTTCTGATGTTATAAAGTTGTGAGGTTTAAATGAGATAGTGTGTGATTATCTTGTACAGTGATTGGCACATAGTAAGTCCTCAAGACATGACAGTTATGTTAATTTGGGACTTTGCTCTCAGGAGTCTACGATCCAGAAGAAGAGACAGATGTATCAAGTCATGACAGTGAAATCTGGTATATTAGCTTAGGCTGTCATAACAAATATCATAGACTGGGTGGCTTAAACAATAGAACATTTGTTTTCTCACAGTTCTGGAGGCTAGGAATTAAGATCAGGGTACCTGCATGGTCAAATGGTCAAGTTCTGGTAAGAACTCTTACCTTGGCTTTCGAACAAGCTGTCATTTTGCTGTGTCCTCACTTGGCAGAAAGTGCTAGTGTCTTCCTTTTCTTGTAAGGACACCAGTTTTATTGCATCAGGGCTTTACCCTTAAGACTTCATGTAATCTTTTTTTTTTTTAATTTATTTTATTGAGGTATAGTTGATTTACTATGTTGTATCGCTTTCTTCTGTACAGAAAAGTGATTAGTTATACATATAAATACACATATATATTCTTCTTAATATTCTTTTCCATTATGGTTTATTATAGGATATTGAATATAGTTCCCTGTGCTATACAGTAGGACTGTGTTGTCTTCATTTAATCTTCATCCTTAAAAGCTCTAGTTCCAAAATATAGTCACACGGGGGGTTAGAGTCCCCCATATACATTTTTTTGGGGGGATACAATTTAGGCCATAACATCTGGTATAACTACAACCAGGGCATAGATGAATGACCAGCTCTGCAAGTAGAGGGAGGTCAGAGGATGCATCACAGAGGAGATGATTCCTGAAATGTATGTAAAATGTTTTAATCAAAGAAGTATATGCTCAAAATAAGTCAAGGAGCAGAGAGGAGTATATAATAAAAAACAATTATCTCCCCACCTCTCTCCTCAGGTTCACTTTCCATAGTTGATGTTAGGGAGTGAATGTTTGTGTCCCCTCAACATTCAAATATTGTAACCCTAATCCTCAATGTGATGGTATTTGAAAGTGGAGTACTTGGGGGTTAATTAGGTCATGAGGGTGGAGCTGTTAAGATGGGCTTCAGTTCAGTTAGTTGCTCAGTCGTGTCTGACTCTTTGTGACCCCATGAATCGCAGCACGCCAGGCCTCCCTGTGCATCACCATCTCCCGGAGTTCACTCAGACTCATGTTCATCGAGTCAGTGATGCCATCCAGCCATCTCATCCTCTGTCGTCCCCTTCTCCTCCTGCCCCCAATCCCTCCTAGCATCAGAGTCTTTTCCAATGAGTCAACTCTTCACATGAGGTGGCCAAAGTACTGGAGCTTCAGCTTTAGCATCATTCCTTCCAAAGAAATCCCAGGGCTGATCTCCTTCAGAATGGAATGGTTGGATCTCCTTGCAGTCTGAGGGACTCTCAAGAGTCTTCTCCAACACCACAGTTCAAAAGCATCAATCCTTCGGCACTCAGCTTTCTTCACAGTCCAACTCTCACATTCAGACATGACTACTGGAAAAACCATAGCCTTAACTAGACGGACCTTAGTGGGCAAAGTAATGTCTCTGCTTTTGAATATGCTATCTAGGTTGGTCATAACTTTCCTCCCAAGAAGTAAGCGTCTTTTAATCTCATGGCTGCAATCACCATCTGCAGTGATTTTGGAGCCCAGAAAAATAAAGTCTGACACTGTTTCCACTGTTTCCCCATCTATTTCCCATGAAGTGATGGGACCGGATGCCATGATCTTCATTTTCTGAATGTTGAGCTTTAAGCCAACTCTTTCACTCTCCTCTTTCACTTTCATCAAGAGGCTTTTTAGTTCCTCTTCACTTTCTGCCATAAGGGTGGTGTCATATGCATATTGAAGGTTATTGATATTTCTCCCGGCAGTCTTGATTCCAGCTTGTGCTTCTTCCAGCCTAGCATTTCTCATGATGTACTCTGCATAGAAGTTAAATAAGCAGGGTGACAATATACAGCTTTGATGTAGTCCTTTTCCTATTTGGAACCAGTCTGTTGTTCCATGTCCAGTTCTAACTGTTGCTTCCTGACCTGCATACAGGTTTCTCAAGAGGCAGGTCAGGTGGTCTGGTATTCCCATCTCTTTCAGAATTTTCCACAGTTTATTGGGATTCACACAGTCAAAGGCTTTGGCATAGTCAAAAAAGCAGAAATAGATGTGCTTAGTGCCCTTATAAGAAGAGCAAAAAGAGGAGCGAACTTTCTCTCCCCCTCCCCCTTCCTCTTCCCTCTCCCCCTGCTGTCCCTCCCTTCCCCTCCCCCTCGCCCATGAGGATACAGCCCTCAGCAAACCAGGAAGAATACTCTCACCAGACACTGCATCTGCTGGTACCTTGATCTTGGATTTCCCAACTTTCAGAAATGTGAAAAATAATTTCTTTTGTTTAAACCTACCAGTGCCAATGTGTGATATTCTGTCATAACAGCCTGAACTAAAGACAATATTTTAAAATGTTTCTGTTTTAGTTCTCATATTTGACATTCTTCTCTACTTCTTCCAGTGCTAGATGTCTATCTTGTTGTTCTCCCCCTAGTTCTTCTATTGGTTGTCTTTTTGACTGTACATGATTTACTTGCACCTGTTTGTTTTGTCATCACTTTTCTGTGTTATCTATCGACTCCCAGCTCTATAGAGAGTCATGTTCCATTCTTTTCTCTAGCTTTCCTCCTCCTGCCATGGCCCACCTTCTTTTATTTCAACCTTTTACATTATCAAGATTACCAATTTATTTTCTGTTCTGCTACTACAGTCAAGTTTTCCTTACAAATCAAAAAAAGCAGCTTTTGTGTTATTAGGGCTGTGCAAATGCTAGTCTAAGTTACATGCTTGAAATACTTTCACTTCTTTACTGAGCCAAATGATATACACTCAGCACCAGTAGGAGGATATCTTTTCCTCAAAGTCAAATGGAGTTCTCTTTTCTTACAATTTAGAAAATTTTAAAAACCATTATATACTTGAGTTTGCTACATATTTAGATATATTTTTCTTGTGGAGTTTTATTTTTAAGTTTCTAAATGTCTCTCTCTTTTCTCTGTTTTTTCTTAAAGTATTGGCTTGGAGAAATTCTATTCCATCTTACCATCTGTCTTAGACCAGGCTGTTATATCAGCATATCATAGACCGGGTGGCTTAAACAACAAAAACTTATTTCTCACAGTGCTGGAGGTTAGAAGTCCAAAATCAGAGTGCCAGTACCACTGAGTTCTGATGAGGGCCCTCTTCTGGGTTGCAGAGAACAACTTCTTGTTGTGTCCTTACATGGTAGAGAGCAGAGAGAGGAAGCAAGGTGTCATGACTCTTATAAGAACACTGATCCCATTTACAAAGGCTCTACCTGCATGATCTCATCTAATCCTAATTACTTCCCAAAGATTCCAACTCTGAATACCATCATATTAAGGGATGGGATTTCAACATGTGAATTTTGGAGGCACAAATATTCTGTCCATACACCATCTTTTCCATCAGGATCACCCTCCTAAAGACCTTTCTTTCTTCCAGAGAACTCCATCCTTCTGCTTCTACAGGAACTGCTTATTTTCTAGACCTGCAGTACAGCTATCATTCTGGGAATACTTGAACTTCTTTCCTTTACTGCTCCTTTGTGGTACATTTACTGTTTCCTAAATTCCATATTTTCTTTCTTGATTCTATTCCTCATTTTGGTAAAATAGATCAAGAAACATCTTAAGAATGGCATAAAACTAAGATATAAGTGTCTCAAATTATGTTTCATTAATGCATTTGATAGTTTGATTGGGTATAGTATTCAAGCATAACCAAAACACTGAAATTATCAGTTGGTTTTGTCCAGCCCTGTTTTTATATATTCATGTTACCAGCATCCCACAAAATGTCTTAAGTGTATACAGTCAGAGTGTGGATGAGCCATTCATACTAATGAGTATCCCATCACATTAGACACTCAGTAGATGATGACCAGCCATCATACAACAAGGGTAGAGTTTCTCACTGGAGACTGCAACCAGTGTGCACAACTCAGCAACAAATCAGTTTCCAGGCAACCAAACTTACTCCAACCCAATTCCTCTGAGTCTTTGTCATTCCTTTCTGAAGTGGTCCCTTTGCCTCTTTTTCCCCCTTTCCTGGATCCATCTTTTATCTAGGCTTTTGAGTGGAAAAACTAGCTCTGCAAACATGAAGGTATATCTTTCCATCTGATTCTTTGTCTAAAGGCTTTTTATTTTTAAGTTTATAGTCTTTGTTGCTGCTTCCAAAGTGGGTGACTCATGCTTACCTGAATAGAAATATGTGGAAAAATATAGACCCTTGGGGTTCACATTAAGTAAAGAGGTTAAAAAAATGCATAGGAAATATCCAGATTAATACTTCAAGATATAATCTTACCACAACAGACTGGAAATTAATCGCCCTTAAACTTTTGAAAGCATAACTCTATTGCTTTTCAGCAGCCACTGTACTAATGAGAAATTAGATGCCAGTTTGGCGTGTTCTTTTTTGGCTGACTTGTTTTGGAAGATTTGAAGATGTTCTTTTTATGCTTGATGTTAAATTTCAGAGTAACATGTTTAGGAATAAGTATTTTTAAATTCTTGAATTAGGTATTTAATAGATCCTCTCACTGTGTGGATCACAATAAACTGTGGAAAATTTTGAGAGAGATGGGAATACCAGACCACCTGACCTCCCTCTTAAGAAATCTGTATGCAGGTCAGGAAGCAACAGTTAGAACGGGACATGGAACAACAGACTGGTTCCAAATAGGAAAAGGACTACATCAAAGCTGTATATTGCCACCCTGCTTATTTAACTTCTATGCAGAGTACATCATGAGAAATGCTGGGCTGGAAGAAGCACAAGCTGGAATCAAGACTGCCGGGAGAAATATCAATAACTTCCAATATGCATATGACACCACCCTTATGGCAGAAAGTGAAGAGGAACTAAAAAGCTTCTTGATGAAAGTGAAAGAGGAGAGTGAAACAGTTGGCTTAAAGCTCAACATTCAGAAAACGAAGATCATGGCATCTGGCCCCATCACTTCATGGGAAATAGATGGGGAAACAGTGGAAATGGTGTCAGACTTTATTTTTCTGGGCTCCAAAATCACTGCAGATTGTGACTGCAGCCATGAAATTAAAAGACGCTTACTCCTTTGGAGGAAAGTTATGACCAACCTAGATAGCATATTCAAAAGCAGAGACATTACTTTGCCAACAAAGGTCCGTCTAGTCAAGGCTATGGTTTTTCCTGTGGTCATGCATGGATGTGAGAGTTGGACTGTGAAGAAAGCTGAGCGCCGAAGAATTTATGCTTTTGAACTGTGGTGTTGGAGAAGACTCTTGAGAGTCCTTTGGACTGCAAGGAGATCCAACCAGTCCATTCTGAAGGAGATCAGCCCTGGGATTTCTTTGGAAGGAATGATGCTGAAGCTGAAACTCCAGTACTTTGGCCACCTCATGTGAAGAGTTGACTCATTGGAAAAGACTCTGATGCTGGGAGGGATTGGGGGCAGGAGGAGAAGGGGACGACAGAGGACGAGATGGCTGGATGGCATCACTGACTCGATGGACGTGAATCTGAGTGAACTCTGGGAGTTGGTGATGCACAGGGAGGCCTGGCGTGCTGTGATTCATGGGGTCGCAAAGAGTCAGACACGACTGAGCGAGTGAACTGAACTGAACTGAGATCCTCTCAACTGGAAGGTTTGTGACCACTTGGCTTTAAAAGATTTTCATTATTTCTTTGCTAATTTCCTCTTTATCATGGTCCCTGTGCTGTCTTGAAAGTTGATTTGTTGAATGCAAGACTTGCTGAGTTAGTCCTTTCTCAACTTAAAAAAAATTTTTTATTGTGGTAAAATACACAAAAACATAAACTTGTCTCAGATTTTATCTACTTTAAAATCTCTATTCTAAGATCTGAGTAACACCTTGACTTTTCCATTCTTTTATTGTGTTTTAAAAAATATTAGTAACTAATAATTTCTAATGGTTAATTCTGTTTTTTTGATTGCTCCTTATTGATAGTACCTTCACCTTGGTTTACAGATAGATAACCTCTCTGAAGATTTTAACTATAATTGCTTTGTTTCCTGAATTATTTGTTTTCCAATTACTTATCTTGATCTTGCTTTCTTATTGCTGGTTTTCTTCCCATGCCTGGCAATCCTAAATTGTCTATAGACGGAGAGACTAAATAACCAATGTGGGTTTCTTCTGCAGTAATGTAAGGACTCTTCAAGGTGACACACTGCATGGGGTAACATTGATAAGGCAGGGCTGTGGCTCATAGTCTTTGCTCCCAGATGAGCAGAATAGGCTGTTCCTCAGTCTATGGATCCTTCTAAGCAGTTAAATGTAAAGGGTTTCACTCACAGACACCATCATCCACACTAGAAACCTTAGCTTCTGTCAATTAGTTCATGTGGCGATAGGTAGGTAAAATGGTTCAAGCTTGAAAATATAGTACAGATCTTCCTGGACTTACGAAGGGGGGTTACATACCGATAAATCCAAAGTAAGTTGAAACTATCATAAGTCAAAAGTGCATTTAATAGCCCTAACCAACTGAATATCATAACGTAGCATAGCCTGAACATGCTCAGAGCACTTGTGCATGCGAAGTCACTTCAGTCGTGTCCAACTCTTTGCAACCCTATGGACTGCAGCCCACTAGGCTCCTCTGTCCACGGGCTTCTCCAGGCAAGAATGCTGGAGTGGACTGCCATGATAGCCCCCAGGGATCAAACCTGTGTCTCTTACGTTGCCTGCATTGGCAGGAAGGTTCTTTACCGCTCGTGCCACCTGGGAAGACCTCAGAACACTTACATTAGCCTATGGTTTGACAAAATCATCTAACACAGAGCCTATTTTATAATAAAGTATTGAAAATCCCATGTCATTTATTGAATATTGTACAAAATTAAAAAAAGGACAGTTGTCCAGATAGAGGGGGTGTAAGTGTATCAGTTGTTTACCCTCATGACTGGGAGCTATGCTTCTGATCTGACCAGCATCAAGACAGAGAGGGAGTGTTGCACTGCTTATCATGCCTGGAAAAGATCACAGTTCAAAATTCAAATAATGGCTCCAACTGAGTGTGTGTCACTTTCACACCATTTTAAAGTCAAAAAATCCTAAGTCAGGGACTGTCTGTATATACCAATGAGGTTTTTCCAGTGTGAATGCTTTGTTTTAATTAGTGAGCTTTAAATTATCTTTTTTCAGAGAAGACAATGGCACCCCACTCTAGTACTCTTACCTGGAAAATCCCATGGACAGAGGAGCCTGGTCGGCTGAGGTCCATGGGGTCACTAAGAGTTGGACACGACTGAGCGACTTCACTTTCACTTTTCACTTTCATGCATTGGAGAAGGAAATGGCACCCCACTCCAGTATTCTTGCCTGGAGAATCCCAGGGATGGGAGAGCCTGGTGGGCTGCCATCTATGGGGTCGCACAGAGTTGGACACGCCTGAAGCGACTTAGCAGCAGCAACAGCAAACTATCTTTTTTAAAAATAGGATTGGAAATAGTTTTTTAATTTTGAATATGAATTTACTTGCAATCAAAAACTACAAAATTAGAGTGTATAGATGAAAGACTGTACTTAATGCCTTAATTGGTTTCTTTAAAAGATTATTCACCAGTTCATATTGGGCTTCTACAGCTGTTCAGGTAGACATTTTTGTAGTAATTAAACTCAAATTCTGGAGTTCTTACCCCCTTCCACTTTTATTTGAATGTTGTTTCAGGCTATATACCTAGCTTTATTTTATTTTTTGGCTGAACTTCAGAGCTTGCGGGATCTTAGTTCCCTGGCCAGGGATCCAACCAGTGAAAGCACCAAGTGGATGGACCACCAGGGAATTCCCTGTGCCAAGCTTTTTTCTGTCTCCAAATTAAACATTTTATTTGTGTGTATGTATATATATACATATATATTTATACTATATATAAACTATGCCTTTATATTTTCACCAATTAGTCCAAGTAGAGTTGAGTAACTTCAATGGTTCCACTTAAAAAGGAAGTAAAACTCTAGTGCATCCAAAAGAAAAAATTTCCCAGCCTTTCAGCTTTTCCTTAGTTTCTTCTTCCTTTCTACATGGAAGTTTAATAATGGTTCAGAAACTGTCTATTCAATTAATTCTTTTCAGATTATGGGAATCCTGAATCCTACCCAACTTTATCTTGTTTCTACATTGCAAAATTTAAGGCAGTAGGATCTTTGTGGCCCCAAATCGGTATATCATCCTTTTACTTATCTGGGTTGCCTCTACTTAAGTCCTAGACTTTAACTTTGGGTAGACCCCGGGGCATGTCATATCTTTTCCTTCCTGGGGTTACTCTGGAAACTGAAGAGAATACCCTGCCAACTTCACAGAGGATACTGGCATTTTCTCCTTTGTGATCAGCATGGCTCTCAATATGGCGAGTCAGGTTCAACAACCCCAGACTCACTCAGCAGAATCTTAAGACTCCTCTTGAAGGAGGGAACAGAACAGGCTCTATCTTGAAAGCAGGACTGCATCTCGGGCAGGGCTGTGGACTTTGAGTTATATGCCCAGTATCTATGGAAACGCCATACCAACTGGAAAGCCAGGCCCCCAGAAAAAGAGCCCCAGGGCTCTCCATTGCCTAAAAGAATACCCTAATTATCTGTGTAACAGAATAGAATCATACATTCTATTATGCCTATTGGGGTATGACCACAGTCCTATTGATAATTGCCCACTGTTAACTACCTAGGCTTAAGACATATGAATCACGGGTTAACTTTGTATCTTTCTTTTCCTTTGTTCAGAATAGTTTCAGGGAATTTGGGGAAGTGGGTTTGGGCACATACACTTAGGGTTTTTAAGGTTTTCATAGAAACCTGGTCGGGGTCCTTGGCTAAAAGGAGACTCCACCTTCCGCCCGCTGATGTAATAAACTGCACTCCACTATCTGAATTGTCCTTCTGAATGAGTTTGTTTCCCGGAATGAGTGGCTACAACGCTCTTATTTTGATGGGATCCCCAGTTTCCTGGAGATGGCGAAAGCCCATCCTGGAGTTCTCCAAACCTTCCAATGGCTGCAGGGCCCCCCAAATGCCCCATGCAGGCCACTCTAGTCTGCTCTCTCTTGAGGGTGGAGGCTGAATGCTGAACTCACACTTTCCACCCAGAAATCTGTAGCCAAGAACTTGCAGGCTCTGCCTCACCCGAGGAGATGCACATGCCGGAAGCAGAGTTAAGGGTCCAAGGGCCTGGGAAGGTGGAGCCCAGACCCCTCAAATATGTTCCCACTCCTTGATGTGCCCACCCCCACATCTCTCTTGGAATCTATGCATTTGTCACTGGCAAAGCTCTGGAATCCCTGGGGAAAACACAATGGCATCTGGGCGATAATGTCTACCCTCTTCTTTAGGGCTTAGTATAGGGAACACGCAGCCCATCACTACCAGAGGCTCAGGGAGGGCAGGGCCCTGGCCTAAGGCCACATGGCTGAGCAGCACAGCCGGGACCGAGTCCACCTCCGCATCAGGCAGCCCCCTGCCTGACTGCAGGTCCCCAGACCCCAGCGGAGACTCCCACAGCCCGTGAGGACAGAGAGCTGAGAGCCAGTGGGCCCAGCACACTCAGCCAGGGGCTCCCACCCCCACGGGCACCACGGGGTCCTGACGCCACCTGTCGCCAGGTGGGGGGGTGTCAGTGCTTTGCTGTTGCCAAGGGTCCCTGGGGCGGGACCATCAAGGTGGGCTCCGCGGTGGCTACAGACCCCACAGGAAGACACCAGGCTGGGAGGCTGAGCCCTGCAAGTGTGACTGCAGTCCAGGGGCCCGGGCTGGCGCCGCTGAGGAGGCAGGTCTGGGCCGAGAGGAAGCTCTGCTCCCTCAGGCCTGCCCTGCGGGACCGTGGCCCCCTCACCCAGGGTCGGGCAGGGCGGCTTTCAGTTGCCTGTTGGGGTTAGTGTGCAGAGGCCTTGCATCTAACATATTGCATTAGAGTTCCCAGCACGGAACTGCTGCGCCTGGCACTTCAGCTGGTGGGGTGGGCCTTGTGGAGAAAGACAGCCAGAGACGTGGCAATTCAGGATGCTGGTGGCAGCAGGCTGTGTGCAGAGATGCTGTGCCAGGTATTTCAGCCTGGAGCTGTGAGCAGGGTTCCTGTGCCAGACCCAGAACTCTGTCCCTCCAGCTCCCTGAAAAAGCAGCCCCACCCTCAGCCTGTCTGGGGGCAGAAAGACACTTGTAGGGAATAGATTAGGAAGGGAAGGTAAAGGCTGAGTGGCCCAGTTTATGTTTTTTGTTTTTTTTTTACATTCTGTTTCATTTTCCTAAACTGATCCTTTGATTCTGGATGGTAGTTTCATTCCAGGCTAAAACTTTTAGAAAAACTTGGGTCCCCGGCTCCTTTCCCCTAGTAACCTAAAGAGTGCAGATGGCTTCTCAGTTCAGTTCAGTTCAGTCACTCAGTCGTGTCTGACTCTTTGCGACCCCATGCACAGCAATATGCCAGGCTCTCCTGTCCATTACCAACTCCCAGAGCTTATTCAAACTCATGTCCATTGAGTCAGTCATGCCATCTAGCCAGGTTATATAAAGTGTGTGTTCCCTCTTTCCTTCCATTTAGTAGAATTTATCCGAAAATGAGTAAGTTAGGTGTCAGATCAGGTACATTCATGCAATAGATGTTCAGTTCAACAAATAAAAGAATTTTAATAGAATAAATTGAAATAAATTCTCTAACTGGTCTGTTTGCTGCCTCCCCAGATGGACCCAGTGGACCTATGTTCCCCTCTGCACCCTGTTGCTCCGCCTCTGCTTTATTCTCCTAACCCCTCAGCTGCCTCTAGTCCCTCCTCTCAGTTTAGGAGACAAGCATTCACCTAGTGGGTAACTGGTGGTGGACATGTGGTAACTAGGGCAGGAGACAGACAAGGACAATAAGGAGGGTGGCTACTCTTAAGCAACCAGCGATGCCCCTGCAACGGCATTTGACGGTGGCTTGGCCCAGCTCCCTCTCAGAACCCTGCTAAGGAAGAGATGGTTTGTGAATGTATTACTGTCTCCTCAAATACAAGCTGGAATCACTTGCAAACCTGAAGAAATGTAACACTGTACTCAGATATGTTGCCCACCTATTGGGAGCTTCAGAGAGGTTGCTCTTAAGAAACTGAATTAGGGTATCTGGCAAAGAGTTATTAAACTATAAAATCAATGCAGCACAGAATACAAAGCTGTTTAAAAGATGTTTCCTCCCCGACTCCCAGCCCCAGTTCACAAAACTAGACAGAGTAACCTGACTGATGTTAAGCAGAATCAAAGAAATAATATGCAAATCAGGAGCATGGTGATCAGCTTGGGAGCAAAGGAAATTGAGTCATCAGGAACAGTTAGCAAGGGCCTCCAAAGCATTGTCCTGGGTAGAGGGAACAATCCCCTCCCACTGGCCAGACCAATCCCATTTTGTAGGTAGAAGCATCAGGCTATCTCAGCCTGATGCTATTAAGCACTGGATATGTCTGCAGAGCTCTTTGTTCTGATTTCCTGCTCTCCAGGCGATCTCTGATCATTATCCGACTTCCTCTTTGGTTCTGCCTACAGAAATGAATCTGTTGCAAGGGCTTTTAGCATCCTGTTCCTTATAATGTTATTTCTTTTTTTTTTTTTTATTGTAAATGAACAAAATGGCATTTTGACCACTAGATTATTTGGCTTCCCCTCTAGGTTGACCAACCAGGGAAGAAAGGGCTGGTTATATAATATACATGTTCCTATCTCTCTGAGGTGTACTTCTCATTATCAGTGAATGATCTGGCATTCCATGTTGGGGGTTTTGTGGATGTGAGTCTGCCCCTGAGGAGATGAATATACTCAGGGAGCACTTGGGTCTCAGAACCTGGAAGGGGGAAGGCCTGATTCTGGAATGAGGAGAGTTCCCTTGGTGAGGACACAGCCCACAGAGGCTTATTTCCTATGTGATAAACACATATGCTTCTAGCTGCTGCTACTTTACCATTTTTAGACAAAGATAAAATGTTCAATTCATAATGTAAGATACAGCACTTACTGTGAATGTCATGCCCAACATTAACTTCTGGGTTTCTAGAACAAAAGCGTGGCACTATTTCCCCTGATATTCATCCTTTAAAACCTTCCTGTTAACTGATGTAAAATAAACATTTTAAAATTTCAACTTAATATCCTGGTGCAGATGAATTTATAATTCAGCCTATTGATTTTAAGAAGGGAGAGGAAGAGAGAAAATGAATGATTTTAACCCTAAACCACTCTCTCCTATTCCTCTCCAAGCCAGAGGCAAGATGAGATTTGTGCCAAAAGATGAGAATTTCCATCCTGTTTGAATTATGCTGAGATGCTTTTGGAAGACATGTAAGAGAAGAAAACACAGTGGCAGGAAAGCACAATTCCCTGTTTATTTCTCTTTTGGATACACATTTATAAACCCTCAGAACCATGCCCCAAGAAAGTAGGATTTCCAATTTGAAGCAAGCAGAAGCAGTAGCTTTTAAAATAGAACAGCAGGATCGCTGGGAGGGGATTCTATCTAGTGATAATGGCTGCCGTTTCCATGGCAATTGCAAGCAGAAGTCATATTCACCTGCAACCCTGGCATTTCTGCTCCTTTTGTTCAGGGTGAACTACCATTAAGTAGCAGACAGCACTGGTAGCGAAACACACACTGCAGTGAACTGGATGCCACCTCTTTGTGTACAGATCTTTTGTCTGTAATGAATCTGCAGTTCCCTAAGTCCTTTTGTTGTTAACATAACAAGAGAGAGATTGAGAAAACATAAATTCTGCTTTGAAAATGTTTGCAGTCTCACCTGGGCCAAATTTTTCTGAGAAAGAGTTTAAGTCTTTAATTCTCAAATCCAACAATTCCCAAACCCTCCCATGCCTCAGAAGCCCCTAACTCTGCAAAATGCAAATTCCGAGGTGTCATCACCCAGAAAATCTGATTTAGTAAGCCTGAGATGAGGCCCAGGATTCTGAATTCTTAATAGGTACCCTAGCTAATTCAGATACAGATGGTTCAGACTATAGTTCTAGGAAGCCCTGTTTCAGGATACTGTTTCCTTAATGGAAAATTATGAATTGAATCTCAAGGGATTTCTTCCATGAGGAGTCTACTTTGAATGTATTCAGGCCATGTAGCTTTAGTCAGGGAGCAAAGTGGTTTTAGAGTAGTCCTGAGCTTTACACTGTTTACTTAGGGGCTTGGTTCATTATAAAGTGGCAGTACTCCCCCAAAGGGCACCCCATGCCTGCTGTTTTCATCTAGAGAAGAGGCAAGAAACACTCTTGTGCAGCACCTGGCCAGCTGGCTTCAGAGGAAAGGCGGTGGAGCTGTTATTTCCAAGTTCAAGACAAAGAGATGAAGTTCTTATTGCATTCTGCCCTTCTCATAACAGTGTGGGCTGCAGCTTTAGGACGGAGAAGGCAACGGCACCCCACTCCGGTACTCTTGCCTGGAAAATACCATGGATGGAGGAGGCTGGTGGGCTTCCGTCAATGGGGTCGCACAGAGTCGGACACGACTGAGCGACTTCCCTTTCACTTTTCACTTTCACGCATTGGAGAAGGAAATGGCAGCCCACTCCAGTGTTCTTGCCTGGAGAATCCCAGGGACAGGGGAGCCTGGTAGGCTGCTGTCTATGGAGTCGCACAGAGTTGGACACCACTGAAGCAATTTAGCAGCAGCAGCAGCAGCAGCAGCAGCTTTAGGAAGGCTACAGATTCACAGCTGTAGCTATGAAGGGAGAAAGTGTCCATTTGAATTCCTGTTCTCACTGATGTTCTCCCCACTCCTTGGACACATCTTCTTGTAGCAACCTTTTCCTTCATCCTATTTTTTTAGCCTCTCAGCTTTAGATGTGCAAAGACAACGTTTGTCCATTGCTTTCATTCAGTTTCTAGGTTGCCCTAGATGCTTCTGTTAGGTAGGTAGAATAGGGAAAAGGAGTCCAAAATGGCGGTGGCCAAAAGACAAGGAAAGGAAAAGCCCGGGAAAATAAACAAAAGAAGGTCTGAGGACCTCAGGTAAAACAAACAACACTCCTGGCTGGCCCAATTTACATAGGACAGGCCCAGGGAGAGATAAACATATAAATAGAGGAGCCAAAGCTAGCTAGCTCTCTCTCCCCACCCCCCTTCCCACCCCCCCCCTCTTTCCATCCCCCACCCCCGCCCCCCTGCATGCTGGGGCGCTCTTCTCCTCGTGTCTTTGGATCGACGTGCCCCAACGCCTCAAAGATGGATTTTCCTGCTATCTTCTAAATAAAATAGAGCTGTAACACTGATTTGTAACAGCTATAACATGGTCCATTCAAGACCTGAGAGCTGTGACACACCGAGGGGGCTTTAACGTCCATCACTTGTTGGTGATGAGACAAAAAACCGAGAAACACACACTTGTGTGACACTTCTTTTAGCCATATTCTGTTTGTTAAATAGATACAGAATCCCCACAAGCACCTGCTTCCAGGGATAGCCTGGGAAAAGAGTCTGGCAAAGATAGGAAGCCTTTCTGTGCAAAGCCGGCATGGAAGGCAGACAGAATCAGAGACAGTGGCTCAGGTTGAAATTCAGAATATCCTTAGTGAAACTTTGCAGGAAGATGCTCCCCTTGCCCCAGGCCCACCGTCCTCGGTTTCAGAAATAACTTCATGTGCACGTGTCAAAACCCTGCAGGTGGTACTGATGCTTTTGTTCAAATGTAGTTTCTCTCTGAAGAAGAACAAAGTAGATCTGAATAAAAGTCCTATTTTTGGACAAGTAAGTGATGCACTGATAGATATTTGCAATGTGAAGACGCTTTCCTCAGGCTTTATCCGCAGTGACTTAACTCTTCTTACAGCAGGAGGAGCCCACATCACAGAGAGGACTTGGTGACCGCTGTGTCACTGACACTTTGTGGCTTTTCTCATTTTCACAGAATGGGAACAACAGGAGTGGTTTCCAGAGCGATGAAAATTCAAAATAAAATAACACAAAGGCAATTGTTGTCAACCGTTTTATTTTTTAATCTACTAACTCTTGTGAACTGGCACCTCTCTTGTTGACAACCATAGGCCCAGGTTTGTAAACAAGTCATAGTTGAGGGCAGAGCACGGGGGTGCTGGACTATTATCCTTGTCAAAGGAACTCCATGGAGTTCTACTAAGAAGGTGACAGTAACAAGAAGCAGGAAAATGTGATAGTTAAGTTTTCGAGCTTTGGCACTGGGCTGCCTGAATACCAATCCATGCTCCTCATACACTCAGAGACTCCTTGTTCATAAAATGGGAACCATGAGAGCTACATCCTGTGATTATGGTGAGTATCAGGCAAGGGGATGTGTTAATCTTCTAGCAGAGGGTGGGCATGTAACCAAGTTTGCTATTCTAAATGTGGAGAATCAAACGTGTGATTTGATATCACTTCATGGAATGCTTGAATTTATTTGGAAGATCAAGGAGACAAAGCTGTCAACACATAGACTGGAAGAATTAGCTCTCTGGTCACCATCTGTGTCTATGGGATGGAGCCTGGAATTAGCCACCATGAATCCCTTCATCAAGCAAATGGGAGAGAACCTGTCAACAGCCTCAGACTTGGCTGTCATCATTCCTGCTTCCCGTGGACTAGGACCTCCCTTTCCTCTACACCCAACTTCCATTACCAGATCCTCTTTAGCAGATCTTGTGCCTCGCCCCTTTAATATCCAAAAGGCCTATTTCTTCTCAAGATCTACTCACTGTCTAACGTAGAATGAGGGGACACTATACCTCAATGGAGTCATTTCCTCCTTTGCAGCTGAATAAGGTGGAGAGATTTGAATAAACAAGGACAGATCAGCTCTCTTTGATGCCTCCCATCCCTTCAGCTCTTCATCTTTTCTCCGCTGCCTCATATTCCTTGAGTGGAGTTGTGAATGCTCAGGGCAATATGGTGGTGAGGAAAACAGACGCAGTCCCTGTTCTCATGGAGCTTACAATCTAGAGGGAGAACAATCACAAATAGGTAAAGGACAAAGAAATAATTTCATGTTGTTGCAAACAGTCTCATGAAACACACAGTTACATGATGACTCTAGAATTGCTTATGGCTCTAGTTGCTTTCTGAACTACAGAATTAATATGAACAATTTTAAAATAGAACATCATTTCCTTTATATATATTCTATCTTTATTTCTCTACCATCTTGAAAACTTTGAGCTACCACAAACAAATGTCAAAGATTTAAAAAAATTCTCAACATTGAAAAAAGCTTAAAATACACATTAAAAAAAGCTTAAAATCACAATAGCAAAGGAAAGTTATATTATTCAATAACAGATATACATTATGTATTTAGCATAGGCAATTATTAAAGATACAGATGTAACCGTAATTTTAACCTTTTAAATGGACAAGTGGAATCACTGCACTGGTTGTTAATATCAGTTGCTACACTGATCATCAGCAGGAAGGATAAAGTATTTTATCTCATTGATAATGTTTATGTTATAGAAAAATGCTACAATGCTAAATAATATAATTACCAATTAAAATAATTATTGCAACAAAATATGAATATATATTTTAAATTAATTGTAAAAGCTAGAGAATATAGGGTAATTTTTAAATTATTATAAGACTACAATATTCCATTAACACGTTTTAGTTAAAAAATAATAATTTAATGTGATAACAAGGGCTTCAAAGGAAAGAAACAAGAGCTCGAAGAAGAGGGTTATGGAAGAGAGTCAGGGCTACTTTAGATACAGAAGGTTAATCTGTGGGTGGTGAATCTAAGCTGAGAAAAAGTTGCCTCTTTTAAAGAGGTTCTCAGTGAAAAGCCTGGAGAAGGCAATGGCAACCCACTCCAGTGTTCTTGCCTGGAGAATTCCAGGGCCCAGGGTGCCTGGTGGGCTGTCGTCTCTGGGGTCGCACAGAGTCGGAAACAACTGAAGCGACTTAGCAGCAGCAGCAGTGAAAAGCCAGGCTTGGCTTGAGGTGAAAAGGTAAAAAAGGACTGAAAAAAACTGAGGTTCTGTTACTGACACTGAACTCAGAGCTGGTTCAGGGTTCCCAGAGGGCTCAGGGAAGTTTGTTATGTGGTGGATCCCCAAGTGTTTAATGGATGAAGGACACAGTGAACAAAATGCAAATTCATTCATCTGTCACTCCACATGTGTTAATAGAGCATTACAACTTATTAGGAACTCTTTTGGGTCTTTGGGCTGCATCTACAAACAAAAGAAAGATTTCCACTTGGTGGAGCTTATATTCCAACTGGGTAAGAAAGAAAATAATGAACAAAAGTAATCCCCAAGGAAATGATGTCCTAGGTTAGGTGGTGTTACATGATATGGAAAAGGAGACAAACCAGGGAGAGCAGGATAAAGGGGGAGTGAGGAGCATGCAGGCAGAGGCATGTGCGTGCGCGCGTATGTGTGTGATCTAAAATAGAGTGGTCGGCATAGGCCTCAGTTGGAGGTAAGGTTGAAGGATGTGAGAGATTTCACTGTGCAGATGGCCAGGGAAGAGGGGCCCAAGCAGACTGAACAGCCAGCACGAAGGCCCAGAGGTGGAAGCCCGAGACTCTGGGTGACGCTGAGTGTCAGGGTCCCTGGACCTCTGGTGTCTGAGCTAAATGGGGAGGTGGGAACTGATGGTGTCTGGGATGAGGGTGGGGCTGCATCCCCAGGGGCACATGGTGCTGGTGCTGAGCGGCAGCTGTCGGTGGTGTCACAGCGTTTATGGGCTGAGGCTCAGGAAGTGACAGTGGGATGCTGGGCCAGGTATTGGGATCAGGCAAAGATCTTGTTTCCCCTGTGGCTCTGAGTTCTCCTGCACCCTCCATGGTGACGCCACCGGGCTCCCCTAATCTCCCCAACAGGGCTGCTAAGGCCCCCAGTACCCATCCTTTCCTTGTCCTAACCCGGACCCTAACTCCTCAGGGCAGAGGGGCTGTGTGACATGTCAGGAGGCAGCAGGCAGCCTGAGTTAAGCAGCATTGCTGATGAGTTAGGGAACTGACTGGACTTGACCTTGGGTAGAAGAAAAGCAGGTTACTCAAATTCAGACAATCTGTGGCTTACATTTTGCCTTTGTTACTTGTTAGCTGAGACCTTGTTGAACTTATTCTCCGGCTCCCCTAAGAGATTTGCTGTTGATGAGCAGTCAATGCCCACCTTCCCCTGAACTTGAGGTCTGTATACAAACACTATTGCCTTTATTGGCTCTCAGGTTCTGGGTATATGTCTTCCTTGGCCTTCTGCTCAGATGTAAAACAGAGATCATAGTTGTTATCTCACAGGTTGTTGCGAGGATAATTGAAACAGGTTATAGGACCACCTACCCTCTCTTTTTGTATTGCCTATGCTGCAGAGACTGCTCTGTTGCCACATTAAAGAAGACCACATCTAGGGACTTTCCTGGCAGTCCAGTGGTTAAGACTCTGTGCCGGAGATGTGGGTTGGATCCCTGGTCAGGTAACTAAAATCCTACATGCCACCAAAACCAAAAGGTTTAAAAAAAGAAAAAGACCACATTTTATCTCTCTGCTCCTGTGACCTGGTCTGGGCATGCGGCTCTCTGACGCTGTGGGAGTTATGACAAAACTGCTTCTTAGGTTCTAGGGTTGATTCTGACTGTGGTGCTGGAGATATATATATATATCTATTTGCTCTTGCTTTAGCTCCAGGGAGGCAGTAAGCAGTAGGTGTTTGGGAGAAGGTTGGCTCAGAGTTTGTTAAATAAGTGCCTGGAAGGAAAGCTAATAAGTGTAAATGACTCTGTGAGGCCCCTCAGTCTCTGCTCAAAGTGCTGAGTGGTAGCTGGTATCTCTGGGCAGACAGTTCCTCGTCTTATGCTGTGGGTCTTTGGTTGGCCAGTCACTCTTCTTGCCTCTTCTCTCCATCGAGGAGTGATGCTGGAGTTGGGGGGGCCTCTAGAATAGACAGGGGGCACTTCTTGGGCACTGAGACTTCGGGCTGGGCAGTGGAATTTGGCAGAAAGTGAGAGCCTAAACAAACTAGAACCGAAGGATTCAGAAATTCTAGTTAAAAGGGAATGGTTTGGGGAAAGAGTAGAGAAGAGAGGTGACTGCACACTGGTTCAGTTTCGGAGTACCCCTATTCTATGACCCACCCTTATCATCCCAGGTCTGCCTCACTCATTCGCCTCACCTACGGCAGTGGTTCTGAATCACCCCTGTGCAGCAGACCACCACCTGGGGCCAGGTGGTCAGTGTGAAAACAGTTCAATGAGGTCTCCAGGTGGTTCCACTGGGCACCACGTGGAGGGGCATGGCTTTGGCGTTACTCCTCGTGCGCCCCCGAGGAAACCTCCTTACAGGTTGCCACTGAACAGGCAGCAAGATGCAGTCTTCTGTACATTTGGGAAAAGCCAGCTCCAGGAGCAGAGAGGATTTCTGATCCACAGGGCCATCTTCAGAGGTGGTGGTGGGACTTCATTCTCACTCCTTTGGCCCCCCCCAGTGATTGCTCCCCTGGCTCTGTGGCTCCGGCCATCCTGGAGCAGAAAAGTCTCTTCCCCAGAGCCCTCCTCAGTTCCAGAACTTCTGGAGGGGAAGTAATCAGAAGACAACTTATGGCTCCAGGACCATCTCTAGTCAGCTTGGGTGTCTGATGGGCAGGCTGTTTGACCTTTGTGAGGTCCATTTCTAGTCTGAACAACCTCCTTATATGGTGGCTGTGGGGCTCTAGCAAAATAATGTGGTGAGCAAAGGACATTGGGAAGTACAATAAAACATTCTATTATCATGGAGCAGCCTCCATGCCCTTTTTCCCTCCAAAGGGCTTAAACATCTCGTCACAGGATGGAAACTTGTCTCTGCCCTGGAGTTGGGGGCTCTATACCAAAGAGTTGGGAGCAAACCTGTCGGGTGAGTAAACCTTGGTAAACACAGTACTGCCAAACTTGGATGGTGGGCACAGTTTTTGTTGTTGTTATTGTTTATTTATTTTTAGTTGAAGGATAATTGCTTTATAATATTGCTTTGGTTTCTGCCATACATCAACATGAATTAGCCATAGCCTGGAAGGCTGCAGTCCATAGGGTCGCTAAGAGTCGGACACGACTGGAGCGACTTCACTTTCACTTTTCAGTTTCATGCATTGGAGAAGGAAATGGCAACCCACTCCAGTGTTCTTGCCTAGAGAATCCCAGGGACGGGGGAGCCTGGTGGGCTGCCGTCTATGGGGTCGCACAGAGTCGGACACGACTGAAGCGACTTAGCAGCAGCAGCATACATATGTTCCCTCCCTCTTGAGCTTCCTTCCATGTCCCACCCTTTGCCATCCCTCTAGGTTGTTATGGAACCCTGGTTTGAGTTAGTTTTTTGTTTTCTAGCAAAGAGCAAAAAGGAAAGAAAACAATGAACCCTGTGTGACTGAATTTGTCGGAGTCCTTGGCTCCAATTTGGGTTCAAAAAGTGAAGCCTGCAGGGGGATGAGCCAGGGCTCTGGAGTCCACGGAGGCCAGGGGCTGGGGAGAACCCTCCCAGGGTGGTGCCAAGAGGCTGTAGCCTGAGTGCACAGAGAAGACACGAAGCCAGCCCTGCAGCCTCCTCTGCGGCCCCCCATAACACCCCAGCTGCCTCAGTGCCCCTAAGAGAGCTCCGAGAGGGCCTAGGGTGCTGGTGTAGCCCATCACAGGAAATCCTCACTGCTCTCTTTGACCCCTTCTGGCCAAGACAAACCCATGTCCCCCTCTGGCAAGAGAAAGGGGCATCATTTTTGTTGCATCAAAGGTAGAGGAGAGTGGAGGGTACAGCAGACCATGTAGCAGGCCAGGTTCTAGTGCATTCTGGTTCCCCAGATGGGGAAACAGGAGATGGGGAATCTGAGCTGGAGGAAGTGGGTGGGGAGTGTGGGGGTCTGGAGGGTTTATAGTTCGTTGCACTGAGCAGGAGTCTGAGGAATGAGAGGAGGGAGGAAAAATAGAGCCTCGGGTGACAGGCACCACAGCCACCTCTGTGCCATGGCTTAGGCTCACCAGAAAGCGAGTGGTTCTGGTTAGAATGAACATCCTTGAGGCCCCCAGAGAGCTCGGACCTAAGCTTGAGTGTGCTCAAGTCCCCAGGATGAGGCTGTGTAGAAATACCTGTATCCACTCGTGTGTGATTCCTTTCCGTTTATGAAATGGTTTCTCTTAGAACACATTTGATTCTCACAACAACCCTAGAAGGCAAGCTGAACCAGTTTTATCAAGTCATTTTATAGAGGGGAAAACTGGGGTCCTGAAACACAGTGACTTATCTCCAAGTCTTGGGAGCGGAGAGCTGGGGCTGGAGCGTGTGTGTGCTGACTGGCAGTGGTCTGGTGCACCTTTTGGTTTTGCATCTCAATATTTGGGCCTGTGATGCTGCCAGGCCCTTCAGCGCGGCATCCCTTCATCCCATCCCACTGAGCAAGCACTCCAGCCAAGCACTTGTATGTCTTGGCTTCTCTGGTGAGAGACTGTGGTTTGGCTGATGTGTGAACTTGAGTTCCTGCTTCCATTTTCATGGAATTTACTTTAGTCCAGGTTCAGGCTGTTCACCTTCTTCCTTTTCTTGTTGCTTTCAATTTTATCCATGTTCAGGGCAAATGATTTGTCTTCTATTAGGCCTTAAATATACATTCTTCTCCCCTTGTTACCCAATCCGAGCTGTACAGATCTCTGCACCACAAGCTAATAAATTGAAAGACAAGTCACTGGAGCAAGGGATAGAGTCTATTTGGAAAGCCAGCGGCCTGAGAAAATGAGGGTCTAGTGTTCTGAAGAACCACCTTGCCTGAGTTTGGATGCTAGTTTCTTTTATAGAATGAAGAGAGGGAGGTGGGGAGGTAAAGAAAGGCAGTAAGTTTTTGTAAATATTTTTTTGATTCTGGTTAGACTCTAGAAGGGACGTGCTAACTTCTTCTTTCCTGCAGCCATTCACAGGTGGGCCTAGTCAGGATGTCTCCCCTGTGCTAAACAAAGGTATTTTAGCTTAACATTCAGGCATGGGAGGCAGAGTTCCCCAGAGATGCATTATTATGTATACTTAAGTTATAGGCAACATCTGTGGTGAGTGGCTTGTAGCAAATGCAATGGAATACAAAAGTGAAAGAAACAGATCCAACATGGAGTAGGGTTTGTTCTTCCCCTTACACCCTCATCAAACCCCACAGCCAGGGAATATTCTCTCTCTCTTCCCCTTGGGAAGGCCTTTGCTTGAGGGACACAGGCTGTTTCCTTGGAAACAAAAGCCAGAGTTCTCTCTGCTTTTTGGCTCTATTCCTTCTTTAAATTGCACATTTGTTTTACTGTTCCTTTCTCTGGCTAAGGTTTTCCAAGGTTTCCTCCTGGGCTGACTCCCTGGAATGGGCTTCCTGAAATTTTCCTGCTGCTTCTGGACGATTCCTCATGTAATTATTTCGACTAAGAATTATAGTAACTGTTTGTTCTGGGTGAAAAAGGAAGCGAGGAGCTGACATTCATAATGTGCAGCTGCCTTCTGGGCTCAAAAGGTGGCCAGGAGCCTGATCACGTGATGCTTGCATTTCCTAGCACTTACAGGTTTGCAGAGTGTGTCCTTGTGTGTTTGATTGTCACAGCAATGATGTGAGACTGGCAGAGCAGGAAATGTCATATCTGTTTTACAGAGGAGGAGACAGAGGATTACAGAGGATGACTTCATGTTTTGGTCTTAAAACTGTGCATCTAAAGTTTGCATAAGAAAACATTGTTTCAGAGTACAGTATGAAAGTTCATATAGAATAGTATATAGGTTGATATTGGATGTTGTCTCAATTTGCTTGGGCTACCATAGTAAAGTAGCATAGACTGGGTATAACAACAGACATTCTAGGGAGCAATTAAACTCAAGGTGCTGTCTTGAAAGCCCAAGGTATTAGGAGACTAACAAGGTGGCCTATGAATGGTCTTTTGCAATGTGCTCTAGAAAGAAGTCGTAACATAAGTCACTGAGTTTAAGGTGAATGTGTGGTGAGGTCAGAGATGAGAATAACAGTGAGGGACTAACGGTGATATTAATGACATGGGAGTGGAAATGGCAGCAGTCTGGATTCAAGTAGCGCTTGAAAATGCAGCACAGCTTCTACAGCAGATGACTGCAGAAATGGGCGAGACTCTGAGAGGGGAGTTTCCTTCTACACAAGGAAAGCAGAGGACACAGAGGGTGGGGAACTTCTTTAATTAGGTTAATTAAAAAAAAAAAAGGGTTTGTTTACCATCACATGAGGAATGACAGCTGACAGGTGAATAGTAGAAAATTGGATTTGAGAAGCAGAATGGGGAAGGGGATAGATGATTAGAGGGGTTTGCAATGTTGATAATGGCCAAGGATGACAGTGGGGTTGCTGGAACTTGGAAGAAAGTTGGATTAATGCAGGTGCCACAGGCCTGGTTGTTCACCATGCACAGGGCCCTATGCTGTTCTCTGTGCTTCCTTGGGCGGCAAAAGTAGCATTAGCTGGGATGCAGGGAACTCTGGGACTTTTGTTTCCTCCCTATCGAGTAATTTTCCCTAAGGAGGAACTCTCCTAAGAAGCAACTTTCCTAATAGGAATATTCACTAAGGGGTATTAAGTGTTAATCTGAAATTTTAATACTGTAAGTATTTTAAACATTAAACATTTCTCAACTGTTTGCCTTGCTACACTCTATAAACTGAGGTCAGATACAAGTGTGCATCTATGAAACTATTTTCTGAAGAGCATTCATTAATTATAATTTATATATATATATTACATAATGTAAGTTTTCCCTAAAAAGATACATATTGTGGTTTTGTAACAAGAAGGAAGAATTGTCAGGGTAAATATAGTGCCTATTTGGTCTAAGTTGGCAAATCAGAAAATAACTTTCTTCCTTGTTCAGTTCAGTCGCGTCCGACTCTTTGCGATCCCATGGAAAAGGATGCATTATTTATAGGGTGGTTACAGAAGGCTCTATGATGAGGTGACTACTTCTCAGCTTTTCAAAATAGAAAAAAAACAATTGATAACTCAGTAGCCAGTAAGGTGTTAGGTGATCAGCCTACAATGTCCCCTGACACTGGAGTGTCTTTTTCAACACTGTACACAAAGTGCATTGGGATAATCCACTTGCTTCTACATGTGTTTGGAATGCAGGCTGCTGGTGAATATGTGTAAGACATAGATGAGGATTCCTGGAGAAGATAGGCTTTGAGCTGAGCTTTAGGGAATGAGTAAGTTTTTGACTGAAAGACAATGGAAAGAGTTACATTCCAGTCTGAGGGAATAACTTGAACAAAAGCCCAGAGGTACTGGAGTACTTGCTGGGCTTATTTATAATAAGGTAGAACACACTGTAATGGTTTTTTATTACCCCAGGAAGAAGGAATAGGACATCATTCTCAGTCCAGAAAACACATAGCACTTCAGTTATCTCAAAAGGAGAAAACTGAATGCGGAGAAGTGGTTACATGGCCAATGGAAGCGCTAGTAATTCCTCAGAGGTGGCGAGGCAGCTCCAAGTTTAGCAACCGCTTGGAAGCTGCTGCCTCCAGCTGGGCTGGAGAGAGGAAGAAAGATGTTACCAGACCCTGGGATCTGGGACCGTCTTGCGGGAGCAGCAGTAGACATGCCTACGGGCACTAGGTCCCTGAAAGACCATGTCCCATGGCGTGCGTGCTAAGTTGCTTCATTGTGTCCAATTTTGTGTGACCCTAAGGAGTTTCAGATTTACTTTTTTGCCACCAGGAGCCATTACAGGATTAATAATTTCTTTGAGTTTTCAAAATGATAAAAATAATACACATTCATTATAAAAATATTCTAACAGCACAAAAATGTATAAGATTAAAATGTAAAAGTTTTTGATTTCCTTCCTGACTGCCTTCTTTCCTACCTACCACCCCATTCCCCACAGGTTAGGAGTTGGGGATACCACATAGACACTCTCAAAGTATACACAAACATGATCACCACCAGCACACCACTACCTCCACCACTACTACTTATAGACACATTCATCATATGCCTGATGCATATATTTTAGTATATTTTATGTACCTATGAATATATATGGGATAGATCATGCTTATTTATATTGATATTGAAATAGTTATGTGGGTTATTAAAAATTCTCTTCTGTCATTTTGTTCTTTCCAGTGAAAATCCGTCTTGGGCATTTGCCATGTCAGTGCCTGTTCAGTTGTTTAATCATGCCTTCCTCTTTGTGGCCCCATGAACTGTAGCCCACCAGACTCCTCTGCCCACAGAATTTTCCAGGCAATACTGGAGTGGGCTGCCATTTCTTACTCCAGTGGATCTTCCCGACCCAGGGATCGAACCCACCTCCCTTGTGTCTGCTGCATTGGCAGGTGAATTCTTTACCACTAGCACCATTATATCAGTACATGCAATATATACATCTACCCATGGTTTTATTAATGACTATACAGTGTTCTTGCCTGGAGAATCCCAGGGACGGGGGAGCCTGGTGGGCTGCCGTCTTTGGGGTCGCACAGAGTTGGACATGACTGATGCGACTTAGCAGCAGCAGCAGCAGCATACAGTATTCTAGAGTATGGAATTTTTTAAACTAGTGCCTTATTAACAAGCTTCCCAGTTGGCACTAGTGGTAAAGAATCCACCTACAATGTAACAGACATAAGACATGAAGGTTCTATCCTTGGGGCAGGTAGATCCCCTGGAGGAGAGCATGGCAACCCACTCAAGGTATTCTTGCCTGGAGAATCTCAAGGACAGAGGAGCCTGCTGGGCCCCAGGCCATAGGGATGCAAAGAGGTGGACACTACTGAATGACCTAGCATTTATTAACAGGCATTTAGACTCGCATCACTGACTTGATACACATGAGTTTGGGTGAACTCCGGGAGTCGGTGATGGACAGGGAGGCCTGGCGTACTGCAATTCATGGGGTTGCAAAGAGTTGGACACGACTGAGCAACTGAACTGAGACTGTTTCCAGTATTTTGTTCTTAAGAACAATGTTGCAGTGAACATCTTTATATGTACTCTTGTATTTTTGTTCAAGTATGTAGAAAGAGAATTGCTAGGAAAAGGAAAATTGAAAATATGTGATCCAATTGTCCCACTAGCAGTGAATCAAATAGTTTCTCCCACATTCTCAACAACACAGATGGTTATAAATGAAGTCTTAGCTAATCTGATAATTTTGCAATGATACTGAATTTTGTTTAAAATTTACATGTATTGAATTATACAGAGATTAAATATTTTCCCTATATTTGTTAGTTACGCCCTTGGTGCCTTTTCTTTTGAAAGAAAGAGAAAAATCATTCTTATTGAATTTTAAGAGTTCTTTGTATTTTTTAAAGAGATGCTTGACTTCATTTATTTACTTTAGTTTTGGTTGTGCTGAGTCTTCATTGCTGCACTCGGGCTTTCTCTAGTTACAGTGAGCAGGGTTACTCTACTCTGTGGTGCACAGGCTTTCCACTGTGGTTGCAGAGCACAGGCTCTAGGCATGTGGGCCTCAGTAGCTGCAGCACAGGGACTCAGTGTTTGTGGCCTGCGGGCTCTGGGGTGCACTAGCTTCAGTAGTTTCAGCACACAGGCTCAGTAGTTGTGGCTCCTGGGCCCTAGAGCACACAGACTGCAGTAGCTGGGACGCATGGGCTTAGTTGCTACAAGGCCTGTGGAATCTTCCCGGATCAGGGATTGGACCCGTGTCCCCTGTGTTGGCAGGCAGATTCCCAGCCACTGTACCACCTGGGAAGTCAGAGTTCTCTGTATTTTATAGGAATTAGTCCTCAGACTTTCATTTGTGTACAGATATTTCTATTTGCTATTTGTCTTTCACTTCAGTATTTCTGTCCCCAAATATTTGCTTCTAACTTTTCTTCCAATGCTTGCTTTAATTACAGGTGTTTTGAATGCCTTCAGAATTTTTTCATCCTAGAAAAGCATCCTCTAATATTATAAAATATTCATCCATATTTCCTTCTACTACTTTCATTTTTTTATATTTAAATCTTTGACCCAACTAGACTTTTTTATATCAGAGGTGAGTTAGAGATTTATTTTCCAAATAACTGCCAAATTCTAAAAATAATTTATTAATATACTTTTTCTTCACTCATTTGAAATACCACCTTTATCATATACTAAATTTCCATATATATTTGGATCAATTTCAAGAACAATTTCTATCTGCCTCTTTCTAATGAATTATATATCATTTCATTTAAAGTAGCTTTATTTTTCTTTTATTTTCACATCTGGTAGGGCTAATCATCTCTTATTCCTTTCATTTGCACCTCATTACACATATATACATATGCATTCTCATGCAAGATTTTTTGAATAAATGACAATCACTCATGATAATGATGATGACAATGTATTTATTGTATGTTTATTAAGTGCCAGATCTTATTCCAAATGCTTTACTATTATTGATTATTCCCTGCTATGTTGTGAATACTTATATTACCATTTCCACTATGAGCATGAGCAACTGAGAGTGTGAGATCATTATGCCCTTATCATCTCGATATTTCTTAGTTAAAAACTTTCAAGACAAGGATTCATCAACTTCCCATGCTAGGATACCTCACAAGTCATTAGCCAAGCTATGGACTGACTGGCTCATGTTCAACTGTCTCCAGGTGAAGTCACAGTCTCTTGGAGCAGAGCAGAGCTCCCTAGCTTGCACTGTGGTGGGACAGGCATCTTGGCTCATATATTTGGGACATCCTCTGAATTATCTCATGTGGACAGTGCTTACTCTTTTTGTTTGCTTGTTTGTTTTTTATTGTCTCCTCCTAGAAAAGAAACCCAGATCCATGTAGGGATTTTGAACATCAGCAAATGAACTTCAATAAAATTTCTTGAGGGCAGAAACAACCGGCCTTAGGAGACATAGGTGAATTTGTACGGGATCAGGGATTTTTGCCCATAGCAGTGCAACTAAGAAATACTGAACAGGTTCACTAGATCTGCTGGGCAGTCAAACTTTTCAGCGAGCTCTATCTGGTTGGCCTATCTAAGACTAAACTCTCAAGTTTAATAGTGGGTAGCATACTAGGTTGCAGCATTAGAGGAAAATGAGAAAATATAATGGATATGACACATGCTTCAAATAGATGGCATGCACATCTAGAGATTAAGAGCCTTTACAGCCATCTTCTAAAAGAAAATGCTTTTCTGTATCTCTGCCAGGGAGAGACCTGATTGTCTGCTTTGTGAGAACACTCCATTAATTCTTTGGTATATAAAGGAGTTGGAGTTTTTATTTGTGGAAGTTTCTAATATTTATGCATCATATTGGTGGATTTTAAGATGTTAGTATTACCTGTGCTTTTGTGAGAGCTATCTAAAGAAGGATCCAACTGTTGAGGCAATCTAAAAACAGCTGAATCTTCTAAGATCATAGAGAATTAAACAGTTTTCTACTGGAGTCTCTGGCTTACTTTCGAGACTTCCTCTGCTTTTCTGGCTTATCATGATTTGTTCTTTTAGAGGAAGTAAATCTACTGAAAAGAGATCAAAGTGCTAGAGTATTAGAGGGCTTGAGTATTGTTATTGAGCAGCACTGTAAACCAGAAAAAATAATATATAATAGTGTGTAGAAGGCCTCATATTGGGATAATTGTTAGCTAAAAAGTTCATTTGGGTTTTTCCATAATGTGGTACTGTCCTGGCAGTCCAGTGGTTAAGACTTTGCCTTCCAATACAGGGTTGTGAGTTGAGTTTGATCTCTGGTGAGGGAGCTAAGATCCTTGGAGCTAAAAAACCAAAACATAGAACAGAAGCAAGCGCTTCTTCAGTGGCTCAGTGGTAAAGATTCCTGTCTGATACCTGAGTCGGAAGATCCACTGGAGGGAGAGCATGGCAACCCACTCCAGTATTCTTGCCTGGAGAATCCCATAGACAGAAGAGCCTGCTGGTCCCCAGTCCATAGGGTCACAAACAGTCAGATATGACGGAGCATGCACCCAAAACAGAAGCAATATTGTCACAAATTCAATACAGCCTGTCCACAATCAATAAAACTGGTCCACATCAAAAAAAAGAAAGAAAAAAGAAAAACCCAAACAAACTTTTGGCCAGTGCAATATTTGCATTTTATTCAAATTCTTACTTGCCACTGGGAATTAAACAGGGAGGGAAAGTTTGGGGAAAATTATCAACTAAATACCAATATTGATGGCTGACACTTGTCACGCTCTGGCTTGTGTCTATGTTGTTTGTCCTTTATCCCCTCCTGCACTCTAAGACCCTAGAGTGTTGTAGCCAGGTCACCTTCTTTATCCTCACAGCGACAAAGCTTTCAATAAGCATTGTGCCGAAATGGAATTTCACTTAAAGACACAAACTTCACAGTTTTAAGGAAACAAGGACTTCATTAGGGTAAAAATCTGAAAAAAGCATAAATTAAGTACAACATAATCAGGAGAAAAAGCTATCATAGCGTGGCAAGCTCTTATTGCATTAAAATAAATTATAGTTATTCCATGATCCATTATTAAAGTTTTTTAGATGGGAAACACCTCAGCCAGAACTCTCTAGGACAGCTTCAGAGGCAATGAATATGAAGCATAAACTGAGGACAGACTCCCATCTAAATAGGCTGGGTAGAAGGAAAACTAATAGAACACCAAATAAAAGCTTCATATTCGCTTTTACCTGTCACTCTTCTCTTCCTTCTTTCTACCTTCTCAGAGAACTCTCCTAAGAAAAGTTACTTTTTCGAACCTTTTCCTCACATTCTCCAGTCACCGTTGTTGTTGTTCAGTTGCTAAGTCATATCTGACTCTTTGCAACCCCAAGGACTGCTGCACACCAGACTTCCCTGTTCTTCATTATCCTCTGGAGTTTGCTCAAACTCATGTCCATTGAGTCAGCAACACCATCTAACCATCTCATCCTCTGTCACCCTCTTCTCCTCCTGCCCTCAATCTTTCCCTGCATCAGGGCTTTTCCAGTGAGTTGGCTCTTGGCGTTAGGTGGCCAAAGTAATTAGATGGAGCATCAGCTTCTTCATCAGTCCTACCAGTGAATATTTAGGGTTAATTTCCTTTAGGATTGACTGGTTTGATCTCCTTGCTGTCTTAGTGATTCTCAAGAGTCTTTTCCAGCACCACAGTTCAAAAGTATGAATTCTTTGGCACTTAGCCTTCTTTATGGTCCAACTCTCACGTTCGTACATGACTACTGGAAAATCAATAGCTTTGACTATACTAGTTTCAGATTTTCAGAAGGCTGTGGTATAGTAAAAAAAAGTTAATAACCTTAAATTAAGGCACTTAAAAGCACTCACAGAAAGAAAACAGGATCTTTTGGGTTTGGCAAAGCTGTAAAATAGTAATCAGTATCATATCATGTTTTAAAATGATGCTGTTGCTACTAGGTAATCATTTTTCTTTCTTTATGTGATTCATTTATCATAGTATTCCTTGAAATTGACATGATCAGATAGTCTCATTTTATAATGACAGGGGGTTTTCCCTGGTGGTCCAGTGGCTAAGACTCCGCACTCCCAGTGCAGGAGGCCTGGATTTAATTGCTTGTCGGGGAATAGAGCCCACGCACTGCAACTAAGAGTTTGCATTCCACAACTAAATATCCCCGTGCTGCAACAAAGACCCGTCACAGCCAAATGAATAAATAAATATTATAAGGAAAAAAGGAATAACATCAGAGAGAAATGAAAGTAGGGAGCAAGTCACTTATCTGTACAGCATCACTTTTGTCCTAAGATGAAGGACTTTTACTCAGTGTTTGCAATAAAGAATCAAGCCCAAGATGATACCAATAGAGCAGAGGCATGATGTGACCACAGTCATGGTTCTAGATAAGAAAGAGAAACACCAAAAAAAGAGAAAAAGGAAACCTTGTAATTACTGTATTAATCTTTCTCCCTAAGGGAAATTAATCTTAGCCAAAAATCTAAGATGAGGTTGGTTTTAGGGAAGACTGTTGGTTCATGGAATTGTTGTCAGGACTGGAGTTGTTTACTGAGGTACCTGATGGATGCTCCTTTTAAAGCCAGTAAACAGAACAGATTTTCAGCTAGTACCATTCCAAAGAGGTCACTTATGAAAGCAAAATAGGTAAGTTGAAAATAATACATTGTTAACTCTTCTGATCTTAAAGTTCAGAAAATGATAGGAGCATTGAAATTTCCTGATATCTCCAATTTACATTTATTTATTTATTTAAAAATTTTTGGTTTTCACTGAAGTGATGATTTAAAATTCTGTGCCAATCTCTGCCCTATAGCAAAGTGACTCAGTTATACACATATAGACTTTCCTTTTTTATATATAATTTTGTTTGTTTATTTTTGGCTGTGCTGCGTCTTCACTGCTGTGTGGGCATTTTCTCTAGTCGCAAAGAGCGGGGTCTGCTCTCCAGGGGTGGTGCGTGGGCTGCTGACTGCGGTGACTATGCTTGTTACGGAGCACGGGCCCTAGGGTGTACAGGCTTCAGGAGCTGTGGCACATGCACTCACGTTGTGGCTCCCGAGCTCCAGAGCACAGGCTCAATAGCTGTGGCGCACTGGCTTACTTGTTTGCAGCATGTGGTATCCTCCAGAGTCAGGGATGAAACTGGTGTCTCCTGTATTCACAGGCAGGCTCTTTACCACTGAGCCACCAGGGAAGCCCTACACATTCTTTTTGATTTACATTTTTTTTTAATATAAAAGTTTTATTGAGATATAATTCACATGCCATACAATTCACCCACTTAAAGTGTGTACTTTATTAGTATAGTGACAGAATTATGTAACCATCATCACAATCAATTTTAGTTCATTTTTATCATGTCAAAAAGAAACCCCATTACCATGAACAGTCATTCCCCATTTCCTCCCTAGCACACCCTGCCCCTGGCCCGGGTAACTACTAATCTACTTTCTGTGTGTATATACTATATGTGTGTGTTAGATTTGCCAAATCTGGACATTAAATATCAATGAAATCATACAATACATGCCCTTTGTGACCCTTGTGACTGGCTTCTTTCACATAAACTGCAGTGTTTTCAAGGTTCACCCATGCTATAGCATAATAATACTTTATTCTTTCTATTGCTGAATAATATTCAATTATAAACTACATTTTAATCCATTCATCAACTGGTGAATTTTGTGTTGTTTCTAATTTTTGCCTGTTGTAAATAATGCTTCTATGAATATTTTGTACCAGTTTTTGTCTGGACATAGTTTTTATTTCTCTTATATCTCATTCTTATATATCTAAGAATGGAATTGCTGGATCAGAATTCCATGGACAGAGGAGCCTGGCAGGCTCCTGTCCATGGGGTCACAAAGAGTCGGACCTGACTGAGGGACTGACACACACGTATAGTAATTTGATGTTTGATCTTTTGGGGAACCACCTATTTTCCAAAGCAGCTGTGCCATTTCACATTTCCACCAGTAGTGTATGAGGGTTTCAGTTTCACCACATCCTGACCAATGTTCATTATTCTCTTTTTTATTGTAACTGTCCCAGTGGGTAGGAAGTGGCATTTAATTGAGAGTTTGGTTTACATTTCCCAGATGGCTAAAAATCCTGAGCAACTTTTCATGTGCTTATTGATATTTAATATTTTCTTTAGAGAGATGTCTATTCTGATCCTTTACTCATTTTTAAATTGGACTCAATTCTAGCCTATTGATCTATATGTCTATTCTTATGTCAGTATCACATGGTATTGATTACTGTATCTTGGTCAGTTCAGTTCAGTCACTCAGTCGTGTCCGACTCTTTGTGACCCCATGAACCACAGCATGCCAGGCCTCCCTGTCCATCACCAACTCCCGGAGTTCACTCAGATTCACATCCATTGAGTCAGTAATGCCATCCAGCCATCTCATCCTCTGTCGTCCCCTTCTTCTCCTGCCCCCAATCCCTCCCAGCATCAAAGTCTTTTCCAATGAGTCAACTCTTCGCATGAGGTGGCCAAAGTATTGGAGTCTCAGCTTTAGCATCATTCTTTCCAAAGAAATCCCAGGGCTGATCTCCTTCAGAATGGACAGGTTGGATCTCCTTGTAGTCCAAGGGACTCTCAAGAGTCTTCTCCAACACCACAGTTCAAAAGCATCAATTCTTCGGCACTCAGCCTTCTTCACAGTCCAACTCTCACATCCATACATGACCACAGGAAAAACCATAGCCTTGACTAGCCGGACCTTAGTCGGCAAAGTAATGTCTCTGCTTTTGAATATACTATCTAGGTTGGTCATAACTTTTCTTCCAAGGAGTAAGCATCTTTTAATTTCATGGCTGCAGTCACCATCTGCAGTGATTTTGGAGCCCCCCAAAATAAAGTCTGACACTGTTTCTACTGTTTCCCCATCTATTTCCCATGAAGTGATGGGACCAGATGCCATGATCTTCGTTTTCTGAATGTTGAGCTTTAAGCCAACTTTTTCACTCTCCTCTTTCACTTTCATGACCTAAATCAAATCCCTTATGATTATACAGTAGAAGTGAGAAATAGATTTAAGGGACTAGATCTGATAGACAGAGTGCCTGATGAACTATGGACTGAGGTTGGTGACATTGTACAGGAGACAGGGATCAAGACCATCCCCATGGAAAAGAAATGCAAAAAAGCAAAATGGCTGTCTGAGGAGGCCTTACAAATAGCTGTGAAAAGAAGACAAGTAAAAAGCAGAGGAGGAAAGGAAAGATATAAGCATCTGAATGCAGAGTTCCAAAGAATAGCATGGAGAGATAAGAAAGCCTTCCTCAGTGATCAGTGCAAAGAAATAGAGGAAAACAACAGAATGGGAATGACTAGAGATCTCTTCAAAAAAATTAGAGATACCAAGGAATATTTCATGCAAAGATGGGCTCAATGGTCGGGACCTAACAGAAGCAGAAGATATTAAGAAGAGGTGGCAAGAATACACAGAAGGACTATACAAAAAAGAGCTTCACGACCCAGATATCATGATGGTGTGATCATTCATCTAGAGCCAGACATCCTGGAATTCCAGTTAAGGTATTTCAAATCCTAAAAGATGATGCTGTGAAAGTGCTGCCCTCGATATGCCAGCAAGTTTAGAAACCCCAGCAGTGGCCACAGGACTGGAAAAGGCCAGTTTTCATGCCAATCCCAAAGAAAGGCAATGCCAAAGAATGCTCAAACTACGAAGGACTGTTGTTGAAGCTGAAACTCCAATATTTTGGCCACCTGATGCGAACAGATGATTCATTTGAAAAGACTCTGATGCTGGGAAAGATTGAGGGTGGGAGGAAAAGGGGACGACATAGGGCGACATCACTGCCTCAATGGACATGAGTTTGGGTAAACTCCGGGAGTTGGTGATGGACAGTGAGGCCTGGCTTGCTGCGATTCATGGAGTCGCAAAGAGTCAGACACGACTGAGTGACTGAACTGAACTGAACCACACAATTGCACTCATCTCACACGCTAGCAAAGTAATGCTCAAAATTCTCCATGCCAGGCTTCAACAGTACGTGAACCGTGCACTTCTAGATGTTCAAACTGGATTTAGAAAAGGAAGAGTATCCAGAGGTCAAATTGCCAACATACATTGGATCATTGAAAGGGCAAGAAAGTTCCAGAAAAACATCTATTTATGCTTTATTGACTATAACTAAGCCTTTGACTGTGTGGATCACAACAAATTGCGGAACATTCTTCAAGAGATGGGAATACCAGACCACCTGACCTGCCTCCTGAGATATCTGTATGCAGGTCAGGAAGCAACAGTTAGAACTGAACTGTAACAACAGACTGGTTCCAAATAGGGAAAGGAGTGTGTCAAGGCTGTATCTTGTCACCCTGTTTATTTAATTTATATGTAGAGGGAGTCAGTCAGTCAATTCAGTCTCTCAGTTCTGTCTGACTCTTTGTGACCCCATGGACTGCAGCACGCCAGGCCTCCTTGTCCATCACCAACTTCAGAGTTCACTCAAACTCATGTCCATCAAATTGGTGATGCCATCCACCATTTCATCCTCTGTCATCCCCTTCTCCTCCTGCCTCCAATCCCTCCCAGCATCAGGGTCTTTTCAAATGAGTCAGTTCTTCGCATCAGGTGGCCAAAGTATTGGAGTTTCAGCTTCAGCATCAGTCCTTCCAATGAATATTCAGGACTGATTTCCTTTAGGATGGACTGGTTGGATCTCCTTGCAGTCCAATGAACTGTCAAGAGTCTTCTCCAACACCACAGTTCAAAAGCATCAATTCTTCCGCACTCTGCTTTCTCTATAGTCTTACACTCACATCCTTACATGACTACTGGAAAAATCACAGCTTTTACTAGACAGACATTTTTTGGCAAAGTAATGTCTTTGCTTTTTAATATGCTGTCTAGGTTGGTCATAACTTTTCTTCCAAGGAGCAAGTGTCTTTTAATTTCATGGCTGTAGTTACTATCTACAGTGATTTTGGAGCCCCAAAATATAAAATCTGTCACTGTTTCCACTGTTTACCCATCTATTTGCCATGAAGTAATGGGACTGGATACTATGATCTTCGTTTTCTCAATGCTGAGCTTTACGACAACTTTTCCACTCTCCTGTTTCACTTTCATAAAGAAGCTCATTAGTTCTTCTTTGCTTTCTGCCATAAGGGTGGTGTCATCTGCATATCTGAGGTTATTGATAATTCTCCTGGCAATCTTGATTCCAGCTTGTGCTTCATCCAGCCCAGTGTTTCTCATGATGCACTCTGCATATAAGTTAAATAAGCCTTGACAGTATATAGCCTTGACATACTCCTTTCCCTATTTACCTCTTGTAATCTTCATTTTAAGGTCTATTTTGTCTGATATGAGGATTTCTATTCTAGCTCTCTGTTGCTTCCCATTTGCTTGGAATATATTTTTCCATCCTCTCACTTTTGATCTATAGGTGTCTTCAGGTCTGAAGTGGGTTTCTTGTAGACAGCATATATATGGGTCTTGTTTTTTTTTGTTTTTTTTTAATCTCTTCATCCAGTCTGTGTCTTTTGGTTGGAGCATTTAATCCATTTTCATTTGAAATAATTATTGATATATATGTTCCTTTTCTTAATTGTTTGGGGTTGATTTTGTAGATCTTTTTTCTTCTGTTGTATATTTTGACTATATAAGTCCCCTTAACATTTGTTGTAAAGCTGGTTTGGTGGTACTGAATTCTCATAACTTTTCCTTTTCTGAAAAGCTTTTGATTTCTCCATCAATTTTGAATGAGATCCTTGCTGGGTACAGTAATCTTGGTTGTAGATTTTTCCCTTTCATTACTTTACATATATCCTGCCATTCCCTTCTGGCCTGCAGAGTTTCTGCTGAAAGATCAGCTGTTAAATGTATGGGGTTCCCTTGTATGCCCCTTATTGCTTCTCCCTTGCTGCTTTTAATATTCTTTCTTTGTGTTTAGTCTTTGTTAGTTTTCTTAGTATGTGTCTTGGGTGTTTCTCCTTGGGTTTATCCTATATGGGACTCTTTGTGCCTCTTGAACTTGACTATTTCCTTTTCCATGTTGGGGAAATTTTCAACTATTATCTCTTCAAAAATTTTCTCATAAACTTTCTTTTTCTCTTCTTCTTCTGGGACACCTGTAATTTGAATGTTGGTGTGTTTTATATTGTCCCAGAGGTCTCTGAGGCTATCTTTGGTTCTTTTTATTCTTTTCACTTTATTCTGCTCTTCAGTGCATTCTGAAGGAGATCAGCCCTGGGATTTCTTTGGAAGGAATGATGCTAAGGCTGAAACTCCAATACTTTGGCCACCTCATGCAAAGAGTTGATTCATTGGGAAAGACTCTGATGCTGGGAGGGATTGGAGGCAGGAGGAGAAGGGGACGACAGAGGATGAGATGGCTGGATGGCATCACTGACTTGATGGATGCAAGTCTGAGTGAACTCCAGGAGTTGGTGATGGACAGGGAGGCCTGGCGTGCTGCAGTCCATGGGGTCACAAAGAGTTGGACACGACTGAGCGACTGAAGTGAACTGAACTGAAGATTGGTCCAGTGGTTTGGGTAAGCTTAGTATAGGGTGAGATTTGTGCTGAGTGTTTGTTTGTCCTCTGAAGGGCAAGGCTGAGTGAAGTGGTAATCCTGTCTACTGATGACTGGGCTTGTGTTTTTGTTTTGTTTATTGTTTAGATGAGGTGTCCTGCACAGGGTGCTAGTGGTGGTTGGGTGATGCCAAATCTTGTATTCCAGTGGTTACCTTTGTGTGAGTTCTCACTATTCAATACTCCCTGGGGTTAGTTCTGGTAGTCTAGGGTCTTAGAGTTAGTGTTCCCACTCCAAAGGCTCAGGGCTTGATCTCTAGTCAGGAACAAAGATTCTGCAAGTGGTTTGTTATGGCAATGAGATTAAAACAAATATCCAAAAACAAAAAAACCAAAGATGAATCTCAGACAAATGGCAGTTGCAAAATCAGGAAAATAATAATTAAAATAATGGAATATACACATATACATACACACCCATGAGCAAAGTCAAAACAAGCAGAAATAAAGTACAATAGATCTGGTGAACAAATGAAATCATAATTATATTTACCAGTTAAGAACAAAACTAAAGCACAAACTGGAAAACAAAACTACAGCAAGGTGCCAAGTGGGGAATAAAACAATGAAAATAAAACAGATATGTTGAAAGGAAAGGAAAAAAAAAATGGATATGCAAAGTTTAATAGAGGTAGATAAAAATATTTGTATACATTAAAGGTTAACTGCAAGGGGAAAAGAATAGTAGGAAAAGCAAACAAAGGAATATATTAGAAAAAATAATAATAGGTTTAAAAAATTAAAATTTAAAAAGAGAAAAGAAAAAAAAAAGAAAACTCCCTAGAACTGCAAAAGCCCAACATAGAGGCAGAGGTTTATAATGACAACAACAAAAAAATGTGACTGAAGAAAAAAAAAAAGCTCAAAAGCTTAATTGGATTTCATAGTGCCAATAAAATCAACAACTACAACAGAGAGGGGAGGAAAAGGTGGGGGAAAAAAGCGAAAGAAATCTAACAGACTCTACAGAACAAATCAAAACATAAGAATAATAAATGTTTTCTTGAGTCACTGCTGTCAGCGTCCTTTCCCTTGCTGGGAGTCACAGTCCACCTCACCTCCCCAGGATGCCCTCCAACACTGTGCTGATCTCTGGACCTGTTGTGGGGGCAGCTCAGATTCTAATCTGGTCCTAGTCCTCTGTGTTCTCGCCTCCAGTATCCACAGCTACCAGAACTAGTGCGTTTTCTTTTGTGGAAGCTTTCAATGACCTTTTATGTATTCCATAGACCCAATGTCTAGACCTGGACCCTAGTTGATCCTGTGGATTTAATCTGCAGCTTGTACAGTTGGTGGAAAAGTTTTGGGTCTTATTCCTTTGTCAACTGCCCCTGGGTTTCAGCTGTGGTTTTATTTCCACCTCTGCATGTGGGTCCTCCACTGGGGTTTGTTCCTGAGGCTGCCCTGGAGGGCTTGGGTTTGCCCCTGTGAGGGCCAGATGTGCAGATGGTGCAGCTGTTTGGGTTGCAGGGGTTCTGGCAGCACCAGGTACCAGGGGAGTTGGCAGCTAGGGCAGCAGGAAATATAGTGCTCTAGAAGGGTATGGCAACCAGTATTGGCCAATACACTCCAGTATTCTTGCCTGAAGAGCCCCGCTCCCTGACCTAGAAGCCTGGAAGGCCACAGCATACAAAGAGTCAAACACTACCAAAGTGATCCTGCGTGCCTAGACTCGAGACTTTTTTTCTGCCTGTGGGAGCTCTGCCCCAGTGAGAGCTGAGTGTGAAGGTGGCACAGCTGCTTGGCTTATGGGGACCCTGACAGGGCCAAGTGTGCAGGGACATGGACTGCCTCTGCTGCAGGAGTTATGGCCCTATCAGAGTCTTTTTTTCTAGCCTCTTGTAGCTGGTGATCAGAAGGCCTTTGGCCAGTCTTTGTAACTCCACCAGTTCAGGCACTCAGAGGGCTCCCTTGCCTGGGGTCCTTCTCTATTGTTCCCTGTGTCAGGCACATAGAATGGGGGGGCCTGGCTGGGGTCCTACTCTGTAGATTGGCAAGTCAGGCACTTAAAGGGGCACCCTGGGTGGGGTCCTACTCTGTAGTTCAGTGCTTCAGGCATCTGATGGGCCAGCCTCTCTCTTGTTCAGCTGCCAGTGCTGGCCTGTTGGGGGAGAGAGGCTATGGTGATGGCTCCACCCCCTACGCATGACTCAGCAGTATCCCCTAGCTTCGGTGGCTGCCGGGCTCTCCTCCGCAGGCATTTCCCACCACAGTCTCCTCCCTCACATCCCCTGGATCTGTCTCTCTGCAGTCAATAGCAGCCCTTGCCCTGGAATTGCTCCACGATTCCTAAAGTCTAGTTCCCAGCCACTGCGTCTTCCAGGGGATCTATGGGGTATGTATGGCTGCGGCAAGGACTGTCTGATTCTCATTCCATTTAGGCTGTCACAGATCAGCTGTTTCCCTCTCAACCTTAAATGTGTCTCCTCTGACTCAGACAATTGCCCTGATGTGGCGATCGGACCCCTGCTTCAGTGCCCCCACCCGCCGAGGGCAGGTCCAGTCCTACTAACTCTCCTTTTTCACCTCCTAGTTCCTTCATCCTACTGAGTTTTGCATGGTTCTATATATTCTTTTCCGCTAGTCAGATATTCCTGTCCACTTTCAGCTGATGTTCTGCATGCATTTCTGTGTCTGAAGATGTATTCCTGATATATCCATGGAGAGAGATGTACTCCACATCCACCTACTCCTTTGCCATCTTGTTCTCTCCACAGGATGGCTTTTGATACTCAAGTACCCCTGGAATAGGTAAATAGCATCATCTACTTCTATAGGTACTTAGTTTTCTCCAGCAAAAGCTAATAATTAATTAGGGGCTGGCACCCTAATTCTCTTCCTTCAAGTCTTGGCTCAGATATTAATTTCTTAGAAGGCCCTTCCTGACCCACTTATGCATGGTTGTCCTCCTGCATTTACTTAGTAACACATTACCCAGCTTATTTTTTAAATCACAGATTACAGTCTATAATTTTCTCATTTGTTTGCTTTCTATCTTTACCATATGATTTAAGTCCATGAGAACAGGGACTTTCCCTGTATTTGTTCACTACAGAATTCCCAATGACTAACTCATACTAATTTTTGATACACAAGTGAAAAAGTGGACTTTCCAACTGTAAAAGCATAATACAGACCACTACCAAACATGCAAAGCATGTGACGCTACATTATTTGTGTATGCTTTTGATGGATACCCAAAAGGATTATAGAGATGTGGATATGATGGGTCCTAACAGCTCACTAAATGCTAATTTAGATGAGCTAAATGCCTCAACTCTACATGAGCCTCAAAGCTTGGGTTCAAACTTGGTTTCCTATAAAAGAATCAGTTAATGCATACCATGGATGGACCTTGACAGTTGCCCATCAGTAGTTGAACTCCTGGATGTTAGATCTGCAGGTTTTCATGGTGTATTTTGCACTTGTCTCATGAAAGTTTGAAATGAGTTTTTTGAAAATCTAAATACATTTAGATCCTAGTAATTCTAGTTGTCACAATATCAGTCCTTTGATTATTTAGTCCAATTATTGTGAAATCTTTGATTCTGTTCTGCAGTTTCTATAAAGTGAAAGTGAAGTCGCTCAGTCGTATCTGACTCTTTGCGACCCCGTGGACTGTAGCCCACCAGGATCCTCCGTCTATGGGATTCTCCAGGCAAGAATACTGGAGTGGGTTGCCATTTCCTTCTCCAGGGGATCTTCCTGGCCCAGGGATCGAACCCAGGTCTCCTGCATTGCAGGCAGACGCTTTAACCTCTGAGCCACCAGGGAAGCCCCCACTGCATAACTTCAGACTATTGACTTAAGTCAATTGACATACTTGGTGAAGACAAAATATTCCAAGAATTCAAAACATGCCCTACATATTTTACTAAGATAAACATAAAATTTAAAGAGAGTTCCAGAAAATTTGAGGAAAAGGGAGCACAGCTTTTAGTTTTGAATCAACAGCATATTTCACTTGTGATTTGCAGAAACAGAGGATTGAATTTAAAGGGCAGAGCCACTAGAAAAATGATGAGCCTTTACTGAATTTTGCAGGAGAGTAGTGATAGTTTTTGCTTACACAAATCCTATGTTAATTTGGGTTGCTTGCTCCATTTTCCTTCTAAGAAGAGCAAGGGACAGGAAAGATAACAGTGATTCATCAGTAAAAACATTTGAAGAACTTGAACTCTTGGGTTTTAGAAAATTTAAAAAGCCAAGTTGATACATGAAAGTTTTTCCTGAATATTGTTTTATCAGGATTAATTAGGCAATGTGATTTTTTTTCCAAAAAGTTTGAGCCAGGAAAAGATATAGACAGGAGACTTAATTACTCTGTTTCTGAAGCAATTGTCCATTGTCAATTCTGAATTTCAAAGATTGCCCATGGTTCCTGACACATACATGTTTGATAATCTCACTGAAAGAACAAGGACATTATCTTGAAGGTAAGTTGGATGCTTTCAGCCTTGGCTTCATGGCATCCTAAGTGGTAAGGATGACGTCAAGTGGAAACAGGGCTATTGTCTTGGAGGCCTTGCTTAGTAAGGGATCTGTTGTAAGTGCTGTCCTAATATTTCTTTCTTTTGTCCATCCAAGAATAATCAATGTTAAACTTTTGCTCCTGATCTATTAGCTAGAATCAAGCAGTCTCTTCCATATCTTAGAATGATACTCTCTTTTCCTATGTGGTTTGCTTGATTTTCATTTTTTTTCTCTTGCTTTAAACATGGGAGAGGACCTTAAAACCAAGATATCGAGCTGATGCCTTAAAATGTCAAGAGTTCCCAAGGAAGAAATAACGTGGACCTCTCAAGATATACTTTCCTAAATTAGAGGCAAAATTTGGAGAGGCAGGCTAATTTCTCCTAGATAAAAACCCTGATTATTATGAACATGGGAAGGGGAGGAAACAGGAAGAGAATTGTGAAGTGTTGTAGCAGGAGAAGGAGTTACTTATATAAACTTCATGATTTGTAATATATTCCTTTGAGCCAAGTGAGACTCATTCTCAGCCTTGATCCTGTGGCACTTTGGGAATCAAGGTCTCAATAATTTCCTAAAATTATGTAAAATCTGATAGGTTGGGTTTGTTTTTGTAAATTTACCCAAGAACTCTATAAGGTCATAGTTATTGAAAAAAGTTATAGAACTGATACCAAATATGCATGGCTCTTTTCCAAGTCATTTTTATTCTAACCTGAACATGAGAGAATTGAGAATTCAGATTCAAATAGCTAATCATAATCCATGAGCTAGCTTGAGGAAGAGGAGGAATCCCCACCACCCATTCGGATACATACTACAGGACTTACTACTTCCCTTCAGTAAATCAGAACTTGCAAATGCTTCAGAAGATGCCAAAAGCTACCTGGGAAAAGTTATCTTATACAACCAACTGGTAAAGAAAGACTTAATACTAGAGTGAGTGTTAGTCACTCAGTCATGTCCAACTCTTTGTGACCCCATGGACTGTAGCCCTCCAAGCTCTGTCCTTGGGATTCTCCAGGCAAGAATACTTGAGTGGGTAGCCATTTCCTTCTGCAGGGGATCTTCCTGACCCAGGGATCAAAACTGGGTCTCCTGCATTTCAGGAAGATTCTTTCCTGTCTGGGCCACCTGGGAAGCCCCTTGATACTATAATAACAAATATTTTGCTTAAGCAAAATAAGCAAGACCAATCACTGTTCCTGGAACTACAGCTGAGAAGCCTGGACTTGACCCTTTAATATATGGCTTCAGGGGTGGGGGACAGGGGAGAATTCTCCGGCTGTGATACCTGTTTCTTGAGAATGTGCAGGTGCAAGTTTCTTTAGAAAATGTTTTCAGGTTAGTGATATAACTTCTGTCCTTTTTTATTTAATATATTAAGAACTAAATGTGCCTTTTAGTGTCTGGAGTTCTTATTTGAAGTCAGAAACTGCTGAAAAAAAGTGTTTGCGTGAAACACACCCACATGGCCAGAAGTCATTTTTTATGTTTCCTGCCCTAAATGTCAGTGTACACTTAGCTGGTGAGAAGTAAATGACCTGGGTTCATTTGTGGGGTGAAAGGTAAAGAAGCCTAACTTGAAGCCTAACTTGGCTTGGTTGAATTGCCTCTGTTCCATGTTACTGTGATAGTTACCAATGAAAGATACACAGTGATGTTTGCATTCAGCAGCGGTGTCCTACCAGTTAGATTCTATATTAGGCTATGTACAATATTTGAATACAATAGCATCTCTTTATGCATATTTTTTAATATTCAAAGAAATATTCAAGCAAGAAAATCAGAAAACGTGACCAAAATGATTCTATACCCACATATCTTCATTCAAGGTCAAACTCTTTCAGAAACTTAGCCTGTCACCCTGCCCTTGTTTCCAGTGTAGTAGTGGAGAATCCTTGTAGCCATGTTTTCACCATGTGACTGTGCCTCCCTGGTCATAGCTGCTTGGCCTTGTGGTGGACACCTAACCAAACCTGAGTCAATCATAACTTTAAGTGCAATTTAATTGGATCTCAAATGTGCTGGAGGTTTAACTAGACAGTCATACCAGAGGAGAGCTGAGAAGTAGCCCTGCTTAGTTACCTGCTCAACTAACAGGAGAAAAGCTGGTTTGCAGGGAGAGATTTTTGGGGCTCTAGAGTAAACTGCAGCAAATCTGTCCAGAAAGTGAGACTTCCTAAATTATATTTTCAGTTCAGTTCAGTTGCTCAGTCGTGTCCGACTCTTTGAGACCCCATGAATCGCAGCACGCCAGGCCTCCCTGTCCATCACCAGCTCCCAGAGTTCACTCAGACTCACGTCCATCGAGTTGGTGATGCCATCTAGCCATCTCATCCTCTGTCGTCCCCTTCTCCTCCTGCCCCCAATCCCTCCCAGCATCAGAGTCTTTTCCAGTGAGTCAACTTATTGCATGAGGTGGCCAAAGTATTGGAGTTTCAGCTTTAGCATCATTCCTTCCAAAGAAATCCCAGGGCTGATCTCCTTTAGAATGGACTGCTTGGATCTCCTTGCAGTCCGAGGGACTCTCAAGAGTCTTCTCCAACACCACAGTTCAAAAGCATCAGTTCTACGGCACTCAGCTTTCTTCACAGTCCAACTCTCACATCCATACATGACCACTGGAAAAACCATAGAGGTGGCAAGAATACACAGAAGAACTGTACAAAAAAGATCTTCATGACCCAGATAATCATGATGGTATGATCACTCACCTAGAGCCAGACATCCTGGAATGTGAAGTCGAGTTGGCCTTAGAAAGCATCACTATGAACAAAGCTAGTGGAGGTGATGGCATTCCAGTTGAGCTATTTCAAATCCTGAAAGATGATGCTATGAAAGTGCTGCACTCAATATGCCAGCACATTTGGAAAACTCAGCAGTGGCCACAGGACTGGAAAAGGTCAGTTTTCATTCCAATCCCAAAGAAAGGCAATGCCAAAGAATGCTCAGACTACTGCATAATTGCACTCATCTCACACGCTAGTAAAATAATGCTCAAAATTCTCCAAGCCAGGCTTCAGCAGTACGTGAACCGTGAACTTCCCGATGTTCAAGCTGGTTTTAGAAAAGGCAGAGGAACCAGAGATCAAATTGCCAACATCCGCTGGCACATGGAAAAATCAAGAGAGTTCCAGAAAAAGATCTATTTCTGCTTTATTGACTATGCCAAAGCCTTTAAGTGTGTGGATCACAATAAACTGTGGAAAAATTATATTTTACTAGTCAATATAGATGAATCTCAGAAGCATGCCATGTGAAAGAAGCCAGGCACAAAAGACCACATATTATGTTTCCATTTATATGAATTTATAGAAAAGACAAAACTGAAGTCATAGGAAGCATTTCTGTGGGAGGGTATTGACTACAAAGAGGCATGAGAGGAAATTTTTGAATGATGAAACTGATAGTTTGATTGTGGTGGTTGATACATGGATACATATATTTGTCAAAACTCATCAATTTGCACATTTAAATTGAATTTTATGTAAACTGATTTTTAATAAAGCTGATGGAAGAATGTAAATAGAAAGTAGTTGCCTTGTGAATTGATTCTAGTTTATCTGACTTGCCTTAGGCCCAGAAAAACCCCGGGACTAATTTGTATTGATTGGAATAACTCATCAGATAAAGATGCTATTTAGATTTCTTTGGTATCTGATGTTGGCATAAAATAGAAATATTTTTTATTTCTATGATTTCTCCTTTGAAATCCTTTCTGGAAGACACCATACTTAGAAAGTTGTTAAGATTTCCATCATTGAAAATACTCTGAAGGGTCACACTCCAAGGATGATGCCATTGAACTTTTCATTTGTATTTCTCAAGATTCTTCAGCCTTCATTGAAAAGGAACAGAGAAATGACACTTCTGTTTATTGAATAATAGCAATAATATAGAGCCAGACATCCAGTACTCTTGCCTGGGAAATCCCATGGGCAGAGGAGCCTGGTAGGCTGCAGTCCATGGGGTCTTGAAGAGTCGGACATGACTGAGCGACTTCACTTTCGCTTTTCACTTTCATGCATTGGAGAAGGAAATGGCAACCCAGTCCAGTGTTCTTGCCTGGAGAATCCCAGGGACGGGGGAGCCTGGTGGGCTGCCGTCTATGGGGTCGCACAGAGTCGGACATGACTGAAGCGACTTAGCAGCAGCAGCAGCAGCAGACATTCTACTTAATGCTTCATTTTCATTATTTCATTTAATCTGCACAGTCAGATCTGCAAATGAGGGACTACTGTCCTCTCAGTTTCCAGAGGAGAGGGTTGAAATTTAGAGATTAGATAGTTTTTTCAAGAGACAATCATTGCTTGAATGGGGAATGATCTAATACCAAAGTCACTTAACTGCTCTCTTTACTGCCCCACCTAATCCAAACTGCTGCTGCAGCATCTGGTTCAGACTCTCACATAGATTTTCGCCAAAATGCTGGCTTAAGGTCCAGCACTTCTACCAGGATCTCTCAGATCTCAGACTCCTCTCAGTCTGCATAGATTGAAGGAGTCAAAACCATTTACCCAGTGAAACCTGCAGAATGTGCTCTGTCACCATGAACAGTGATTATCTCGCAAGGAGGTGCTTCCAAAATGAATAATGGTCTTCTCTGGTTTCCAGAACCGTGAGTTGGAGAAAGGTCAGGGGTTTGTCAGTGGTTTGTGGGCATGAGATTTCCCCGATGGAAGGCCTCTGTAGTCACAGACCAGCTGTTTTGTAGCACAGGTGCTTGGTGATGACGCAAACGCAAGCTGCTGGGTTGGAGGCCAGACTGGTCCCAGATAACTGGAGTCATATGACTGACGGTGGGAGATGCTGTTCAGCCACAGACCTTGCTTGTGGCTGGAAATGATAGGGGTAGTGGTGGGTGCAATTGCAGACACTAGGCACCCATTTTAACTCTGAGTGTCATCAAATGAATTCTGAGTTTGATTCTCAGTATAAAACTTCGATAACTGGCCATTTGCTGTGAGGACAGAGAGAAGTGCTGCTGAGATGCTGCAAAGGGAGTTTGTGTTCCTTAGTAGGTCTGTTTACATCTCCATTACATCCTCCAAGTCAGAAAAACACGTGCATGATGAACCCAGACTCAGAGCTCAGCTCCCAGAAAGGAAAATTCTTACCAAAGCAGTAGGCAGTGAGATTTAAGCCACACTGATAAGCAAATGTAGAAAAAAAAAATCTGACATTCATGAGAAGTGGAAATAAGACAGTTTGCACCTCTGAGGGGAGCCTTAACCATGAGCTAGAGAGTTCAGCATGGCTGCACTGGCTGTACAGGTTTGCAGAGCTGAGAGCTCAGTCGGGCAAGACATCACTTAATGATTGAAGAGAGCATCCCTGGAGGCCTCCCTCCAAAAGCATTGACGTTTTAGGAGATGGATGGGGCTGTCTTAGCATAGAGCAGGTAACAGTCAGGCAGGGTCAGGTAAGGCAGAAGGCTTTGACAGGGTCGTCTTCATGCCAAGAAGTTTCAACAACTTTAATGCCAGTGCTTGATAATTATTGACTTCACATGATTATTTTCCCTCTGGAAAACAAAATTTTCTTAGCTTTTAATGAGGCTCTATGGTAAGCTATAGGATAAGATTATCACACAGACTGCATTTTCCCTCACAAAATGAATGACTTAAATTTTTTCCCTAGTTAAGAAATCCAACTAATAGAAACTCAAATTCCCCAAGATCCAGGAGGAAAAAATGACTGCAAGGTAAAAAATAGAGTCAGTACTAATGGTTTGATATGAGTATATCCCCAGTCTTCAAGGCATATACAAACCTACATTTTAGCTTGAATATAACTAAAGAAACACTGTTTTATTACCACGTTGTTTCATTCCTCAGCAGGTCATAGATCTACCTGGTTATCAATAGACTTTGATCTACCTTTTCAAGGGTTCATAACAGTCCATTGTAAGGATGTGATTTTACCAGTCTGCTACTGAGAGGGAATTTTCAGTTGTTTCCGATTTTTGGTTATTACAAAGAATGCTGGTAACTGTTTTTATCCAAAGTCATTGTGTACTTGTCCAAGAATTTCTGAAAGATAAATTCTTGAATGTGGACTTGCTGGGCTAGAGAATAGATTCCTTCTTCGTGTTCTTAACTTTGACAAAAGACCATATGTGAATTTACCAACTTGTTCTGCTTTCAACAGTGTAATAGAGTGCTCTTTCTCTCAAATTACCACTAATTCTGGGTATTACCAATATTTGTTTATTGGATGGTAAAAAGGAACTTAGGTTTTAATTTGCATTTGTTTAATCAGCAGTAATTTGGACTCTGCTGTGATGTGCTTAATAGCCACAGTGCATTTTTTTTGTGTATGAATTAAATGTTTTCTAATGAGATACTTGTCTTTCACTTAGTGAATTATTAGAGCATTTAAAATTTATTCATAATATAAGCACATTGTCATATATTTTGCTTACAATTCAATCTCTTTTGTAATAGCAGAAAATATATCTCTTTTGTAATAGCAGAAAATATAAATAGATATAGTTACCTAAATTCTGTGATCCTCCTAGCCCCCCAAATCCCACATCATTTTTCATTATTGATACTGTATTAGTTTCATAGGGATGCCATAACAAAATATCACAAACTGGGTGGCATAAAGCAATAAAAGTGTATTCTCTCTCAGTTCTGGAGCCTATAAAGCTGGAACCAAGGTGTTAGGAGGGCCATACTCCCTTGAAGCTTCCAGGGGAGAATCCTTCCTTTCCTGTTCTAGTTTCTGGTAGCCCCAGGAGTTCCTTGGCTTGTAGATACATCCTTATAATCGCTAGTTCCTTCACAAGGCATTCTTCCTCCTCTTCTGTTAAGTAGATGATGGATTAGGGCCCACTTCATCTTTTTATTTAAAAAATTTTACATTCTTTTGTAAATTCCTTTCCATTATGGTTTATCTCAGGATATTGAATATAGTTACCTGTACTATTCATTAGGACATTGTTTCGGTTCAGTTCAGTCACTCAGTCGTGTCCGACTTTGCAACTCCATGGACTGCAGCATGCTAAGCCTCCCTGTCCATCACCAACTCCAGAGTTCACTCAAACTCATGTCCATTGAGTTGGTGATGCCATCCAACCGTCTCATCCTCTGTCATCCCCTTTTCCTCCTGCCTTCAATCTCTCCCAGCATCAGGGTCTTTTCAAATGAGTCAGTTCTTGGCATCAGGTGGCCAAAGTATTGGAGTTTTAGCTTCAGCATCAGTCCTTCTTATGAAGACTCTCTCAAGAGTCTCCAACACTGCAATTCAAAAGCATCAATTCTGTGGTGCTCAGCTTTCTTCACAGTCCAAATCACATCCATTCATGACTACTGGAAAAACCATAGCCTTGACTAGACGAACCTTTGTTAACAAAGTAATGTCTCAGCTTTTTATTATGCTGTCTAGGTTAGCCATAGCCTTTCTTCCAAGGAATAAGTGTCTTTTAATTTCATGGCTGCCGTTACCATCTGCAGTGATTTTGGAGCCCCCCAAAATAAAATCTGCCACTGTTTTGCTATCTACTTACCATGAAGTGATGGGACCAGATGCCACGATCTTAGTTTTCTGACTGTTGAATTTTAAGTCAACTTTTTCACTCTCCTCTTTCACATTCATCAAGAGGCTCTTTAGTTCTTCTTTGCTTTCTGCCATAAGGGTGTTGTCATTTGCATATCTGAGATTATTGATGTTTTCCCGGGAATCTTGATTCCAGCTTGTCCTTCATCCAGCCCAGCGTTTCTCATGATGTACTCTGCATATAAGTTAAATAAACAGGGTGACAATATACAGCTTTGAAGTACTCCTTTTCCTGTTTGGAACCAGTCTGTTGTTCCATGTTCAGTTCTAACTGTTGCTTCCTGACCTGCATACAGATTTCTCAAGAGGCAGGTCAAGTGGTCTGGTATTCCCATCTCTTTCAGAATTTTCCACAGTTTGTTGTGATCCACTCAGCCAAAGGCTTTGGCATAGTCAATAAAGCAGAAATAGATGTTTTTCTGGAAGTGTTGCTTTTTTTGATGATCCAACAAATGTTGGCAATTTGATCTCTGGTTCCTCTGCCTTTTCTAAAACCAGCTTGAATATCTGGAAGTTCATCGTTCATGTACTGTTGAAGCCTGACCTTGTTTACGCATTGTGAATGCAATAGTTTACATCTACTAACCCCAAACGTCCAGTCCATCCCTCTCCCTGCCCACTCCTCCTTGGCAATGGTAAGTCTGTTCTCTATGTCTGTTAGTCTGTTTTTAGATAGGTTCATTTAAACCATATTTTAGATTCCACATATAAGTGATATCATATGATATCTGTCTCTTTCAGACTTACTTTACTTAGATGATAATCTCTAGTTCCTTCCATATTGCTGCAAATGGCATCATTTCATTCTTTTTATGACTGAGTAGTATTCCATCACATATATATACTATATCTTTTTTATCCACTAATCTGTCTATAGATGTTTAGGTTGCTTCCATGTCTTGGATGTTGTGAATAGTGCTGCAAAGAATAGAGAAGTACATGTATCTTTTTGAACTATAGTTTTGTCCAGGTAAATGTAGGGCCCTCCTCATCTTAACTTGATTACATGTGTAGACCCTATTTCCAAATAAGATCACATTCACAGATATCAGGGGTTAGGACCTCAGCATATGTTTTGGGGGGACATGCAACCCACAACAACCCCCATCATGAAGTGTCTGCTATCACCAACAAATTCTACATGTTTTAAGGACTGGGACTCGGTCAGCTTTGTTCATATCCAATACTTAACACAGCGCCTCATAGGTAGGGGGCACTTAGTAAAGATTTCTTGAAAGAAAGAATTTGAGTTTTAGGACTATCTTAACTTTCAGACATTAAAAAAATGTGTGCAGAGAACACAAGATAAGATTCCTTCTTTTATTTAAATTTACATATAACAATTTACAATGGAAATACACACTCAAGTAGAGAGGTTGGGGCTGTCTGGAGAGGGAGTGGACCAGCTCTCTGGATTCACTTAAGCCAAAGTATGTGCTTTAGTTCCCTAGCATCTGCCCTGAAAATGAATCTTTGATAAAATGCAGACAAGCACCTAGAATAAAACCATTTGATTTTGTGACCAGAGTTATTTGGTTGGATTAAACTTAAAATAATACACCAGGACATTTAAAATTCCAAATTTCTTTTTTCCTTATATAGTAAAGTATAATTGAAAATTTATTTCACAGGGCAAAGGAGCCTCACTTAGCAAATAAATGCCAGAATTTGCTCCAGAAACTTACTTTCTAAATTACTTTTCAGACTCATTTCAAAAAATAATTTCCATTTATACAGAATTAACAGCCTCCAAATTATGCTGCAGAATTCCAACATCTAAACTTTTCTTTTTTAACTAATTCATCTCTTGTAAAGGATATATTTAACAAAGTTAATTTTTTTAAAATCAAGGGTTTGCTCTAGGAGTTGATATATTTTATTACAATGTCTCTCTTCTTTCACCAGTATCACCAAAGCCAGGCAAATGCCAGGACAAGGTCTAGAATATTCTCTATGTTTTACTTTATGTTAGTGGCCATAGTCCTAGTTCCAAAGCCTTGGATCAGTGTTAGACCTCATGTACAGCCATAGAGATGAAGTATTTCAATTAGAGCAGAAGCAACATTTTTATCGGGTCCATTGTTATCTGTACTCATGCAGATGTGGTCTAAATATAAGCTGAGCGCCAAAGCCATTATTCAAATATGCCTGGTGCCAGCTCCATAAAAGATGACATTTACAAAGGTATAAAAGTTATGGGTCATGTGATTCATTAGGGACAATGAAGGAAGCACACAAAGGTGGCTTTTGTTTATGTGCAAGTCTATAGAATTAAACTTGTACCTTCATTGGAACCTGGAAAAATTAAGCTCAATGTGATATGCATAGGTATAGAATCAGCATAACTAAAGAACTTGTTCACTTGAGCAAGTTTGTACACACCTGCACCAATGGGCTAAATATAAATACATTCCTCTGTAATTCTTCTATCAAGATGATTGCTTCAGCAAAGCAAATAAGTGGAATCTGTGCAAGGTCTGGGCTTGACTATGTGTTATGAAATTAACGAAACATTCTCTTCTGAATGAGAAAGCATCAATCTTCCTGTTATTGAGAAAGAATGGTGGGGAATAGATGGTTTAAAAATTCTATAAAATGTCCATCCTCCATTAACACAGAGGGATAAACTTTTGGTTACAGGTATGGTCTTATGTACAGGACGATAAGTGTGATTTTAAAAGGATGAGTTGTCAAGGAAGAGGAGTGTTTTCTAGATACGTTAGAAGTCAAGGAAAGGCTCAGTGGCAAGGAAGCAGTGTTATCTGCACCTTTAAAGGTCATGCAGGGTTTTTGAATGCTGGTTGTTTGTTAGAATCTCCTGGAGGTATTTAGAAAAACACTGATGTCTGGGCCTCATCCCAAACTAATTACAACCCAAGATGGGCACTCAGGCAGGGTATTTTTAAAGTATCCTTGGTTATTCTGATTTGTAGCTAGAGTTAAGACCGACTGGACTTTTGTGTACTCATAAAGAAAAGTTTGGTGTACACCAAAGTCCAACATGTATCTATGTAGAACATTTAAAAATTAAATATTTATTTATATCCCAGTATACTTAAACATAGGGCTTCCCAGGTGGTGCTAGAGGTAAAGAACCCACCTGCTAATACAGGAGATGTAAGATGCAGGTTTAATCTCTAGGTCAGGAAGACTTCCTGGAGGAGGGCATGGCAACTCACTCCAGTATTCTTGCCTGGAGAATCCAATGGACAGAGGGGCCTGGTGGGCTACAGTCCATGGGGTCACAAAGAGTTGGACATGACTGAAGTGACTTAGCGTGCATGCATACTTAAACACAGACACCATTAACAGTTATTTCTATGTCAAGTATTAACTATAGATAATTCTAAAATATTTTATAAATAATCATCTTTCTCTGTTAACACTTCCAATAAATAGTAAAATGTTTAAGAGATGAAAATAGTTTTTAAAGAAGACATTTTAATTATTTCTAGGAAATTTGAAGACTGTGTCAGAGTGTAAAGGTCCTTTAAGTTGTGAGATGCATAGGGCAAGTAGTGTTCTTCCTAACCTGGAGATCTTTTTAGATATTAAGTATCTTATTCCATTAAAAAGAAAGAAAAAACTTCTCAGGCCAAAATTTAAAATTAAGGCATTTGGAAATTCATGCATATTTTCTAGACTATCTTCTTTAATAATGTACCTTTCAAAAACCCCAACAAACATCTCTACAAGTACCTACAATTCTAGTATCCCTAGAGGAGAAATTGTTTTTCAACGGATTGTTGAGTTCTAGAGTGTTCTTGAAAATTTCACAACTCTACATAAAGAACTTTGAGAAGGTTGAAAGTGAGGAAGAAGAGAGAAAGGGAGGAAGGTGGGGAGGGCTCAGGGGGAGGAATATAAAGGCCCCAGATGAGTCCCTTTGGTTATTTGGAAGCAGGCTATCATAATTGTACTTGAGAGGTTTACCCTGTGGGCAGAGTTGAGACAAATTTTGCAATTTGTAATCGTGGAACCAGAGCAGCAGATGAGGGTCAGGGTACAAAGGTTCCAATTTTCCATTTGGTGTTTGTGAGTCTCTGTGGTAATAGAATCTGATGACAAAAGGCCCTGAAAAGAAGAGCTCGCTTTCCTTGCTTTTGGCACATTAGTAACATCTGCAGACACAGAGGGGATGTTTAGAAGCATTAGGAGGAATGAGACCAAGGTTACAATGAGCATGTGTGTTTTTTTTTTTTCTTTTTCCCATAAAGAATTTGAGAAAGACAAGGATAACCAAAATTGAGAGGAAACCCAGATGAAGAGATGTTACCAATGATTCTGAAGAATTTCGGGAAGCACCCAATAATATGATAGCCAAAACATCAGTCACAGTGAGGGGGTAATTAGGCTGTTTAAACTTAGAATGTTCTCCAACATCACTGAGACAAATGAGAAACAAACAAACCTCAAATACCTAAAACTGAACAGCACTTAAACAAACAATCAGGCCGATATTTCTCCAATGAAGAGTTCAGCTAGAAAAAGAACTATGTTTCTCAAGGGGCAGCTTTCATAATGTTCTAGGGCATTTTAAATCAAGTTCAATGACTGTTGTGCTTACTTAAAGCTTTTTAATTCTAGCCCAAGTATTAGGCTGAATGTTTCTCTCCTTGTTTGATGCCAAGAACAAGATGTAGGAACCAGTTAAACTGCACAGTCCATCCTTTGTCCCTGCAAACTTCAATCTGATCCAGAAAATACTTTTTAGCATCCTCCTCGCTCTTCCCTACTGTTAGGGCATCCCGAATGTATTCGATATCTTCTTTGCTGGTTAACTGGGGCATTCCTGTCATCAGCATCATGGAGAACAGAATGATCAGTAGATTTGTGTGATGACGAAGGGCTAGGTAAGCCTTGACACACACATCCTGGATAAAAGAAAAGAAAAAGCTTATTAACTGTTGTTACAGTAACAAAGTAGGATAAGGACCAGCAGACTGGTTTGGAATTTACATGGCATTATCCTGTCCCTGTGAGAAAATCAGCACAAGCAAGGCAGTCCCCTGCCTCAGATGAAAACACTCGACAAGAACGCAGACCACTTTTACGGTCTCTGAAGCAATGTAGAGTGGTCACAAACACCTAGGGGATGCTCAAAGGAAACAGATACAGAAAGTTTCATCTTATTTCTTATTCTGTCTTTTTACTTCGATTTCCTTCCTAGGGAATTGAGGGTGGACATTTCTGTAGTCTCTGAAGAGGAATGAGTCAGTTTTTGAACACCATGCTGGAATCAATTAAGTTTATGTAAGCGTAAATAATGTTTGCTATGAGCTAACAGAAGGCAAAGAAGAGATGGAAACGCGGGTATTGAGATCTAGCGAGTTTTCTTCTTTATTTCCCAATGTGTCCTATTTTAAGAAAACAGATGAATTAGCTTTCCATTGTCCGACTCTCAAAGTTGTTGAATGACATTTGGAAATTTAATAAAAACTCTGAATACTGAGAGAGAGTTTACAACAATGACATGGCTGCTGCCTCCTCTGAAAGCCTTAGAACAGGTGACACAGGTGATTTAAACTCACTTCTGAAGCAGCAGGCATGCCTGAATGTGAAGAAAAGCTACAAGGTTCCCAATTTTACAACATGAGGACAGCCCAACCTTTATACCATAATTTGACAAAGGTGGTGTGTTAAAGAAAACTGAAAGGAATGATTATGGGTTTAAATATTTTAAATCAAATACTGGGTAAAGTGTTAAGAGAATAACACTCCATAGCCAACTAGGGTTTATCACAAAATTGCAAGGTAGTTCATCGTAAGGTACTGGGATAAAATCCACTTTTGAGTTTTATAAAAGTAACATGTAACTTAATATATAATGAGCATGGAATAATGTGAAGAATTATATGAAATTACCAGTAAAGATCATTTTGAATAATGAGTTGGGGGAAAATGCAGAAAATTAGAAAACTGAAGGTAAAATCATTAGTATTTACAAATAACAGTTGTCTTCTTAGAACACTGAAGGAGGGAAGAACTAAAATACTATTGAAACTAGTTTTTATTAAACTAACTTTCTATGAAATTAATAAATAGAATGCTATAAGTAGGAGCTACCAGTTAGAAAGACATGCTGTGAATAACGGTAACAACCCCCCTGTGATTTCTGAGGTAAACCCCTATACAAAAAACATGCAGAACTCATTTTTTAAAACTGTAAAAATTCACTGAAGCATGCAAAAGAAAACTTAAACATGTGAAATGTCAAGGTATGTTCCTCACTAATAAAAGTGCTTATTATAAAGATAAATATTCTGAGATTAATATATAAATATAATGAAATTGAATAAAAATTCCTATTGGATATTTAAACTTAGATAAGTTTTCAAGTTCGTCTGGAATCATTAGGGCTTGAGACAACATTTTGAACAAGTATCGTAACAAAAAACAGTGCTTGCCATTAAAGCACATTTTAAGGTTATGATGTTTATAACTGTGTCTATTCTGTTCCAAAAAAGATAATAAATTTTGTGGAATAGTAGGGAAAGTTCAGAGATATCTAACTTTAAATATTATATATTACATAGTAAACATAAAATAAAGGCTACTTCTCAGATTAGTGGGGGAAATATGTATTATTTGGTCAATGGGTCTGGTACAATTGACTCTTAATTTGGAGTGGGGGAGAAATAGTTTATTCCATATGATATATCAAATTCCAAAATAATTAAACATTTAAATGTAAGAAGGGGAGACTTCTCTGGTGGTCCAGTGGCTAAAACACCATGCTGTCAATGGGGTGGGTGCCTGGGTTTGATCCCTGGTCACGGAAGTAGGTCCCACATGCTACAGCTAGAGTTTGAATGCCACAACTATAAGATTCCACATTCTACAGAAAAGACTGAAGATCCTGCATGCCACTACTAAGACCCAGCGCCGTGAAATTAAAAAAAAAATTTTTTTAAGGAAAATTTGAAAAAAAATGTAAGAAGGGAAAACATTATTTTAAACAATTAGGAAATGAGAAAGGAAGGACTTTAAGAAGATGATTTCCAAGGTGGAATCGAAATGGAAGATGGAGAGATTATGGAAACTTCTAATTTTTGAGGGAAAAAAGCTATAAACAATATTAAAAGAGGTAAAAAACAACAAAAAAAGACATTTGCAACATGACAGATCACTTCTTTATTCCTAGCCTCCTCCCCTCCATAGCTCTTACAAAGCAGTAAGAAAGAGACAAAGAGTTGGCTAGAAATGTAGGCCAAGGTTACAGTAGACCACGCATGCATGCTAAGTTATTTCCGTCATGTCTGACTCTTCACAACATGGTCTGCAGCCCACGAGCATCCTGTGTTCGTGGAATTCTCCAGGCAAGAATACTGGAGTGGGTTGCCATGCCCTCCCCCAGGGGATCTTCCCAACCCAAGGACTGAACCCGCCTCTCATGTCTCCTGCATGAGGGTTCTTCACCACTAGTGCCACGCTGGAGGACCACAGTATATCATACTACAAGATGTAAAGCCAGATAATAAACACTTGAAAAAAACATGCAACTTCATTAGTCCATCAAATAAATGTAACTTAAGATGAGGTGGAAACATTCACCTATCAAACTGAAAAGTCTTTTTTTTTTTTTAATTTTTAAGGATAATATCTAATGTTCTCTTTCATAAACTGATGGTAGATGGGAATGGTTATACTTTCACTAGCAGAAAACTTGCTAACATGTATCAAAAGCTTTAAAATACTTATAAATGTTATAAAACTTAATTGTGATGGTTACATAACTGATACATTTGTAAAAATTCATAGAATTGTATACCTAAAAAGACTGAATTCTGTTCTCTCAATTATGTTTCAGTAAAAACTTGACTTAAAAAATGTCAGCATCTTTTTACTTGGCAATTTCCAGGCTAGGAATTTACCTTAAATTTTTTTGGTTAATATTGCAGTGACTTATCTGTAAGGATTTTCATTAGAACATTGTTTAATATTGTAGAAACTAGAAAGCAACCTAAATATCCTACACTTGGAGGTTGGTAAGAAGGGTTTATGAAAGTTTCTGCAGCTTCATGCTCTGAAACGACTGTAATGACTCTGTAGAAGGGTATATAATAAGCATGTAAAAATAAGTTAAAAAGCAGGTACACAGCAACACATATAGTATAATCCCATTTTGGTAAGTGGACACAAAATATTTACATAGGAAAAAAGAATGTAAATTTACAGGCCAAAATGTGAGTAGTGATTTTTCCTTTTGCCTTTAGAGATGGTCTTGTCTGTGTCGCCTGAATGGGGCAGTGTAACTGCACTGATAGTGGGGGTCAGGCCTCTGTCATTCTGTACGTCAAGGCTGGATTGTGTATATATCACCCTGTCCAGATACAAAATCCCATGGACTCTTCTTCTGGCATTTTTGAAGTCAGACAATATGTACCAAATGCCCAGCATAGAGGCTGGCCTATGGGGAGGATTCAATAAATGTTAGTTCTCTCCCTTCCCTACCTGGAGGGGAGAGCAACTCTGCATCTCCTCTCTGCTTAGTCACCACAAAGCAGGAGACCCACAGACCCACAGCACTGGTGGGGCTGTTCCTGCCGTGGCCCAGCCATCACCCTGGCCTGGAAGCAGCCCTGGTGCATTAGCACTCTTGCATTCTTAATGACTCCACTTACGACTGGAAATCATTGTCTTTTGCTCATCCCTAGGACCCACTGACATCTCGCTCATCTCTTGGTAATGATACAGGCTAGAAGCAGACTTCACTCCAGGCAACAAGTCTTGTTAATGTGCCAACTTGCACAATCTTCACAAGGGCGGAGATGAGGATGCCTTCTGATTTTGAATTTAGGTGACGTTCTGATTTTTAATCATCTTCTAGCTTTCTGTACACGGAGGGCTCTGGGCAAACCCCCTGCTCTCTGAGCCCACTGTGTGGTCAAGCTTTTTAACAGAATAATTTTGAGGAGGAAAATAAATCTAGAATCAGGTTATTATAACACCAATCCATAGGTGCTCAGAAAATATTTAGGCACCTATCCACTAATCGTTATAGCCACAGAGACACACATAAAGGGGAAAAACCATTCTGCTGCTCTCCAGAGTCATCTTTTCTATATAAGGACTCTCTACTGGCTTGAATTTATTTGGTTAATTTTAACTTTCACAGGCAAGGGCCAGTTCTGTGAGAAAGACCACACACCCCATATTGGTAAGACACAATGTCTAGGTTCAGACTGGTGGTACAGACTTAGAGATGTAGTGCAGACTTAATTATCCTTTGCTTAAAGGTGTGTGGGGCAGTGGTTAAAAACACAGAGTCACATTCCACTGCTTGGATTGAACTCTTGGCTTTATTACTGACAAGCTGTTTGTCATCAGAGAGGTTATTTAACCTCTCTGGACCTCAGTTTCCTCATCTCAGAATCTGAATAACAGTAACAGTGACCCCATGCCATGCAGTTGTGATGAGATTCAAGTGCTGTTATAAGCGGTTGGCTATTATTATTGACAGGATGAGGTGTTGCCTGACTGAGCACACACTTCTCAATGCTGAGGAGTTCACCTTGCCATCTAGACCTGTCCAAAATATCCCTCTGACAGCAGAGGCCTAGGGGTGGGGTGAGCTGGGGAGATAAGCCCCACTCCCACCAGTGTCGATGGAGGAGGTGTCTTGGTCCTGGCCCCTGCGGTGGGCAGGATGATGGAAGCCTATGGTACCCAGCTACGTCTGTAGGAGGTTCTCGCTCCTTCCACTCAAACCCCAGGGGTTTGATTTTAGACTCAGATGAAGGGTCTGTCCCAGCGTCCTGACCATGCTGTCTCACCACAGGCCTCTGGTTTGAGCAGCTGTGAGGATGTGGCTTGGGGGAACTCAGGAGGAAGCACAGAATACAGAAATTGCTGGCTGTAGCAACGGAATTTTCCCTTGTGCCAGGACTGTGGGGCACTGACCTCAGGCATCCTCCTTCAGCTGTCGGTTGAGTCTTTGTACTATTATTGAGTGGAGGAGAAGGGGGAAGGGAAGGCCCTGATTTGGAGGACTTGGTTTAAGCACTTGTTAACAAGTGTGAGCCTGGGGAACAGTGTAACATCATTACTGTCGTTGCTGGAACACTACTCATGAATAAGTAGATTGAGCCTACATAGTACCTCTGCTCTTTATTTCAGAGTTGATTCAAATACCTTAACTGACAATATCCAGAACCAAAAGAAAGATTCCTTTATAGAGCTACCCTTCTTGTAAGTCTTAGGAACAAAGGAATTCATAACCATTTCAGGGTCAACACTTTGACTTGATATATCATCAACTTATCAGTTCACTGTACTGAAAACAAATGCATAATCTATTGATTTTTTTTAACCACCAGTGAGCTATGGCTGCTTAAATGGTCCAAAGTCATGTGGTGTAATAGTCCCACTTTTTCTTAAAACCAAATGCCTCCATTCTCAACTAGAAACAAAGAGGAAGTGAAATACTACTGTACAGTCACAAGGATGAGGAAGTAACCTCAGGGCCATAAAACAGAAACTCCAGAAGCATTCAGTGCTGAGAGGAGAGGGGAAAATAACACTCACAAATACTCATCAATGAGAAAGAAATGCTCTCACCCTCCTAGTTTTCCTAATTAGTAATGTGGCCTCTGTCTGTTAGAGGAAGGAGATAAGGGGAAAATGATATTTCATTTGAAGAGGATTTCATTTCTTTAAATAAAAATCAATCACTTGACTCAGCAGTGCCTTTAGAAGTTATTTTGGCAAAACAGAGGTCACTAATTAGCAGACCTAACAATGTAGGAATCTGGTAAAATCCAAAAGAAGAGTGTGTCCAACTCTCTGCTGTGCATTTGCAGAGTTTGACTTAGGATTGTTATAGGGACTTAGAATGATTCCCAGACTAGCTCTGTCTACCAGGGGAAGGGCTGTACTGCCATCTTCTCAAGTACTTAGCTAGGCACTCATTAGAAATCTAAAGGTTACAATTAAACTGTTCTACTTTAAATATTCTAAATAGACAGTATGTAGGGGTGTGTGCGTGTGTGTATTTGTCTTTTAGCTTTGTTCCAAAAGAGGGTTGAAGGTGGATTATTTAGATACATAAGAGTCACAATAACATTAATTAGAAGTGGGAATTAAAAGCAAAGGGAATAAGACGGGACATGATCCACAATGCGTTTGGAAAAGAGACTAATTTAAAACTATATATCACAAATCCTACAGACTTGCTAAGAGCAGCCTTCAAATAAATCTTCAGTCAAAAGGAAAGGTGAATCTGTTACTTCATCCAATGTTCAGAAGATTAAACAAAAAATCTATTTGTTTAGGAGAAACCCAGCTTTTCTGGAGACCAAGACCTGATAGAACTTTTGCAAGAAGACCTTTATAAGGAGTACGCTTTGTAACATGGTGAATAATGTTTTTGATAATATTCTGGTGGTAGACAAAACAGTTCTCTAAGAGAAACAAAACACAGAGAAGGATGCCAGTTGGAAGGTTACTCTTGATAAATGTTTAGAAGAAAAGGGGTCTGATCTTAGGAATGGAGTGACATCGCATGCTGGTGGATTAATGCACAAATCCAAACCAAGGCCATCTCTCCAGTCTTGTATTCCTATCTTTTCCAGAAAAGTGATAAAATTCAGGAAAGCTTAAGTTCCAGCAATTCTACAAGCCCATGCAAGCCTGTATCTGGCAGAGAAGCCACACCAAAATATTCCAGCTCCTACCCATGGCTGATGCAAACCCTTCTCTGAGGGCATCTTCCCACGGAGAGAGTGAAGAAAGGGTGAAACTTCAGGCTTCAGACCTGGGTGGAGGAGGCTGAGCTCCACGCCGTTAGTGGGCCAGGGTGCAAATCCCGAGAGGATGCAGATCCTTTATCAACTCAGTATAGTATGAGCAATTCAATAGATAAACTAATCGCCCTGTTGAGCTATAGTAGGCCTTGATCACATTAATTTGTGATGAATCAATTGAGCTCCAAGTGGTTTCTTTGCTTGGCTCTCTACCCCCCAATCCAGCCAATTCACTGCTTCACAAAGTTCCCTCCTTGACTCAAATTCTGCGATACTCTCCCACATATACCTAGGTTCCCCAGACAACTATACTTTTCGTTCATTAAATATTGATACTAAATAATAACTCCATGCCCTTTCTCATGTTCTTCTTTCTGCCTGGCTGTGCCTTCCCCACCCTGCATCTGCTTGGCAAAATACAAGTGAACTCAGATCTTAAGGTCTCGGATAAAACACTTCCTTCATTGCCACACCCCTCTTCTACCCGCCAGGGCAGGAGTCATTGCTCCCTCTGCAAACCTTGGCTAAAACCCTCAACCAGACAGCTGTGTGCACATCTCTTCTGTGGTGCGCTGGACCGATCCTCTGCTCTTGTCAGCTGGGCCCAGCAGTGTGACCGCCACACCACTAATAATCTGCCAGTGCATGATGAATGAACGCTTTCTGTGCCAAAGCCAAGCTCAGTGTGGGGCAAGACTCACTGCTTTAAAATTAGGGTGGAGACTTCCCTGGTGGTTCAGCGGTTAGGACTTCACTTTCCAGTGCAGGGGCTGTGGGTTCAGTCCCTGTTCGGGAAGCTAAGATGCCACATATCACCTGGCCAAAAAGCCAAAACGTAACACAGAAAATATTGTAACAAATTCGGTAAAGATTTTAAACAAATGGTCCATATCAAAAAAATAATAATCCTAAAAAATAATAAAATGAGGGTGAATCAGGGACCAGTCATATATAAAGAGGGTTAAACTGTAAAGGTGCAAGCCTTGCCTGGACCTCGTACAGGTCCCAAAAGGTAGTCATGAGTTGAATGGGTGTATCCTCGTGGACTGGGAGAAACAACGCCTGGTGACTCCAACAGGATGGAGCAGGAGGCTGAGAAAGCCCGGCCTGGCAGGCAACAGGTATAGACAATCAGAGGTGTAGACAAATGCAGGGGTCACAACACAAGGAAGGGAATGGGAGCCTAGGACGGGGAAGTGATGGTGAGGTGGCCTCAGTTCTCAGAGGACTGTCGGATGCTGGGGTTTCCGTGGTGCCCTGGTCCCTGTGGCTGGAGTCAGGGAGCGCACCTGACTCTCCACCAAGGCAGCAGTAGGAGGGAGCATGGTCCCAGTTCTAGAGGCAAGTAAACAGGCAGGGCTAACACGTTAATAGGAAAAGCCTCAGCTTTTCCTATAATAGCCTAGGATCTGAGATAAGAGTGAGACCACAGCAGAAATTGAATAAAAGTTTCTAGGCATTGGAGCTACGACTCTGCGTAGCGACTTGGTGCAGGGCTGAGCCTGATGGTTGAGGGGCCTGGGGATGCCTTGGCTTGGGGACAACACTGCCTGTGGTGACGACACATCAGGACCTCATATATTAAAGCAACACCATGAATAGACTCCAGACCTCTTATCAAACCCTTCTGAAGAGTGACACCTAGGGGCGAGTGCCTTTTAAGTATGCTTATCACCACACGTGTGTGAACTGTGCATGTGAAGAGGTTATCTGACTCTCTTGACTTCTTCAGCTCCATCTGACACACATTGCTAAGTGCCTACTGTGTGCAAAGAACATCTTCAAAATGCTTGCCTCCATAAGGCCAAGTTTCATTTTCCTTGCAAACGATATTGAATGTACACTCTAGGTCTATACTGCACGTCCTATTGGCACGACTACTGCCCTGATGGGGGTGGGGGATAGTCATGTTTATGTCAGTAAGGAAATCTCTACAAATGTGATTAGGCATCAGATGACATTTACATGTCTGTATTATTTACCAAAATATTAGGTTTCATAATTAGGCTTACTTCCTCTCTGGATGTATGGTATTTAAAATGCATTGTAAAGTCTTATTAACTAACATCCAGGCAATGGCAACCTGTGAGTCTGTGCCTGTCACCACTTCATAAACTCACTAAATACAATGAATTGTGGGGAAGGAAGAAAGCTGAGGGGTTCCCTAGTCTCATCTAACTCCTCCTGGGGCAGACATTGCTCCTCTACCAACTGGTACCACGTGCAGGATGCAGGTCAGACATGGTCCTCTTGTGATGGATCCTCTGAAGGCAACAGGCAGGGGGCTGTGGCTGGGATAACACCAGGGACCTCATCTAGAAGGGCAGTGAAGAATGTTCTAGGGAGGAGGCCCAAGCATGGGGCAGCTGAACTTGGTGGAAAAGCAGAGGAAGGCCTTCTTGACCCAGTAAGAGAAGGCAGGTGAGAGCAGTAAGGTAAGGCTGGAGGGGGGCAGGGTCTCTGAGGAACAGCGTCTGGCAGGGCAAGCTTAGATGTTCAGATTTAATTCAAAATGAGATGAGAAGCCACTAAACAGTTTAAGGAAAGGGAGTAACACTGTGTCTGGTTCTTAGGTTCAGTTTTTAACCAAATTCTGATTCATTTGGTCTTGAAGGTGATAGTGGTTGAAATGGGATTAGAAGTCAGATCCAAACTCAAATTCAGCATTTTCCCAGTTACAATGTTCTCTTCTCATTTCCTAATCCAAATGACAAAAGAGAAGTAAAAAGTTTGAAATATTTAAATCTACAATGATACCATTGATGAAAGAGCTTCTTTAGGTAAAAGATAAAATGCTTAATAGAATAAAGGAAACAATAGAAAGTTGAAATGCCAGGCTAGAAGAAGTACAGGCTAGAATAAAGATTGCTGGGAGAAATATCAATAACCTCAGATATGCAGATGACACCACCGTTATGCCAGAAAGTGAAGAGGAACTAAAGAGCCTCTTGATGAAAGTGAAAGAGGAAAGCAAAAAAGCTGGCATAAAACTCAACATTCAAAAAACTAAGATCATGGCATCTGATCCCATCACTTCATGACAAATAGATGGGGAACCAATGGAAACAGTGAGAGTCTTTATTTTCTTGGGCTTCAAAATCACTGCAGATGGTGATTGCAGCCATGAAATTAAAAGACGCTTGCTCCTTAGAAGAAAAGCTATGGCTAACCTAGACAGCATGTTAAAAAGTAGAGACATTACTTTGCCAACAAAGGTCTGTCTAGTCAAAGCTAGGGTTTTTCCAGTGGTCATGTATGGATGTGAGAGTTGGACCATAACGAAGGCTGAGCACTGAAGAATTGATGCTTTTGAACTGTGGTGTTGAAGAAGACTCTTGGGAGTCCCTTGGACTGCAAGGAGATCAAATCAGTCAATCCTGAAGGAGATCAATCCTGAATATTCATTGGAAGGACTAATGTTGAAGCTGAAGCTTCAATACTTTGGCCACCTGATGCGAAGAGCTGACTCATTGGAAAAAACTCTGATGCTGGGAAAGATTGAAGGCAGGAGGAGAAGAGGATGACAGAGGATGAGATAGTTGGATGTCATCACCAACGCAATGGACATGAGTTTGAGCGAGCTTCAGGAGATGGTGATGGACAGGGAAGCCTGGCTTGCTGGAGTCCATGGGGTGGCAAAGAGTCAGACACGACTGAGTGATTGAACAACACCATCAACTAAAATGTTGGCAGTGTTTTTTTGGAAGGTGGGATAGTGGGCAACATTTTATATCCAGATATTTTAAATATTTTATTGGCTTTTGTTTTTTTTTAAGGAAACATTTACTACTTTTAAAATTTAGGGGACTTCCCTGGTGGTCCACTGGTTAAGACTCCACACTTCCAATGCAGGGCGCCTGGGTTCCATCCTGGGTTGGAGAACTAAGATCTCACATGCTACGTGATGGGACCAAAAAACAAAATTAAAATTTAGGAAAAAACCCTGCCTTCTTACATAAAGTAAATAGAAGCCAAATTTCATTTTCCAGTGATATCACTGTATTTGTTTGGGAGTATGTTCTATAATTGTTCAGGGACATTTCAAACAAAGTGATCCTTAAATACACCACCAGTGGGAAAACCATGTTTTTTTTTTTTTTTAAATCTCTTTAGTAGGGGAGAGTTATTTCCCCCCATGCACAGAATTTTTTGATCAAAATCATCATCATTGCAACATATCTGTTTAGCACCTCGTGTATAGGGTGCTACTGAAAGCAAACAGATGATCTTGAGTTCAAGAAGTGGGCCTTCGTGTGTCTTATTTCAGCTTGTTCCTGAACTCTGCCCTATTCTAGAAATGATTCATGAATCTGGTCCTAGGATCGACCAGCTACATCGGAAAGGAGAGGGGGTGGGACAGAGCCACACTTTCCTCTTTCAGTTCCCCTGGCTCCAGTCCTCTCATCACAAACTCAGTAGGCTTTTCTGTCTTTGTGGAGCAGGCTCCCCTCACCCTTGACAAAAGTGGGTCAGCTCTTTAAGGTGATTCAAATGTGCTGCGTGCATTCATGAACCTTATCAGTTCAAATTTAGTGGTTCTCTGGAACCAAGGACACCTTTCCTTCAAAGAATAAATATATACGACGCTTCCTACCCAACCTAGAAATGGCAGCTTTGTCATACAAGATCCCTGGATGATCTTTAGAGAGTTGGAAGATGCTCCCCTCCCCTAACCTTGCAAGACTTCATCTCAAAAAGGAGCACAAGGTGAGAAACAGAAAATATTCTAGAATGCTTAATAGTATGTAAACACACACACACACACAACTGTCAGCAGGTCTGAGTCAAATGATGAAAAAACTTGCTGCTCATCTTTGTCAAGCTGGAAATTTTAGAAATTCTGCATATGTAACATTGTATACATACATGTATAATGTAAGTGTTTAGCCTTTTTCCTCTTGATAGTGAAGAGAGGAAAAGGTGGGGAGACCAGCAGAGAAGAGGGCGGGCTGGGCAGGCAGAACAAGCAGAGCTCAGACCCCTACTTGCTCCTTAATAGGAGCAATGCTATTTTTCATGTTTTCTATATTATAGTGCTGCTTGAGATCTCATTTCACAGAGGTCTTCTCATTCTAAAAGTGTTCAATGTTTGAAGAACTACTGTTATATATGTGACAATGGAGGCCTCGTTGATTGAGTTCCTGCTGTAATCTGGGTCCTGAGCCAAGCATTCTACATATTTCGTGTAAATAATCCCTAAAAACCCTACTTGAGGTGGGTCTTAGAGTTCCCACCCCACAGAGGAGGAAACCGAGGTTCTGAAAGGATAAGTAATTTGTATTATATTCGAGGTTTTAAGCAGCAGAGCCAAGATGCACACTAAAGTTGGTCTGCTCCAAAGGCCATCCTTTCAGCTACAATGCCATGCTGATCTGTTTAAGGTTCATTTATAGGCACTTATAGAGTATAAAGCATCTGCCTACAATGCGGGAGACCTGGGTTCAATCCCTGGGTTGGTGAAGGAAATGGTAACCCACTCCAGTATTCTTGCCTGGAAAATCCCATGGATGGAAGAGCCTTGTAGGCTACAGTCCATGGGGTCGCAAAGAGTCGGACACGACTGAGCGACTTCACTTCACTTATAGAGTATGCCAATACTGTAAAACAGTCATAGATAAATACAATAAAATTGACAAAGGTATGTTTTTGGCAGTACATATGCACCTAGAATGTGCTTTAATGAAAGCAGTTTAATGGCTCAAAAAATAAGCTTTCGGTCACAGAGGATGTAGAAATGCTTCTAGACTGAAGGGACAGACTTTCTGCAAAGAATTGTTGCTTTGGGAGGAAGCTGTCTGGACAGGGGGTGAGCCTGTTTGTGGCCTCCCCAAACCCCAAGTCTTTTCATTAAAGAATATTTTGAAACTTAAAAATGACAACAAGGAAGACTAAAGGGGAAGTATTGCTGGGATTTGTGGCGTGATATGGGCACTATAGGATGGGAATTTTATCAACAATAGTTCAGATGAGCAGTCATTTTAGGGACAACCCTTGGCCAGAAGGAAAAGAACATACATGGAGAAACACGGAGAGACTGTTGTGAGGTCAAGATCCCCGTGTCTGTCTGAGTGTTTAAATGGCACTATTGCTGCTGTGTTTGTTCAAAGCAGATGAACCCCATCTCCAGGAGACGAGACATGAGGATTTATTATTTGTTGCTGTTTCATTTCTAAGCCATGTCCAACTTTTTTGCTGCCCCATGGACTCTAGCCTGCCAGGCTTCTCTGTGCATGGAATTCTCCAGGCAAGAAAACTAGAGTGGGTTGCCATTTCCTTCTCTAGGGGATCTTCCTGACCCAGGGATCGAACCAGCAGCTCTCGCACTGCAGGTGGAATCTTTACCACTGAGCCGCCTGGGAGGCCCTAAATGAGTATTCCCTCGCCACTCCCCATGTCCCTCCTGCTTTAAATTAAATAGTAAAACTCTTCCAGGTTGTGTGTGTGTGTAACCATTTTTCTCTTCCAGAAAGCTGTCATATGTGATTTTTTTTTAACCTTAAAGAAAAACAGGACTGAAATGTGTCAAATCCCTGGAAATAGTCTGCAACCCAGTTGAGTTTACACAGAAAAACATTAGTCCTAAGACCATCTGGCCACAGAGATCTCAGTTTCTCTGACAACTCCCCTGGTGCTGTGGAAGGGGAAGTCCGGTAACCACCACATCGAAAATCAGCCAGGAGAACAAACAAGCACAAGCAGGTTTCAAAACAATACATTCCAGTTCCTGTTCCCCTGAATGTCAAGGCCCATGTCATCTCCCGAGGTTAATATGAGCCTCAAGAGGACACTCAGAAAAGAGAGTGCGTCCTGAAAGGCTGGATGCCAATCAAACCATGTTTCAAAGGTGTTAAGGGGGAGGCTGTTTAAAGGGAGCTCGAGACCAATATGCTTATAAAGTAATCACTTGTTGCCTCTGCTGGTCTGGTTTGTGTTTTGATGGCTTTAAAATAGGTGTATTGCAATAGTCATGACAACTTTTCTGAGTTCATTCACAGTTATTAAATTTGAAAGAGCAAACATTTTACTCCTCGGGTATGTGAAACACTATTTGATAGTCAAAAGTGGATGTAGACCAGGAAGGAATAAAAGAGAAAGTCAAATGTGGATGCCCTTAGAGAGATGGGAGACCCACGGAGGAGCGGGTAGACAGGTGAGCAGGCCAATCCAACGCTCTCGGGACAGCCTATAATAGAGCTGACAAGGTTTCCATTGAGAGAAGGGACCTTCCTTTACAGAAAGAGACAAGCAAGAATTCCTTGTGCTATTCATAGTAACTGACAAATACACACCTGGAGCAAAAATCAAGAGAAGCTCACCGTCATTGGTGAGTCCTGAAAAGACATGTAAAATCTGGATCTTCTAGGCAGCATCTTGATTAGGTAAATAGTCAAAGGCTAAACCTGCCTGCCAGGAGTTCTTCCTAAAAGCCCTCTCTTCAGGGCCGCATCATCCTGCTATATATCAACAGGACTATACTAACCAGTCCCATTGATGATGGAATACTCCTACTTGCTGTTGGGTTTTAGGAGGGGGTGACTGAGGAAGGGACAGAAGAGACTGGAAGGCGGTTGGCCGTGATGGGCGGGGGGGGGGGGCATGCAAGAGGCGGGTGGGCAGAGGCAAGAGGAGACTCAAAGTGAGAGGGGAGGGCTGCAGCACCATCTGGTCGGTGTTCCCAGCAGGCAGGCAAGAGGGAAGCAGTTACCTGAAATTTCTGGAAGTGCAGACTTGTCTTCTTTCCAGAAGTCCCCATCACAAACAGGAAGTCTGGAGTTAGCACGAATGGCACTCTCTCTTTATTAATGCCCAGGAAACTTTTATAATTCCCAAGAATGTGCCCAAAGTCAATATGAAATAGATTTCCTTAAGAAAAGGAAATGTCTGACGTCATTATACCGGCAACGGCACTTGCAAACAACATACGGGTCTGTTCATTTCTTGACATATTTCGCAGTTGACCGAAAATGAGCTATCTTGGGTGTGAGAGCTATTTTTACTCTCTGCTTGTGATATATTTTGTCTTAGCAGGTGTGTGCTGTAAGTAGCCACAAAGCACTCTTTGAAACATGCATAGTTTTGATATCCTTCTGATGCTCTTTAAATGACAGCCAAATACCATTAAAAAAATTCTTGTCTCAGAACTATTCTTACAAAAATCCAAACCCTCTGGCATATATATGTCATCATCATGCCCAAGACTCTCTTACACCGTTTATGGAACTCAGGAGAGACAGATGTCTCACTCTTACAAATAAAACATTTGAATTTCCTTTGGGTCAGTTTCTACCACCGTCACCATTGCAGCTCCCTTCATCTCTTTTCGTTTATTCAGCCCTCTGTCCTCTGAATGGTCCATAAGTGCATTATCTCTTGATTCCCAAAGATAATCAGCAATTTACCCCAATACGGTGTTGTTGTTGTTTTCTTTTTCCCCAGGCTTCACTCTTAAATTGGGGCTTCCCTGGTGGCTCAGATGGTAAAGAATCAGATTTCTTAGAGAAAAATGTCATGGTATGCCACCAATACTGACCACTGTTAGACAGTGAACCAGAAAGGATGGATAAGTTATGAAGGTGCAGCATTTTAGATTTAAGGGCACCACTGACTTTAAAAACATCTTATTTATTTGGTTGAGCAGCATGTGGGATCTTAGTCCCCCTACTTGGGATCAAACCTGTGCTCTCTGCATTGGAAGAATGGAGTCCAACCATTGGACCCCCAGCAAAGTCCCTTACTGGTGACGTTTTTGTTGCTTCTCTGTACTATCTGACATTGTTGATCATATCCACCTTCCTAGCTTTCCAGCTACTGTCCAGCTTGTACTTCTGAAGTCTCCTTTCCTGTATCTTCTTCCATTACTCACTCCTGGGTCCCGCCCTAGGGTGATCACAGTCTCTGTGTCCCTGCACAATAATGACTTCTAGATCTGTGCTCCAACCTTGACTTCCATTTAAAAATTACTCTGTGCTGGGTGGGGGAGGGGAGGTGGGTGGAGTGAGGCTGGAAAGTTAGTATTTAATGAATTCCCATTAGGTAAGACGGAGAAGGCAATGGCAACCCACTCCAGTGTTCTTTCCTGGAGAATCCCAGGGACAGGGGAGCCTGGTGGGCTGCCATCTATGGGGTCGCACAGAGTCGGACACGACTGAAGTGACTTAGCAGCAGCAGCAACAGCATTAAGTAAGATGAAACAGTTTTGGGGATGGATGGTGGGTATGGTTGTACAATAATGTGAGTGCAGTGAATGCCACCAAAATAGATACTTAAAACTGGTTAAAATGGTAAATGTTATGTTAGGCATATTTTACCATAATCAGAAAACATTACTCTATAATAAACAAAACTCACCTGTCTCTGAGATCATAATATTGTCATTGTGTCTGTCGCCTATCCCAAGAACAAAGGTTGCCACACAGTAGCCAGCACAGGAATAAACAAATCTCTCCACTGCTGCCTGAAACTAATTAAAATGTATCTGAATATTAGTTACATTCTTACTGCAAAGAGCAGCATGAATCTATTACAGAGGACTCCCCCAAAGATGCCATTCTGGGAATCATTTTCAGGGAGCAAGTCAGTGGTGCCTGGTTTTATTAAAGTTTCATCTTAGAGGTGCCAACTTTCTCCATTGCTCTCCTTACATTCTAGGTGAAGATACAGTGACTCAGCACGAGAAGGAAACAATAGTCAAAGGACGACAGTAATATAATCAAAGGGTTCACTGCCTCTCCATGCATCACTGGCCAACAACAATCCAGACCCCATAATGATTTCTCCTTTGTTGGTGAACATATGTTTTGCTTGTGACCACTTAAAGTATGCATGGGTTCACAAATCCACACGTATCACAGACTAATAAATGCTACTAATTATATTCCCTCCCCCAAAAGGGGGCTACCCATGCAAACGAGAAGGGCTAATCCTGTACAGCAGAATTTTAACAAGCAGTCAAGCAGCCTAACCACACAGCTTGTGAAGGACTCACACAGGTACTTCTGAGTAATGGAAGTAGCATTTTCAACATCCCTAATTTACCATTTAGATTAGGGTGCAGGGGTAAATTGCAAATTACTTTTTATGATCTGAAGTGTTTCCAGATCAGAAGGAGTTTGTCTGTGGTAACTAAATTTTTCTGCTGAATGACAAAAATAGATGGTGTGAAAAGATGCTAACAAATTATGTCCCAGAACCAAATTTTATGCAAAGCAGGCCTGATAATCAAAAGAGAAGCAAATGCTCAGTGAGGTCTGAATGAGCACCTCTGTTTTGCACAGATCTACTATGTCACCAGCATTTAAACCCCCATGAGCTCAGGAGGAAAGTGTTCCACAGTGTGTTAGGAGGCATGCAATGCAGACCCTTTGAAAACATGTCATTAGACTGCTGTGTCTCACAATTTCTCAGGAGCCTTTGGAGTGGGGAGAAGCAGGAGCTCACCTTTTCTTCAATAGGGCATTTTTCTTTGAGCCAGTGACTCAGCACTTCATCTTTAAAGGCTCCAGTGTTGCCCACTGTGCTTTGTTGAATTTTGGCGATCGTTGTGGCATCTTTTACAATCTCAATCATTCCTGTGGGAAGATGCACAGATCTGATGTGAACTGGAGCCAAGCACCGGACCCAGAGGAGAAATGGCTGTGTCTTTGTTCAGTAGAGGGCAGAGAGCTTTCTCAACCAGAAGGTTATTTTCCAGGTTCGTGCTGGTGGTTTCCTTATGAGGAAGAGAAAGAAAAGGAGGCGGATAGGGAAGTTGTGTGGGACCTGCTTTCAGTATCCATGAATGAAAAGAGGAAAGGGCTGGTTTCTGATAAGCAAAATCATTAATATGCCAAGCGCATCTTTCTTCACTTGGCAACCTGTTCCTTTTTCTTTTTAAAATTCCAGAGTCAAATGAGAAGGCTGTTCTCTACTTCTCAAGTTGGAAATTGGAATAAAAATTTGTTTAATTGAAATTAAAATGTGAAATGTCTACAAAAGCACCTAAGAGGAGAGTACATAATAGCTTTGATAATGTGAAGTCAGGCTCGTAAAACAAGCGGCAGATCTTTCCATCTACTTTTGAATGTTTTTTGTGACAGAGAAGTTTACTGTACAATGAAAAGAGTGAAAGTTTAGAGGAGGGAACAAGTTCTTGTTAAAATCATTTCCATATGTAGTCACAAGGAATTAAATCATGCATTCATGTATTTTCAACATGTCCATACTAAACTGAGAGTCACATTCACTAGCCTGGGAACATCTTCCTTTTACATGGATTATGATTGTAATTTTTCATCTATTAAAGGCCTATACTGAAGGGATGATGGTCTTTAAAAATTCTGGGGGGACCACGTGGTATGCAGAATCTTAGTTTCCCAACCAGAGATTGAACTCACGCCCCTTAAAATGGGAGTCTTAACCACTGGACCACCAGGGATGTCCCATGGGATGATGGCCTTTTAAATGAGCTGAGCAGTGTATTCATCTCCCAAGGTCCCCACATACCTATTTTGTCACCAGTTGAAATGCAACCATATGGCAGGAGGCACAGGTCCAAAGATTCAGTCTCCCAAATGGACTCCATGATTCGTAGAATCTGGGCATCAAAACACAAAAACTTTTCTCTTACAAATGTATATTTCCCTTCTCCATTAAAAATGACAACAGTCTTTTCTGGTAACACAAACTATTGAAGTGAATGTGAAATATATAAGTAATGAATGTACTTTTATTTGTCAACCTGGTACTCTAGTGTTTCCCTTCCTTGGGAGCCTCAGTTTTGGCTCCAGAGTGGTACTTTGGAAAAGAGGAAAGTTGGATTTCTTTGGGGGTAGGTTTTAGCCATGATTCATCTGTTATTCCTAGTTATGTATATTTTGCCATAATGACTATAAGTTCCATTCTAACATCTTTACACATTTTTATCCATAAGGCACTCTTGGGCTCCAATCAGGGCCACAATGACGATGACAATAACGATACCTGACATTCACTGAGGCTGTTTTATGTTGATCCTTTGTATTAACCCTCCAGTGTGGGTATGATTATTATTCCCATTCTTTTTCAGATTCTTTTCCATTATAGGTTATTACAAGATACTGAGTAGAGTTCCCTTTGCTATACAGTAGGTCCTTGTTTACCTACTTTGTATGTAGTAGTGTGTATCTGTTAATTCCAAACTCCTACTTTATCCCCCTCACCCTTTCCCCTTTGGTAACCATAGTTTTGCTTTCTATATCTGTGAGTCTATTTCTGTTTTGTAAATAAGTATTTGTACCATATTTTTGATACCATGGCTTTCCTATTTTAAATAAATTACATGACATATTAGAAATTATGTTACTTCTACAGTATTGAACAACTAGGGTACAGCATATATTACTTTACAAATCTGCAAAGCTAAAATGTATGTTCAAAAATATGAAAATGATCAACATTGATACCTTTGTCATCCACCTTCTGTTTTAAAAATCTGTTCAATCTTGTTATGTAAACTGCATGAATTCTCCAGTCATCTCCCTATTCATCTTCTCCCTCTATCCTATCAGATCATTCACTTGAATCTGTGTATGTGGATATAAACCAAAGGTGACGTGTGAAAGGAGAACATCTGTGAGTGTATGTTGCTCGTTGTTCAGTCGCTAAGTCGTGTCCAACTCTTTGGAACCCCATGGACTGCAGCTAGTCTTTCTGTTCTTTACCGTCTCCTGGAGTTTGCTCGAGTTCATGTCCATTGAGTGTGTAATGAATGAGTGAATGTGAATGAATCAATGAATGTCAATGAATGTGAACAAAGTGGATGCTGGGGGGTCAGTGTATTTCCATTCCACGTTACCACACTAGGAATGGGGTATACAGAAAAGAAGTTAGGTGAGGGATGTGTTTCAGCTTATTTGGGAATGCTGCATATGCATCTCTTGGCAGTGGCTAGAACCATGAGGCTCACTAGATTCATATCTGATGGTCTGTGGCCATACTCCCCTAGGGAAAACTCTTATGTTACCTTTGATCACTCTTCATTATACAAAATAGAAGACTGGAACAGGGTCAGTAGAAGGTATTTTTTTTTACAACTAGTACAGATTTCTGTTTTTGAACAACTGAAAAAAAAATCCTTAACAGCAGTATACCTGTAAAATAAGCATATCTTGGCGTAGATCATCGCCGTGTTTAAAGATAATTCCAATTGTTTCATTTGATAGAGCTGTAGGGTCAGCACATTTAAACTCAAGCCACAGGGGTTTTTTCTTAGAGGCCATCACTTTACATTTTTCAATCTGTAAGAAAACAGCCACATGTTTCCTACGCACAATTGAAAACACATTGTGGAGACATACATCTTCCTGCAAAGCATCACTATAAACACCTAGGAAAAAGTTTTCAGTTGGAGAAGGATTTTAGTGATTTGGGTAAAAATGCAGATGGCATTTTCACCAAATCCAAAAATGTTAGTGAAAGCAATTCACAACGCTTAAACCAGTGGTTCTCAAAGTGTGTTCCAGGAAACCCAAGCATCTGTGGAGTGCCTAAGAGACATGGCATATCCTATCTTCTGATATTCCACTCTCACAGGACTCTTGTACTTTTATGTTCCCTCTAACACAGGGCAATTTTGCCATTATTTTTTTTATATATTTGGCCTCATTCTAAGAATTAATTTGAAAAAAGAGTTCTGTTGCTACCATAGTGTCTAAGCATGGTTGTTGCAAAATTAGATGCAATCTAATTCTAGGCCAAATCTAACAAGATGAAATTTAACAGCAATAAATGAAACTCTTGCACTCAGATATTACACAATGCCTTTCTCCTCCAAAAAACACTACATAACATTGAAATGAATTCAAGGTGGGAGAAAGGTGATTTAGCAGCCACTCTTTCCAAATAGAAAATCTTAGGAGTTTTAGCCAACAGTGAATTCATTATGGATCAAAAATGTGATCTTAAAAAAAAGCAAATGATATGAAGCTGTATTACTATATCATTATTCCTACCAAGTTCTAGGGCTTCCCCAGTGGCTCAGCAGGAAACAATCCACCTGCAGTGCAAGAGATGCCGATTTGATCCCTGGGTGGGGAAGATCCCTGGGAGGAGGGCGTGGCAACCCACTCCCCTATTCTTGCCAGGAAAAGCCCATGGACAGAGGAGCCTGGCAAAGAGTCAGATAGGACTCTGTCAGAAGTGACTGAGCATGCATCAGTTTCTAACTTCAAAAGGACAGTAGGTAGTGTGTACTTTTGCTAAAGAGCCAGCTTACTGCTAATTGTATATAAAACTAAACATGGATTAAAGACTTAAATATGAGAATTAAAACTTTAGGAAAAAAATTTGTCACATTGAATTAGGAGGTATTTCTCCACTTTGGCACTACTAACATTTGGACTGGATAATTTTTTGTTTGTGGGTTGTAGGGGGATGCTGTTCTGTGTATTATAGAATATTTAGCAGCATCTCTGGTCTCTGCCCACTGGATGCTGGTAGCATTGTCCCAGTTGGAACAATCAAAAATGTCTCCAGACATTACCAAACATCCCTTGGTGGAGGAGGTGGGGGTTCACTCCTGGTTGAAAATCACTGGATGAAGCAAATATTTCTTAGGACACAAAATGTGTGAACCATAAAAGAAAAAATGATAAATTGAACTTAATCAGAATTAAAATCTTCTGCTCTTTGAAATACATTAAAATGAAAAATGAAAAAGTAATCCATAGACTGGGAGAAAATATTTGTAAACTATATACCTGATAAAGGATATATATCCAGAATATATAAGCAACTCGTAAATAAGAATAAAATGGTAGCCCAAATTAAAAATGATTGGAAGATATGAAAAGCTTCTAAAAAAAAAAAGAATAAACACATGATAAGATGCTCAACATCATTAGGGAATGATGAAACTAAATGAAACTAAAAATAACAGTGAAGTACTACTTCATACTCATTTGAATGGCTAAAATTAAAAAGATTGATTATAACAAAAAGTACATATTGTATGATTCCACTTTGTGACATTCTAGAAGGGGCAAAATTTCATGATGGAAAACAGATCTGTTATCCAGGATGGAGTACAGAAGGAGACTAATCACAGAGGGATACGAAAGAATTTTTTCTACAAATTTCTATGAAAATACTCTCTGTCTTGATTTTGTGATGATTCAGTTCGGTTTAGTTGCTCAGTCATGTCCGACTCTTTGCGACCCCATGGACTGCAGCATTCCAGGCTTCACTGTCCTTCACCAATATCCAGAGCTTGCTCAAACTCATGTCCATTGAGTCAGTGATGCCATCCAACCATCTCGTCCTCTGTCATCCCCTTCTCCTCCTACCTTCAATCTTTCCCAGCATGAGGGTCTTTTCTAACAAGTCAGCCCTTCACAGCAGGTGGCCAAAATAATTGGAAGTGGTGGTGATGGTTATGTGGTTGTGTACTTTTGGCAAAGCTCACTGAATTGTAAACTTGCAATGGATACATTTTATTGTATACATATGGTTCCTCAAGAAAGCTGACTTAAAATGGATGGGAGATTGCCCAGTGCTGAGGTTTTTAGTATCTAGCAGTTGAGGAACGGCTTGACAGATGCCCATCCAGGGACTTTCCAGCTTCCCTGTCTCTCTGTAAATGTCAGCTTTCATCCACTAAGGCCTGGTGAAGCAGGCAGAGACATTGTCAAGACGTATCAAGATGATACCTACCACCAATGCGCCTGCCTTCAGTCCAGGGTCATATGGAACTCTAAAGCTTTGGGGGAGATTCAAATTCTGCAGGATTTCAAGCTTTTGCTTTAGTTGGAAAATAACTGTAATTGTCAAAAGCACACAAGAGTTATATGAGTTCAAGAAATTACCAATATCACCTATAACATTTCCTGAAGTCACACATATTCACAACATTCTATACATTTGGTAAGGTAAAGAATAGGAGAAAAGGGAGTAGGTTTCTGTCCTTGAGGAACTAACCTTTCAGGGTGACAGGCTTACTGAGAGCAATAAACTCTGCACGCACGTTAAAACAGGGGACAGAAGTATCTGAATATATATGGCATACCCAGACAGGCACAGAAGGACGCTTTATGAATAATTCTAGGGAATTACTGTAGCTTTCTTTCCAACATGTGAAACTTGAAACTGCCATCTGATTTAGGACACATATCTGAAGACCATATTAAATGGAATTTGGTTAGGGTTTGGTAAATTCTTTTCAAAAGAGGAAGTTAGGTTGTATGGAAATAATATGACAGCCTCAAAATTCTAAAGGCAAATATATAAATGGAAAATTACTGCCTGGGTAACAGACTGGTGGTTAGTACAAATTTTCCCCTTTCTTTCTTACAACGACAAAAAAGTTAAGGTTATTATCACCATTATTTTTAGGAGAGAGCATTATTAGTATATTGGAACAGAATCAAAGGGAAAAGTGGAAAATCGAAATATTCAAAAGCTTAAAATTGGTTGAGTATGTTAGTGAGGGTCCATTATGAGCTATAATGCTGAATCTAGGTATACAAGCATGATAAGAGAGAATTCCTAGCTCACGGCTCATACAGCTCAATAGACCAGAAAAATGTGTTAATAGCTTTAATTTAATGTAGTGTCAACTAAAACCAATGGGAATATAGATAAAGAGTGATTCATTTAGAATTTCTTAGAGATAAGACAACACTGGAACATAAAGGAGGTGATATATATATTTTATAAGAAGCACATATATAAATATATATACATCTTGCAACATATGATGTATACATATATATTAAAAAATTGAAAAAATTCTCAATAATTCATTACTTTGAGAGAGTGAAGATTTGAAAATTATCTGCATGTTTTGAAAGATGGAGCAGAAAGGGTAAATATTTGGGAATAACTAATCTTTGTGAGTGTGTACGTGCACAGTTGCTCTTTAAAGATACATCTTACATCTGCATAATGTAGTTTTAATTTTTCAAACAGTTTAACATCTATTATAATACATTCATCATTAGAATATAAGTGTAATTTCAAAACTTATTAACTTTTAAAGGGAGAACTTGAAATTTGCTTACTGAAGAAAGACAGAAAATTTAAAAATGTATTCTTGGCTACCCTGAGGAAGGTGTGCCTTGCCTTCCAGAAGGAAGAAGGATCCCAGGGATGGTATTTGGAGACAAAGGCATTTGCAAAGAGCACCAAGAAAATCAAGCCACCCGTACCTTGGGAGCTGACGTCATACTTTTCGGCAGAGAGTGATTTAATATCAATGGTGACTTTTTGTAACATGTCGATTACTTGGACTTGTTGAGTGAAGTCCCGTAGCATGGCCGTGCCACAGCCCCTCAGGTAGGCCTCCAGGATCACTGCAAACCTCTGCTGATAGTGTCTCGACTGGGCAATCTCACTTCTCAAGAACCAAAACAAGAAGTGACCAATTCTTTTGTTCTGAGGGTGGAAACAAGAAGTATAAAATTATTATGACTAATGCTCCAGATCTATCAGTCAATTCTTGATAACCTTTTAAAGCTTATGCTTTTATCAAAATGGAAGTACTTACTCTTAAACCACGCTTCAGCAGAAATCTGGCAAGGGCACTGTCATGGTATGGTTCAAATTTCACAGCCTAAGGAAAGAACACATTGGCATTTGTAGGACTGCATTCTCTATTGGTTAATCAGGAAACAGGAAATGGAGAAAAATTGGTCTCTGCCTTAGTGGGTTTGTGTGGATAGGAGGATAAGAATCTGACCAGTCATTTAAGTTCAGCCCTTTCTCTTCAAGGACACTTTGGGCCAGAGTGAACCACTTGCTTAAGGACCAAGATTAGAAGCCAGAACTCTTGACTCACAATAATGTGCTTTTGATAACTTTAAAAATGAAGAGGTGAGGGCTTTTGTTCCCATGAAGGGCTTACCTGATTTTTATTGGAAGGATAGAAGAGAAAGTTGAAGACAAATCTATAAAAGTGGAAGGAAAGAAAGGTTGTTGGGGAGAAAATAGACAGTGGGGATATTGTACACTTGGGGAGAAAAATATGTTAGATATAAAGATCCTAAAAATTGTGTAGCTCCTCTTCTGCTCAAGATATGTGCTTGGCAACTCACTAGCAAGTCAGAGAACTGCCTCCCAGGTTCTTACTGTAACAGACTAATCATCACTCCCTTCTATGATTCAGAGTATACAGGGTTTTTTTGCCTGAAAATCTCTTGTTTTATCTGCTTCCCCAGGTTTAGCAGTGTTTAGTAGTTTTCGCATCACTTGGCTAATATGGAAATATTACATAGGTGGCAGCCCTATGGCTGAAAAAAGAAAAGAACAAAAGTTAAAAAAAAATAGGCCCCAGGTCGGTGGCTGCCCCAAACTCTGACCCCCTACCTCAACTGCTTCCCCAGGGCAGCCTGGGCAATTAAAAAATAAAATGTAGGGGCTTCCCTGATGGTCTAGTGGTTAAGACTCTGTGCTTCCAATTCAGAAGTCACAGGTTCATCCTTAGTGGGGGAATTAAGATCCCATATGCTACTTGGCCAAAAAAAAAAAAAAAAAAAAAACCCTGAAAAATAATTAAATTCTAGTGGGTGCATGGATATTTATTACATCATTTTCTGTACTTTTCTGCATGTATGCAATAGATCATAATTTTAAATGCAGTAAGACTAACAAATATTGTTTGATTATTAGAGGTGCATATATAAAGTTACAGGATAGATGGGATTTATAAGCATAAAGAGAAGTTTAAAATTAACTATCTCAGGAGTATTTCCTTTATAAATAGACATGGTCTATCCTTTTCCCTAAGAAAGAGAAGTTTCCATTCACTTTGTTTTAGGGCCTGGGAACTTTGGGGTATGATTTCTAATCCTTACTTTGGTTTTCCAGTTTGGAAATGATCAACACTGACTTGATAATATTTCAATTATCCCATGCTTTCAAAGATGACGTATGCTCAAATTGGTGCCGCTGTAACTGTAGTTAAGATCTTAATTCTGAGAATGTAGTTATTTAGCCACCAGTAGTCACTTCAGAAATGCTACTAAATTTTTAACCCAAATGTGAGTCTTTTTGACCTTCTTCATGTTTCACTTCTGTAAAGATGATGCAGGTCTCAACCAGGAGACCATTTTAATTAGGAATGAATGAGTCATTTGGCCATATCTGCAAATGACTACTCTTCTTCAAATTTAGGACCACAAACTCAATGTTAATATCACTGACCTCTTTTATTTACACGTTTCTAAGAAGAGTACTATTCATTTTCCAAGCCTGCAAAGTTCACTTGTGAAAATGACAATGTAAAATAATTCATGATGGCCTTGGGATTTGAAACAGATCCTTTGCAAATTTGCCTCATGTTCTTTTTGTTATGGAGAGCTAGAAAACTGAGGATACTTTGATTTTTATTAAATTTTCATTAGTGTTTAGGCTAGTCTCTGAACTCATGGGCAGAGAAAAACTTTGGTTATATTTGATTAGATAAAGATAAAGGCCAACTATGTTTCAAGTATCTGAGTAATGAGAAGGTGAAGATTCAAAGTTTAGACTATCCAAAATTTGTATCAGAAAACTCCAGAAACTGCCTATAAATATAGATAATGATTAGACAGTTTGGTGTCCAACAGTTAGCCTGAAAAACAGCACCTACTCAGAATTGTCCTTGGCTTCTTCAATGTAAATTAAGTGTCCTCAGGACCCCTGACTATTTTCTCATAACATTCTATAGCTTTTCCTCAAAGCGTTTGTCACAGTATGTTATTCAGTATCTGCCTGTATGTATACTCATTTGATGTCTTTCTCCATGAACTACAGGCTACACTAGGGCAGAGTCCAGCTGTGTTTTGATCACTTCTCTATATCCAGTAACCAGAAAAGGGGAAACACTCAGTCTGAGTTGTTGAATTAATGAATGAGCACATCTGCTCTGTAAAATAGAATTCTCTTCCAATTCTTGTCTTCCCTCCTCCTTGTCAAGCAGCACAATACACTATGAGAATGACTATAGTGAGCAAGAGAACCAGTCCTCCTTTGTCTAACTTCCTAAGCAAACCTTTAACAAATGATTTAGTCTCTCTGGACACAGGGAAAGGCATATGAAGAAGAGTGGAAACAGAGTACCAGACCTGTCTAAAGAGAGGGGCTTTCAAGGTCCCATCCAGAATTGAGATGTTACTCTATGAATTGTGACAAACATGAGCAGAGAGTATGACCTTTTCTCTCTAGGACATACTATCGTGCATACATGCGGACACTGGGACGCAATAAAAAGAGGAGACCTGTCGTCGGAACTCTGGGTTTGAATTTGTCTTTCAAAATATGTGGCCTTGGGCACATTACTTAAACTCTCAGTGCCTCAGTTTCCTTATATATAAAATGCAAATATTAACTGGACTGCTATCAACATTGTTGGGAGAGTTAAATGTGATAATACATGAAAAATACATAGATCACTTGGAGCCTTGGCATAAGGGAGCATTCAATAAGTCAAGTCTATCATTAACAGAGTAAACTCTCATTCCCACTGGGCCAGGTCTCCTAAAAAAGTAGAATTATTCATGTCATCAAAATGCTGGTCAGAAAGCCCTCAAAGACAGAAAAAAAGTAAAAGGGAACGTTTACTAGAGTAGTAAACAAGTAGATCTACTTTGACTGATCATTGACACTCTTTGGACAATGTGCACTGGAAGATGGCTTAATATGGTGCCTGTCTGCACAGGCAGATAAATTCCTTGAGATGAGTGCCTCCCCTACCTGGACCAGTTGGAGCAGGTAATGCAGAACGTCATCGTCTTCCAAGCTCTCCAGTTTCTGAACTGCAATGGCTCTTACGTTTTCATCCGAAAAGTTGCAGTCTAGGAGTTGCATCGTTAATCCAACATCCAAAGCACTTTGATCCCAGACCTCCCTTCTGGCTAACAATTGATATGTTTTGGCCACAATTTCTTGCTGTCCCCATTTCACTGAGCTAAAGAGCTTAGGGTATGCTTTGGGATCCTTAAGGCTTTCATATCTGAAATGCCAAAGCAATTCTTTGTCTTCCGCAGTGAGAGGGTTAAGTGGATCAGTAGCTATGATTGCCTCCAGTTGCTTCCGAAGTTGGTTGGGCATTTCTGCTCGTACGCGGTCCCCTTCCGGGTCAGGGGTGGGCTGATGCTTAGGCAAGGCTATGGGGTGACAGTAGTTGTCCAGGAGAATGGAGATGGACATTGAGTTTTCCTTGTCGGGGTTGGTGGCAGATGTGAGCTTGTCTGCGTTGAAGCTCCCTTGGTCTTCCCCCTTCCCAGATAACTGCCACATGTGGAGCACATACTCGCCGTGGCGCAGGAGGAATCGGTGGTCGATGAGCAGCAAGTTCACGTAGTAGAGAAGCTGAGCTTTGCCTCTGGACTCGGGACTGGGAGTCTCTGCAGAGGCCTTACCAGACAGAGCTGGCGCTTTGCCACAGTAGATCTGGAGGTTGAGCAGAGCCCCTTTGGGTAAGTCTTTGATCTTGATACTGAACTCAAGCCACACATTCCAGAGCACCTCCTCCGTGAAGGGTTTGGGGCTGGTTCTTCTTTGGCAAAGGACTTGCTGCCCATACTGGATGTTTGCCTCCACAAAAACCGTGAGATCTGCATTCCGGGGCAGGACGGGGATATCGATGCCCCTGATCTTGACCCTGAACTTGCGGTCACAGTCCCACAGGGACACAGTGAACACGCTCTCATGGTCCTTCCCGTGGATGGTTAGCTGCTCATGGTAGCCAGTGACTCCGGTGCAGTCATCCACCAGCGGCCACTCTTCCTTCCTCACCTCGTCCAGGGCTGGGTCCGGCGGAGTGTCAAGCACCAGGTGAATCTCTTCACCATTCTTAAGGCACTGCCGCACCCACTGAAAGTTTTTGATGGGCGTCTCGCCCACCAGGTACTCATCGCGGCCGCAGACACGCAGCACGAAGTCCTGTTCGTTCTGGCTCTCGGGGATATCCATCAGGGACTTCTTCTTGGCCATTTTGGTAAAGAAGCTCTGGAGGATGGTGCCCGGGGTATCATCAGCCGAGACCTTGATGGTCTGGCTGGTGGTACTGCGGTGAATGATGATGAAGACGCAGTTGTTGGTAATCTTCTTCAGCAGGTACTCCGGGAGAGGCTTAGACGTCACCCAGGGGTGCATGGCGTAGAGCTTGGGGTCGCGGCCAGCCACCTCGGCCATACGCGGGGTGACCAGGCGGCGGCGTGTGAACTCCAACTCGTCGTCGTGCACGTTGCTGACATCTGTGACATCGTAGCCGATGAGGGCAGTGAGCTGGCGCTGGAAGGCCAGCGTCTCCTCCGAGGGCGAGTGCCGCTGAACCAGGTGGATCTGCCCGGGGCTCCGGTGCAGCACCTTCCAGTAGTGCAGGCAGTCCAGGGTCTGCACCACCTGGTACTTGTCATAGATCTCATACCACTGCCCTTTCTTCTGGTAGAGCAGGAGGAAGTGATCGGGGCCCAGCCGGTGGTAGAAGTCGGCGGCCACACTGGTCTCGAGCACGCGCAGCCACACTTGGGCCTTCATCTGCTCCACGTTGCCGTGGCCGGCCACATGCAGCAGCGCTGTTTCGGGGGTCTTGGTGTTGCGTTGGCTGGTGGGCAGCACGAACTCAATGGGAATGAGCTCCATGGAGGACAGGCTAGCCGCTGTGCTGCGTGGCTTCATCCTCCGGCGCCTGCGGCAGTTGTCCTCTCTCAGCACCACAGGCTGTTCATGGTTCTCCAGCTCCATGCCCTACGTGACCTGGGAGCAGAGAGAGGAACAGAGGGCTCTTTAGAGGGAAGGTGCTTGCCTTTTATGGTGGCCCGTGAGCTGGCAAGGAGAAGGTGTAGACGAATGACAGGGATGTGTGCAGGAGGACACAGGAGGTTGGGAATAGGGGCCGAGGAATCCTGGCCCCACCACTTAGAAACTGGGGGAGGAGCTGCTTAAATAATCTCTGAGCCTGTTTCCTATCCATCAAATGGTGTTAGCAGTACTTCAGAGGGTAGACAGGAGCATTAAATAAGGTAATAACTTGCTGAATGTGGGCCATGGCTAGATAGGGACTCATTGATTACTCTCTCTACTTCTGTTATGTTTGAAATTTTAATTTTAAAAAAGGGAGAAGTCAAGCCCTGATCTAGCATGCTGTCGGGTGAACTGTAATGGCTCTAAGTGGTAATTGTTTTAAGCATATTGAAATGCATGGATGAGTCAAATAATCCAGTTAGACCATCAGGTCCTACTTTACAAGGTGCCATGTAAGATGCTGAAACAACTCCCTTTGAAAACAGGCCTTTGGCTTATTTCCTCTTTGTTCAGTCTCACACGTCTCCTGGGGGACTCAGACACCTTATCCAAGTTACTTCATGATCCCTTTTCAAACTGTCTGGATCAGGTATCTGTGCCCTCATCAACTTCCTGTCTATTTTTTTTTCCTCTTCATATTTTTCTTTCTAGTGAGGAGAGGTAGTCATTTCATTGATAAAACTCAAAAAGAGCAGAATTGGTGAAGCTCCTCTTAAGAACATTTGCAGATATTGATAACTGTGAATCATGAAATATGTCAGGATCTTGGCTGTCATTGCTCCATTAGGGCAGTATCTCAGGGGACTCCCCAGGGCTGTACTCTCCAAATATGAACTTTCAAGTAGTGTTACCTTTGTACCAATTCATCTCATCTACCTCTGGAGAACCTACAGGTTGGAAGGAAGGACCTGCTTGGGACCCCTATTGACTATTTAACTTCTTTTTGCTCTAATATTTTCATCTCTATAACTAGAATTCACCAATATAGTCTCAATAATTTATCCACTATTTCCACAAATAGTTAATAAGGACCTACTTTCACAAAGCATTTAAGTATAAATGTTACTTATTGTAGTGTGAAACTCTTCAAATAATGATTGAAATGCTTAACATGTTAAAATTGAAATACAAATAAGGTATTTTGATTTTACTATTTAGTAGTTCTTATTTTAAATAAGAATCAATTAGTAAAACAAAAATTAATGTTTAAGAAAATATTATTCTAAAAGGACTAATGTTAGTGTAATATATAAGTAATTATTTATTTCCTTAAGAAACAGTGGAACATTTGATATATACCAAAAAGAGTTTGATTAAAAGGTAAGAAAGGCAAGTTTCATTAGATCCAAACTTTTGTTCAAATCTTGACTTAAATTTACTTTTAAAGTCAACAGTCCCTCTCTCAAGATATTTTGAAGTTACACTTACTAAATACACGAAACCAACTGTCCCAAAGAACTGTCTCTTGCAGCTTAAGCCCTTCACTATTTGGTCTTTTGCTACTTTACAGAATGACAAAGAAGAGAAATGTAAGCTGTGAATACTGGGTTAACTTAAAATAGGTCCAAATTTAGGCAACATGCAAATACACAGCAATTACTTCTCCCTTCAAACAGACTTACAGATAAGAGATGCAGAAGAAAACTGGCTGACTAAATACTCACTGCTTTCCTTCATGGTTGAGGCTGTGAAGCTTTCGCCTTTTATGAGAGAGACGTTAAAAACACTGTTTAGCACACTAATCGCGAATCATGCATTTGTTAGAACTTGAAGGCTGGCTGGCCCTCCCTCTTCCTCCCAAACAAAAACAAAAAAGGACTGATGCACCTGCAAAGCTATTGCCGGAACCTTGTGGATATCCACACACACGGGTTGGACTAGATGATGAAACAGACAGTCAGTGGCAGCATCGTCAGAAGAACGACAGCAGTTCCAGATAAAAATATTCTGGCCGAGAAGGAAGTGTCACTATTCTGAGTCAGACCCAACAAAGGGCAAAAAATAGAAGGAAGCAATACCTGATAAAGCAGCAGAAGCGACGATGTTGAAGGATCATTTGTTTAATTTCTAAAAACAAAACAAATTCAAACGTACCCAGTGTGCTTCTAAACTCTTCCGCTTTTCTGGGTCTCCCTTCACATCCAGATGCAGAGGAAGTGTTGCAGTTACCAGGAAGGAAGTTTTAACCAAGTTGATTATACGTGTGATTGCTCATTTTAAAAGTGTAAGAAATGCATTTCCTGTTAAAGCACACACAGAGAACTAAGCATAAAACTATATGTATTTTTTACTCTACGAACTGTTTTTTTTTTTAATTTCGAGAGTGCAAACCAATTATAAAATGACATAGATCAAACCAAATATGCATTTATGAGACACGCACACGTGAACTATTTTTCTGGTTAGTTCTCAGTGGAGAGAAAGGCCTCCTAGCTACAGTATTAGAGAGTCAGCTTGGTGGGAAGATTTTAAAGAGCCAAAGGAAACCCATTAGTCCTGCAAAGCCCATTCAATGGATTTTCCCTCATGGACTCCTTGTTCATACCCTGTATGACCCCTTGTTCATACCCTGTAACTGAGGGATGAGGGAAGAGAAACCTAAGTGATCCAGGGGACTGGTTATCAAGCTGAACATTTTCAAAGACAAGGTCTGGAAGTTCATTTCCTTAGGTTGATGAGACAGTTTTCTATTTTTCAAAACATTTAGGTTCCAAAATATCACTGGCTCAGACTGAAAATACAATGTGTATGTGTGCGTGTATATGTGTGCGTGTGTGTGTGTGTGTGTGTTGGGGGTGGAGACTTCTTGAGAGCAGTGATTGACTGCAGATAAAATAGGTTCTTAGTGTCAGTGGATTGGGAGCTGAGTACTGCCCCACCAGTGAGAGGGTCTCTGGGAGGTGGCTCCTGATTCCCAGGGGAGTGAAGAATCCTTAGAAAAGCCATGCTCAGTCACTTTTATAGCAGCTCTGTATATTCCAGTAACCTCGTTTCCTTCTAGATCCTGAAACAGTGGCCCTTCTCCTCCATTCCAGGGTTTGGAATGGAGGAGAAGGGCCTCCATTCCGTACCAGAGTTCATCCTTCAACCTAGGCTCTCATGGACTCCACTGAGGCCCAGGGACAACAAGTAAACATAACCTTGGCCTCACTGGTTCCTTGGAAATGGATAATTAAGAGTTTCTCTCAATTAATCTGAGAGATAAATGACTGTCTAATCTGTCTCCTTTCACTACAGGCCTCTTAGATCTTACCTTTCTATAAGCAGTGCTGTAAAAGTTGATATCAACAGGTAAGCCATTAACTCAAGGGCTGCCTCTCAAATATTTAGAGGGATCTTATCAGCTTTCCAAAGTGTATTCCTGTAAAGGAATACTCCCATAGGAGCCTGGTGGCTTTTGAAGCTTCTAAGTTAGCCTTCTTGGTTGGTTTGAGGGAGGCACCAAGAAGCCACCCCACAGGAGCTGGCCAAGCTGTGATTTACCTGGAATGTGTGGAGAGGTAGGTGGGTGGAGTACAAGTGGCAGTTTGGGGCTGCTAGGGCTGACCACAGAGGGACCATAAGCTTGGCCAACTCTGTTCCCCAGATCATTCAACAGATAGAGGAGACTAAGTCCTGACAACCACACACACACACACATGTACATATACACATTATTTCAGAAATATTAGACTCCTCCTCTTGAATTTTCTTGCTTCTGTAGGAACTACTCAGCTAAGTCCAATTATGCAAATATTGTCTGTTCTATGACTTAACTTGCAAATACTTCAGACTTTTTTTTAGTGGTTTCAGATCAAGAACCCTGCTCTTCCCCAAGTCCTAATATAACCCCTAAAATTTGCCTATATGTAGTCATTGTTTCAGGGGAGAAATAATGGCCAGTGTCTCCTTCCTATAGGTAGATACTTCCTCCACACAAAGGAATTCTTTACTAGTTGTATCCCCAGATTTTTCAGGGTAGAACCCCCTTGGCCTTATCACTATCCCATTTTATTAATATGTTTTTCTCTTTTCTTCCTTTTTGCCCTTCTGTGAATCTCCATACATCCAGCACTATGTTTTCCATAGAGGAGACATACACTATGTTGTGACTGAAAAAATGTAATCAAATAGTCTGACCTTATTATCACATTCAACATTACGGGAGCTACAAGATCAAGCAGATTAGAACGTAAGAACACAGTAAGATGTGCCAACGGTCAATAAATAGATGAAGAATGAACTATTTGCTTTGAGGAAGGTTCTTTAAGACAAGCTTTAGAGATATCATTTGTAGCCTAGAGAGAAAAGATATGCAGATAGAAAAACTGCAATGTGATAGTATAGGCCAAGTGGTTTATATCTTATGTGCCTTCCATAACACAAAAGTTTACTGGAGGAGGTCACTTCGAGTGGGATTTCAAACATTTCAAATATGCAAGGGGAGGTGCAGGATGTAAGGCAAGAGGAATCAGAGGGGGAAGTCTTCAAGTCAAAAAGTATTTGGGGAACAGTGAACTGATCAGTTCTCTGACCTGGAAGATTTGTGAAAGACAGCAGTGGGAGATATGGAAAAGACATGGAAAAATAGGCCTGTGGTTCCCAGACTTCTTTCATGTCTCGGCACATGTATTTGTATAGTACATTGGGTATAGTGGACTAAATGTTTGTGTTCCCCTCCACTCCTAATTCATCTACTGAAATCCTAGCCCCCAATGTGATAGTATCAGGAGGTGGGGCCTTTGGGAGATAATTAGGTCATGAGGGTGGTACCCTTATGAATGGAATTTGTGCCTTTATAAAGGGGACTCCAAAGAATTCTCTTGCTGTTTTTCTGCCTTGTGAGGACACAAAGAGAAGATAGCAGTCTGCAGACCAGAAGAGTACCTTTACTGGACCCTGAGCATGCAACTCATCTCAAGCACTCAACCTTCAGAACTACGAGAAATAAATTTGTTGTTTATGGCTGCCCCATCTAAGATATTTTGTTATAGCAGCCAGAACTGACTGTGACATGGGGATAAGGAAAGAGGTTCTTCAATGCATAAAACATTGTCTGTATTCCCCAGGGACTTTTGAGGCACACTGGTTCAGTTCAGTTCAGTCGCTCAGTCATGTCCGACTCTTTGTGACCCCATGAATCACAGCACGCCAGGCCTCCCTGTCCATCACCATCTCCCGGAGTTCACTCAGACTCACGTCCATCGAGTCAGTGATGCCATCCAGCCATCTCATCCTCTGTCGTCCCCTTCTCCTCCTGCCCCCAATCTCTCCCAGCATCAGAGTCTTTTCCAATGAGTCAACTCTTCGCATGAGGTGTCCAAAGTACTGGAGCTTCAGCTTTAGCATCATCCCTTCCAAAGAAATCCCAGGGCTGATCTCCTTCAGAATGGACTGGTTGGATCTCCTTGCAGTCCAAAGGACTCTCAAGAGTCTTCTCCAACACCACAGTTCAAACGCATCAATTCTTTGGCGCTCAGCCTTCTTCACAGTCCAACTCTCACATCCATACATGACTACTGGAAAAACCATAGCCTTGACTAGATGGACCTTAGTCAGCAAAGTAATGTCTCTGCTTTTGAATATGCTATCTAGGTTGGTCATAATTTTTCTTGATTGGGAAGCTGTTATTGGTTATTGTTCCTGGATAGGATAGCTCTCTGACTTAGATGTGTGCCTATCTCTCAACCTGACAAAGCTCTGGAATCCATCTTTTCATATTTTTGTAGATCAACCTCAGATGGTTTATATAATGATATGATCAATTTCAAGTCATTTTAATCTTATCTAATAATTTAGTTCACCTTCAAACTTAGCTTTGTTGTCTAGGTACAAATGCTAATCTTTTTAAAAATTTATTTTAAAAACTGTTATACAGTTTTTAACGGAGAAGGCAATGGCACCCCACTCCAGTATTCTTGCTTGGAAAATCCTATGGATGGAGGAGCCAGGAAGGCTGCAGTCCATGGGGTCGGTGAGGGTCAGACCCAACTGAGTGACTTCACTTTCACTTTCATGCATTGGAGAAGGGAATGTCTACCTACTCCAGTGTTCTTGCCTGGAGAATCCCAGGGACGGGGGAGCCTGGTGGGCTTCCATCTATGGGGTCGCACAGAGTCGGACATGACTGAAGCAGCTTAGCAGCAGCAGCAGCAGCAGCAACATACAGTTTTTAAAGCTTATACTCCATTTGCAGTTATTATAAAATATTGGCTAAATTCTCCATAGTGTATAATATATCCTTGTAGCCTGTCTTGCACTCAAAAGTTTGTATCACCCACTCCCCCACCTCTGTATCCCTACCCACACCCCTGGTAACCAGTAGTTTGTTCTCTATGTCTGTAAATTTGCTTCATTTTTGTTATATGAACTAGTTTATTGTACTTTTAGATTCCACATATAAGTGATACTATACAGTATTTGTCTTTCTGTCTGAATTAATAAATGCCAATCTTTATGAAGCTTTTGGTCTGAATCTGATAAAAGAGAAGCATGCTGGTAATGTCGAAGCACTAGCAATCATGAGACCTGGGTTTATTCCCACTTATTCTCTAGGCCAAATCTATGCTAATACATCTCTCTCAGTTTCCTAATCTACCGAAGAGAGATAACAGCCATCCTACTGATAGGAAGTCTATACGTTTTCAGTGAAACATAAACTTATATAACTACACTATGTAAGACATTGTGTTGGATGCTGTAGAGGACAGGCAATTCCAGCTGTCACACACCAATACAATGTACAAAGAAAGAGAAGACAGTAGGCTTGTGTGTGTCTTTTGCAGAGAGGAAAACTTTCCCAGAAGCCTCCGGGTTCCTTCCTGTCTGTTGGCACATCTCTCCCTCAGCCAATCATAGGGAAAGGGGACAGAATTGCATGAGTGATTTAAGTTAATCCTGCTGGATTCCTGACTGGCAGAGAAGGGTGGACGCTAGAACAAGAAGTGAAGGCTCTGATGTGTTGGGGAGGATAACAGAAGAGTTTGTAGCAGCCTTGAATGTCATCACGCTATGTGGGTAGAGGTGAATGATTCCAGGATCTGAGAAAAGAAATCACAGGAAATAAGTCACAATCAACACATCCCCAAGGGTCCATAGCCAGATCCAGGAGTCTGTGGGGACCTTCCATTCTTATTATCTGAAATTGACCATTGAGGTCACTTTTCTCAATTTTCTTGTTCAGCTCATCTTAGCAGATAGAGTTTAGTCAGCCCTCTGCAAATTTCCAGAAAAGATTTTTCTGTAAATTGAGACTTAAAAGTCCAAATTCCTTAGTGTGATATGTCAGACCCTTTATAATATATCCCTTATGGTCTATGATTGTACTAGCCATTTTCTGTAAGGAACTTGAGCATCCCTGGAATTTGGTACCTGCTCAGGTCCTAAACCAATCCCCTGAGGATACCCACAGAGCACTGGATGCAGTTTGTATAACCTCCTCTGGGAGGGCTTTCTAGAATAGGGTTAGGAAAGCTTGTCTCCAAGGCAAACCTTTCAGTATCACAGTAAGCCAAGTCTATGCCCCAACCACTAATGCTGAAGACACTTAACAGTTCTATGAGAACCTACAAGACCTGCTAGAACTAACACCAAAAAAGAAGTCCTTTTCATCATAGGGGACTGGATTGCAAAAGTAGGAAGTCAAGAGATACCTGGAGTAACAGGCAAGTTTGGCCTTGGAGTACAAAATGAAGCAGGGCAAAGGCTAACAGAGTTTTTCCAAGAGAAGGCACTGGCCATAGCTAACACCCTCTTCCAACAACATAAGAGATAACTCTGCACATGGACATCACCAGATGGTCAGTACCGAAATCAGAGTGATTATATTCTTTGCAGCCAAGGATGAAGAAGCTCTATACAGTCAGCAAGAACAAGACTGGGAGCTTACTGTGGCTCAGATCAAGAACTCATTGCAAAACTCAGACTTAAATTGAAGAAAGTATGGGAAACCACTAGACCATTCAGGTATGACCTAAATCAAATCCCTTACAATTATACAGTGGAAGTGTCAAATAGATTCAAGGGATTAGATCTGATAGAGTGCCTGATGAACTATGTACAGAGGTTCGTGACATTGCACAGGAGGCAGGGATCAAGACCATCCCCCCCAAAAAGAAATGCAAAAGTCAAAGTGGTTGTCTGAGGAGGCCTTACAAACGGCTTTGAAAAGGAGAGAAGCTAAAGGCAAACGAGAAAAGGAAAGATATATCCATCTGAATGCAGAGTTCCAAAGAATAGCAAGGAGACATAAGATTCCTCAGCGATCAATACAAGGAAATGGATGAAAACAATGGGAAAGACTAGAGAGCTCTTCAAGAAAATTAGGGGTATCAAGGAACATTTCACGCAAAGATGGGCACAATAAGGGACAGAAATCGTATGGACCTAACAGAAGCAGAAGATATTAAGAAGAGGCAAGAATACACAGAAGAACTATACAAAAAAAGATCTTAATGACCCAGATAACTACAATGGTGTGATCACTCACCTAGAGCCAGACATCCTGGAGTCTGAAGTCAAGTGGGCCTTAGGAAGCATCCCTATGAACAAAACTAGTGGAGGTGATGGAATTCAAATCCTAAGGGGTGATGCTGTTAAAGTGCTGCACTCAAAATGCCAGCAAATTTGAAAAACTCAGCAGTGGTCACAGGACTGGAAAAGATCAGGTTTCATTTTAATATCAAAGAAAGGCAATGCCAAAGAATGTTCAAACTACCACACAGTTGCACTCATCTCGCATGCTAGCAAAGTAATGCTCATAATTCTCCAAGCAAGGCTTCAATAGTACATGAACCAAGAATTTCAAATGTTCAAGCTGAATTTAGGAAAAGAAGAGGAACCAGAGATTAAATTGCCAACATCTGTTGGATCATAGCAAAAGTAAGAGAATTCCAGAAAAACGTCTACTTCTGCTTCATTGACTGGGGCTTCCCTTGTGGCTTAGACGGTACAGCGTCTGCCTGTAACGCAGGAGACCTGGGTTCGATTCCTGGGTCGGGAAGATCTCCTGGAGAAGGAAATGGCAACCCACTCCAGTACTCATCTGGAAAATTCCTCAGATGGAGGAGCCTGGTAGGTTACAGTTCAAGGGGTCGCAAAGAGTTGGACACAACTAAGCAACTTCAGTGCTATGCTGCTTCATTGACTATGCCAAAGCCTTTGACTGTGTGGACCGCAACACACTGTGGAAAATTTTTCAAGAGATGGGAATACCAGACCACCTTACCTGCCTCCTGAGAAATCTGTATGCAGGTCAAGAAGAAACAGAACTGGACTTGGAACAATAGACTAGTTCCAAATTGGGAAAAGAGTACATCAAGGCTGTATATTGTCACCCTGCTTATATGCAGAAAACATCATGCGAAATACCAGGATGGAGAAAGCACAAGCTGAAGTCAAGATTGCCAGGAGAAATATTAATAACCTCAGATATGCAGATGACACCACCCTTATGGCAGAAAGCAAAGAGGAACTAAACAGCCTCTCAATGAAAGTGAAAGAGGAGAGCGAAAAGGCTGGGGTAAAACTCAACATTCAAAAAACTAAGATCATGGTATTCAGTCGCATCACTTCATGACAAATAGATGGAGAAACAATGGAAACAGCATGGGACTTTATATTCTTGGGCTCCAAAATCACTGCAGATGGTGACTGCAGCCATGAAATTAAAAGACACTGCTCCTTGGAAGAAAACCTATGACAAACCTAGACAGCATTTTAAAAAGCAGAGACATTGCTTTGCCAACAAAGATCTGTTTAGTCAAAGCTATGGTTTTTCCAGTAGTAATGTATGGATGTGAGAGTTGGACCATAAAGAAAGCTGAGCACCAAAGAATCGATGCTTTTGAACTGTATTGTTGGGGATGACTCTTGAGAGTCCCTTGGACTGCAAGAAGGTCAAACCAGTCAATCCTAAGGGAGATCAATCCTGAATATTCATTGGAAGGACTGATGCTGAAGCTGAAACTCCAATACTTTGGCCACCTGATGCGAAGAACTGACTCATTTGAAAAGACCCTGATGCTGGGAAAGATTGAAGGCAGGAGGAGAAGGGGATCACAGAGGATGAGATGGTTGGATGGCATCACTGACTTGATTAACATGAGTTTGAGCAAGCTCCAGGAGTTGGTGATGGACAGGGAAACCTGGCATGCTGCAGTCCATGGGATTGCAGAGTGGGACACAACTGAGCGACTGATCTGACAGGCTGACTGAGGAAAGCTTTCCTTCATTAGTTCAGTTCAGTTCAGTTCAGTCGCTCAGTCGTGTCCGACTCTGCGACCCCATGAATCGTACCATGCCAGGCCTCCCTGTCCATCACCAACTCCCAGAGTTCACTCAGACTCACGTCCATCGAGTCAGTGACGCCATCCAGCCATCTCATCCTCGGTCGTCCCCTTCTCCTCCTGCCCCCAATCCCTCCCAGCATCAGAGTCTTTTCCAATGAGTCAACTCTTCGCATCAGGTGGCCAAAGTACTGGAGCTTCAGCTTTAGCATCATTCCTTCCAAAGAAATCCCAGGGCTGATCTCCTTCAGAATGGACTGGTTGGATCTCCTTGTAGTCCAAGGGACTCTCAAGAGTCTTCTCCAACACCACAGTTCAAACGCATCAATTCTTCGGTGCTCAGCCTTCTTCACAGTCCAGCTCTCACATCCATACATGACCACAGGAAAAACCATAGCCTTGACTAGATGGAACTTAGTCGGCAAAGTAATGTCTCCATTAGGGATCACCACAAAAGTAATTGTAGTATCACCACTGCGAAGAACAAATTCTTCCATGGCACTTTCCAGGCGTCTCACATTATTCTAAGCACTTTAATTGTTGTTGTTGTTCTGTCGCCTGCCAATGCAGAAACACAGATGCGGGTTTGTCCCTTGGGTTGGGAAGATCCCCTGGAGTAGGAAATGTCAATCCACTCCAGTTTCCTGCCATGAAAAATCCCATGGACAGCCTGGCAGGCTAAAGTCCAAAGGGTCATAAAGAGTCACACCTGACTGAGTGACTAAGCACAGGCACTTTACTATATTCATTCATTTAATTCTCACAACATCCCAAGGAGATGCCTCTGAGGAGAAGAGTATTGCTACTATCCCCTCTAGGCTGCCTCCTCCATGAGTCTGAGTTCTTGGGGACAGTGAATGCTCTGTTTATCACTGAATTCCTCAAGACCTAACACAGTGCTTGGCAAAGCAAGGGCCTCAGTAAATGTTGAATGGATCATTTGTATGAACTATCTATTTTTTTAAAGTCAGTGGATTCCCTTGCATTTAAAGGAAGCAACAGGAATATTGGATGCTACCCCAAAGCCTCCCAGAGCAACCAAAACCCAGGCATCCCCTCCCTCCCACTGAACCACCTAACCCAAAGCCCTGCAGTCTACCACCTCTTAAAACCTCAGCACAGAAGTCTTCAGAGGATAATGATGTGTGTAGGACTTGGGACGGACCCCATTTTGACTAATATTTACTTTCATGAACGACAATGCTCAAGGGGCTCTTTATAGCCCCTCTGGCTGATCCAATGTATTAGTTCTCTTTGTTGTTCCCTTATTAATAGTGAACAGAAATATAAGACCGAAAACTGCCTGTATATTCTTGTGAGCAAGAAATCCACCATATAATGGATATAAGGCCCATCCCTGGGACCCTGCCTTCCAGATTACCTGCAGATTGTCAAGTATTTGTATCTATCTACTTATACCTCTGTCTAGTCACCTACCAATCTCCATCTACCTCTTATACACATACCATGATCCCGACAGAAACAAAGTTGTTTGTAATAAAGACGGAGTGAAGTTTCCAAGCCAAAGATAGATTCTGCACTCCTGAGATTTTTCCTGTTCAGGGGCAGAGCACAGTGGTTGGGAGAGAGGAAGACTTAGTGGACCAGCTTGGATGGAACTTGCTCTCAGAGCCCTGGTCCTGAGACCCCAGAAGTGACAAAGTACAATAGAAGCTGCTGCTGAGGCCATTACTCTAGAAGTTCTTCCTTCCCAAGCCCAGGCAGGATTCTGGCTAGAGTATGGCAGGAATCACATCCCACTGGAAGGAAGCACAGAGGATTCTCTGCCTCTCAGGTGTAGAGAAAGGGCCCAGGGGCACGGGCTGGGAGTGGGAAAGGATTGGGGGGCACTGGGCCTGAGCCAGGTTTTCCCAGGCTGGGGTTCGGCGCATGCATTTCCTTGCTTTGTACCTGGTAGGATTCCTCATCACCTCCAAAGCTTGGGCCACCTTTGCTACAGTTACCCATGATGTGGGTTTGATTAGTACCATGAGAATTTTCAGCAGATCGGAAGTCCTGATGGGTGTATCTCAGCGAGGCTGTGAGTTCCCCTGGGCTGTCCCCTCCTCTCCCTGCCTGCCAGCGCTGGGTTTCTCCTTTTCTTTTCAAGTAGATGCCTGGTCACCCCTCCCCTCTCTCCTTCCTTCCTTTTCTTTTAAAATAGTATTTACTGACTCGAGGGGGAGGGGCTTCTGCGCTGCTGGTAATGGTCTTTTTTTTGAGGAGAGGCTGGCTCTATGGTATGACCAGTTTGTGAACAGTCACCCTGCTGTCCGCTCAATGGTCCCTTTTCTGTGTGTTTGTGTTGTATGCCAATGAAAGTTCAAAAAATAATATTTACCTAAAATTATTTTCACTTGAAAATGTCTCAAATTCAAGCAACTTCCCCTGTTTTCTTAAATGTTTTTTTTTGTTTGTTTATTCCCTCCCCACCACCCCCATATTCTTGTAGACTTTTATCTCCATCTGAATCTTGATATTTCAGTTGGAGGCCAGTGCTAAACAATCATGTCTGCTCCTCACAAGCAGTGACCTCTGCCCAGATGCTCCATCTTTGTATAGGAGGGCCATCAGGCTGGGCAGAATGTCATAAAGGAAACATACTTTCATGTGGACTAATTTGGAGGAAAAGGGGTCTCTGATCCAAGCTACCGTGTAGAATTCTACTTAAATATTCATTGACTTGTGCATTCATTACCATTTATTTGTGAGTTCTTTTAACATTTATTATAGAATATCATCTGAGTACTGGCACATGGATCCCTGTCTGCAAGGAGCTTGCAACCTGTCAAGCACAGAAGACGTCTACTTGTCACCATCACAGCAGGAACGTGAGTTGGACCCTCAGAGTCACACAGGGAAAGAAGGATGGGAGTTCAGAGCAGGAGGCAATCTTTTCCAGCTGAGCCTTCCAGAAGGGTGGCCTCAGTTGGGGTGGCGGGTAGAACAGGTAGGGCTCACAGGCAAAGATGGGGGAAAGAGCAATCTAGTAGAAGGAATAATATATAGCATTTAAAGCTCAGAAGAGTGAAATTTCCTGAAATAGTCTGGAAAGGGAGAAGAGGCTGAGAGAGGGTGAGTGGTGATCAAGTCATGGTATTCCTGCCGGGACACTGGCAAGAAGCATTCTGGAGGAGTTGTTGAACCACTGGGAAGAGCCAAACTGAACAGGGTGAGTGGGAGTAGGGGCAGGATTAGAGTACACCTTTAGGGCCCCCTAGGCTTTCTTATTTTGATTGACAGCTTTATTAAAGGTTACTTTGCAAACCACCCTCTTCAGTTTTAACCTTTCACAAGGTTCTCTAAGGCAAATGCGACAGTCCTGATGTATTCATTAAGGTATGCTGTGTTCTAATTAACATAGGGAAGCCTGGCATGCTGCAGTCCACGGACTCGCAAAAAGTCAGACACAACTGAGCAACTGAACTGAAATGAAGTGTCCTAATTGCTGTAACAAAATATTAGTGGTTTCTTTCTCACATCATAGCCCCAAGCTGGTTGGGTGGGGGAGGTGATAATCTAAGCATTTAGGACACAGCTGCTTCCAGTTAGTGTTTCTGCTTTCCTCTTGGGTCTTGAGTCCTCCACTGGGTCTGAGAAGGGCTCACATCTCATGTGCCCATATTTCGTTGGGCAGAAGTCTGTCACATGATCCACCTTACGCCAAGGGTGGCTGGGAAATACAGCCTATCCTTGTGCCCGGGGAGGTTGGGCGGGGTCGTGGGGGGGATAAGTTTGGCCAAGACAACATTACATTTGCAACGACGTGTTAGAGAGGATAAGATTTGATGAGCATGATAAAAAGCTTCAGTGCTATCGTGTGTCTAATTTCATGCGTTATACGTTATTTCTATCATGAGATGCTTAGAATATGGCCCATCAGCCTTAGGCAGTCACTGATGTTGGGGTTACATCTCTTTTCCTTGTTATGTGGTTAGTGATAACTGAAGACTTTTACAAAACCAGAAACTGGCAGGTCTCCCTCTGGCTGTCTCCAAATTCCTCTATAATAATTCAGTTCCTCCTTTACTGACTGGGAAATTCTCTTGTAATCACACAGAGAGCAGTTACACACTAACCAGAAGTTACGCAGAAGAGAACAGAGAGAGATTAATAGACTGCTAAGGAATTATATTAGCTGACTTTGCATTGTTGAGGACAACCAAAAAATTCATGTTTGAAGTATTTTGTCCATTTATCCTACTACCCCATCACTGTTAAAGCTTCTCTCTCATAATAAAAGTTTATTTGTATAAACTTCAAAAGGAAAATTATTTTTTAATAAAAGTTTATATGTATCATTAACAGGGTAGCAGATTGGTGGAAGGACTGGGTCCTGTGGTTGTTTGAAGAGCAGACTGACAGAGGCTCTGCCATCCCCACCATGGGGCTTTTTAGGTTGCCTCAGGCAGCAGCATCCAGCCAGGAGATGAGTGCATCAGATGGTGCAGGACATATTTGTGGGTTGGACCTGAAAGTGGTAAAGGTCATTTCCATCTACAATTCTTTGATCAGAACTCAGTCATGTAACCACACCTAGTGCAAGGGTCTGAGAAAGACAGGCTCTGTGGCAACTCAGCAACTCTCTCCTATGTGGTGTAAGGAGAGTCATCAGTCTGGTGAGCGAGTTGTCTCTGCCACAGTGGGGCTACCAGCTTCTCTTTAAACTTGCATAGAGTACCCTGGGTCTGCCAAAAGGAGATGTCCTAGGGATGCTGGTTTTAGGAAACAATGGATGCCTTGCCTGAATACAATGGTTCTAAAAGACCAAAATTCTTTGTTGTTGTTGGACAGACAATATAAGTTTATTGAATTGATACTATGAATTCCAAACGGGGGGATAAAGTCAACTGTTATGTGGTGCAAAATTCCAAAGGAGGTAAAATGCAAAATCAGATATGATAGTCATTAGGGCTGGTGACAAACACTCCAGCCAGATGGTGAGACGATACTCCCCAAGCCCTTTGAAGGTAGGATGATCACTGATTTGCTTTGACCAATGAAATGTGGGCAGGAGTGTGTCACAAGTTACCATATTCCCTTCGCTGTGCTGTGGAGAACTTGGAAGGACACGTTGAGATGAAACCTTGTCAGCTTGGCCCCTGAAAGACTGAGATGAGCATGGTTGCTTATGATGAGCATGTATATGGTGGGTCAAGCTGCTGAAATCTTGAAGTGATTTGTAACTGCAGTCCAAACCGATATGTTCTATTACATCAGGTAAAGGTTCTTGAAAAAAATAGGCTGACATAAGATTTTGTATCAGATTTTAAAAAGTTAAACTTTACTTTATGGGATTGGAAATCTAAAGTCGGTTTAGGTGGAAGATTTTGCTGATATCAACTTTAAGTAACATAAATCAATCATATTTATTCATTAAAATACAATATTCAATTGGAAAATGCTTCAAAAGTGATGTTACAAAATTCATTATTATATAAAATATCAAAGTGCAAAACATTTTATCTAATGTTTAAGGTACACAGTTATAGATAAATACTTGCTAATTTCTTTTTCCAGCTGTTTTAAAGTAAGATAATTATCAGAGGTTTAGATGTAGATTTTAGTAAAAGATTACACGTAATTCTTTTCTGTCTTTTTTCATGCTACTGTTCCTCTTTCCCCTCAGAGATTTTGTGCGGCTTTTCTTAGAACCTCCTCCTTTTTAATGGTATTGAAATAACTAGAATTAATACCAAAAGATCTTTTTCTTCTTTTGCTTCCTTAGTTCTGCTTTGAAAATTCTATGATTACTATATTTAAATTGCCATATCAGTCTATTTGCCACCAGTGCCAAGATTTACCATGGATGCCTTATATCCTCTGCCCCAACATGCTTCATGATGAACAAAGATGAGATGATACTAAGCTGTGTGCATCCACCTCAGTGTGAGACAGTAGGTCATGAGGCTTTCCTATCTCACAGGACAGCAGGAAGTTCAGTGTTTGGTAGGAAACAGGAGGGGCTATGCTAGTGTTTCCCAAAGGTCAGACAATATCAGAACTCTCCAGGAGACTTGTTCAAAATATGGGTTCTTAGCTTCACTCCAGTCTCTCTGAATCAAAACATCCAGAAAAAGAAACTGGCAATCTGCATTTTAAACTGTCTCTCCAGTTTGATGCTGGTGAACAGATGAATGAGTCCATCTCAGCACAGGTCATAGAGGACCCCAGAGGCCAGCACACAGGGCAACCAGCCCTCCCTTCCCTTCCTCCAAGAAAATGTATAGAACATGCCCCAGAGCCATCCTGCTGATAGGAGAGGAAGTTGATTATTTATCCTTTACTGGTTGAGGGTTGCTCCTGGCCACATAAGTTCTTTGGCATTTCAGGCCTGCGCTATGTTTGGGGTGAGCATGCTCTGGGGCAGAAAGACACAGGTGCCTGTGGTTGGAAGCTGTTGGTGTGTGTGTAGAAACTATTTCCTGAAGACTTCGGAGGTGGGCAAGAGTATATGACTGGATCATTGACAGTGTCTGCTATATCTAAGTTAAATCTCATCTTTTATTATCATTGTTTTTGCTCTTTTTGGCAAAAAGTTACCTCTTGTTCTGGGCTTATGTTACCAGCTGGAACTGCCTATTTTGATCCCAATTGTATCATCAGTGGTAGCCTGTGATGCATTTTGAAAGCCCTGCCTTACAAATTAATTCTGAAGATATCTATCTGTTCATCTTACTTTTCAGAAGACAATGGTTTCAAAAATATCTGACCTATGAGTGATGTAAAGTCTACGTATAGGATGAAGCATAGATAGGACATTTGATGGCCAAGTCAGACCTTGTGATTAGAACTTGTCACTAGTGACCAGTGGTGGTCTCAGTCAAATCTAGCATCCTACGCTTATATATAACGTGACAGGCCATCATGCTAATAAAATGGAAATGAACTGAAAGGTAGTTGACTCATTGAAGTAAATATTTAATGAGTCCTTGTTGTGGCTTATAATAAAGAGCACACTGAAGGTGATTTTAAAATCATAGAATTTTAGAGCTGGTGGGAATTATGCAGTATGTATTAGAAGTCTGTTTCCTGTATGGGACTAGGAACATGGGCTTAGGAACTAGACTATTGATGCTAAGTCACTTTAGTCGTGTCCGACTCTGTGTGACCCCCACTGGGCTCCCCCGTCCCTGGGATTCTCCAGGCAAGAACACTGGAGTGGGTTGCCATTTCCTTCTCCAATGCATGAAAGTGAAAAGTGAAAGTGAAGTCACTCAGTCAGATCTGACCCTCAGAGACCCCACGGACTGCAGCCTTCCAGGTTCCTCCATCCATGGGATTTTCCAGGCAAGAGTATTGGAGTGGGGTGACATCGGCTTCTCTTAGGAACCAGACTGCTAGGATCTAAATCCCAGTTCCAATGCTTGCAAGCCTGCCTTGGGCAATTTACCTTATATTTTTGAGTCTCAGTTTATTCTATATAGTTGTTGTTTAGTTGCTAAGCTATATCTGACTCTTTTGCGACCCCATGGACTGTAGCCTGCCAGGCTTGTCTGTCCATGAGATTTTCCAGGCAAGACTACTGGAGTGGGTAGCCATTTCCTTCTCCAGGGGATCTTCCTGACTTGGGGATCAAACCCGCATCTCCTGCATTGGCAGGCGGATTCTCTACCACTGAGCCACCTGGGAAACCCTCTATATATTAGTACCTACTCCATAAAATTTTAAGGATTAAGTGAGTGAATGAATGTATGTGAAGCTCATAAAACAGTGCCTGGAACACGGTAAGCAATAAGTAAATTTTAGACATTAACTAGTTCTATCCTGTTTTACAGATGAAGTAAACCCAGCCCAGAGATGCCTAGTGACCTTCCCAAAGAGGTGAGACTGGAACTCATGTCTCCTCATTTCCAGAGCAATTTGTTTTCAGTACAAGCTGTAGAATGATGGCAGACAAGCTCTAAGGGTGAGATCTTTATTATTACTTGAAAGATAATGTGGATAACATTTCGAGAGCAATTTAAGAAATCATAAATCTAGCATAACATAGTACCTCCTATCTGTGAACATTAAATGTGGAAAGAATGAAAAGTAATGCATGGGGATCATCATGGCATCAAATTATAATAGAAGCTTCCTGAAAGAGACAAGCCTGAGCCTAGTGCCTTTAGGAAGCACTGCATTTTGTTGAGAAGATGAACTGGGAAGAAAAGTTGTTCCCAGTGGGAAAAGGGCACAATGGCAGCAATGACCTGGTGTGTGTGAAGCAGCAGCTCATGAGGAGATGAGCTGTGCTGTAGGGAACTGAGTTTCATACTGGTGGCTTGCAAGTAGGTTTCAGGTATATGTTCTGTTTGGCCTATGCTGCTGCTACTGCTAAGTCACTTCAGCCGTGTCCGACTCTGTGCGACCCCATAGACAGCAGCCCACAAGGCTCCGCCGTCCCTGGGATTCTCCAGGCAAGAACACTGGAGTGGGTTGCCATTTCCTTCTCCAATGTATGAAAGTGAAAAGTGAAAGTGAAGTCACTGAGTCATGTCCAACTCTCAGCGACCCCATGGACTGCAGCCTACCAGTCTCCTCAGTCCATGGAATTTTTGTTTGGCCTATGGAGTTTGACAAAAATTTGAGTTGGCTACTTTATCTGTCAAGGTTCTACAGACAAACAGAACCAAGGATATGTATATATTATAGATTCTACTTCTAGTGATTGGTCTGTTCAAATTATTTCTTCTTGATTCAGTTTTGGGGGGGCTGTATACTTATAGAAAATTGTCCATTTCTTCTAGCTGCTGAATTTGTTGGCATATAATTGTTCATAGTGTTCTCTTATGGTTTTTTGTATTTCTGCAGTTTCAGTTGATATTTCTCCTTTTTCATTTATTTTGTTTATTTAAGAATATGTATATATGTGTGTGTTTGTATGTATGTGTATATAAAGAGATTGATTGATTTTTAAGAATTGATTCATGTGATCATGAGGGTGGTATCTGAAATCTGTAGGGCAGACCAACTGACTGGAAATTCATGAGATTTCCATGTTACATTTTTGAAGCAGAATCCTTCATTCCTCCTCTCCAGCAAATGTAAGTTTTTTGCTCTTAAGGCCTTCCACTGATCGTATGAGTCCCTCCCACATTATTGAGAGTAATCTCCTTTGCTTAAAGTCAAGTGATTGTAAATGTTAGCCACATCTACAAAATCCCTTCACTGCAACACCTAGACCAGTGTTTGATTAAACAGTGGGACACCACAGCCTAGTCAAGCTGACACACAAATTAACCGTTACAGCTACTAACATCAAGAGATTTGATTTTATAAGGAAGAGTCAGATTTCTAGCTTGTCTGGAAAACTGGAAAGATCTGGCAACTCTGGGCCTGTAAGTTCTTTGGATGAGGCTGAACTTCTGAGTTTTCTCAATCTCTATCCTGTCCATGGGTAATTTGGGCTTGTGTCTTGAACCTTGAGCAGGGTAGAAAAACCCAAGTTTAGTAAAGAAAGACAAGACTTTGTGATGGGAGACACTGGATCTAAGTTCAGGAGATAATCCCAGGTATTACAGCAGCAAGAGAGGAGCTTGGAGACTGTCAGATCAGTGATTTATCTAGGGAGGCTGCTTGGCAAGGGGAAGAGGCAGTGGTGTGAGTGGTAGGATCTGGTTTCTTTGTGTGCTTTCATCTAGAAGCTCTCCTTTAATCTGGCTTGGGGCTGCTCAAAAGTTTGAAAATCACTCCTCAAGATCTGCATGGCCATTTTACAACTGAAGAAACTGTAGCCCAGATTCAGTTTGGTTTTCATGTGACAGGTGATAGAAAGCCTTTGATTGCTTTTTTCCTAAAATATTGCAGTATATTTGATTTACAATGTTGTATTAGTTTCAGGTATGAAGCAAAATGATTCATATATATATATATTCTTTTCTAAATTATTACAAGGTATTGAATATAGTTCCCTGTGCTATATAGTAGGACCTTGTTCTCTACCTATTTTGTATATAGTAGCTTGTATCTTTTAATTCCAAACTCCTAATTTATCCTTCTCCGCGTTTAACCATAAATTTGTTATCTCTATAGAGATAAGAATAGAAATAAGAATATAAGATTATAAGAAAATAAGAAAGATTACAAAATAAGAAAATATAAGAAAATAAGAATATAAGATCTTATAGAGATAAGAATAGAAATGTCTATTTCTGTTTTGTAAATAAGTTCATTTGTATCAATTTTTTGGATTCCATATATAAGTGATATCATATGGTACTTGTCTTTCTCTGACTTACTTTATTTAATATGATAATCTCTAGGTCCACCCATGTTGCTACAAGTGGCATTGTTTCATTCTTTTTATGGTTGAATAGTATTCTACTACACACACACACACACACACCCACCCACCCACCCACCCACACACCCACACACACACACACACACACACACACACACCCACCCACCCACCCACATCTTCCTTGACTATTTGTCTATTGATGAGCACTTGGATTACTTCCATGTCCTGGCTATTGTAAGTACTGCTGCTATGAACATTGGGGTGCATGTATCCTTTTGAATTAGAGTCTTCTCTGGATATATGCTCAGCAGTGGGATTGCTGGAATATATTGTAAGAAAACCTCTGATGACTCTTAAACATGGAAAGCCATTCATCATACGTAAGGTTGGTCAGGCAAGAAATAACTGAACCAGTGAGAGACTGGGAGCAGGAGGGCTATGAAGAAACCACCTCACTCTCCATGTTGGAGTACTCATAGTCTGGACCAGGTAGTGGCTCTGAAAGTAAGGAAAGAGCAGGAGTGGTGATTGGAGACAGGCCAGAGATAAGTAACAAGGGGGTGGGCAGAGGCAAAGGGATCTCCAAGGTATCAAGCCTGAGGACCAGTAAGAAAATTATGCTTGGGGCAGAAACTGGAAAACTCGAAAAGAATTACATTGAAGGGCCAACTTCTTTCATATCACTTACTCTATTTGGGCTGCACGTTTATTTTTGACTGGGCTTAACTGACTTCATCCATTCCATGAAACAAATTAACGCCTTTGTCTCTAAGGATTTGTTGACAGCAGGTGCCAGGCGAAATCTAGTATTTGATGGGAATGACAGAAAATGTTATAATATTATCAGTGTGCAATGTACACTTACACTTTAGATTCTAAAAGATTTATTTAAAGACTTTAAAGTCTTAATGCTTACAGATAAATGATAAACTTTAAATATGTAGAAGATAAGCCTATGTAATATTAAATAACTTAAATTCTTGTTAAAGAAAGTGTTTGAAATAAATAATGTGCGTTTAACCTCTGTGATGAATTGTAGAAATAGCTCTAATTAGCTTCGGTGTGACTGCCTTTATGCTGTTATGTCTATTAGCACCTACCATGTGTGAAAGTGTGAAAGTGTTAGTTGCTCAGCCATGTCTGACTCTTTGTGATCCCATGGATTGTAGCCCACCAGGCTCCTCTGTCCATGGAAATCTCCAGGCAAGAATACTGGAGTGTGTAGCCATTCCGTTTTCCAGGGGATCTTCCCGAGCCAGGGACTAAACCTGGGTCTCCTGCATTGCAGGCAGATTCTCTACCCTCTGAGCCAGCAGGGAAGCCCCAGCACCTACCACAGTGCCCTTCAATTAACAATTTAATTTTAATAAAATTTGATCTTAATGTGATATAATTATAATAGAATATGTATTTTATTAATGAACTGGTCTTGTGCTCAATCTGGATTAAACTCTGCCCAATTTCATCCTTAGATACTTCTTAAATAGTCTTTTTAAAAGTGCTTTGTTTATATCTATCTATCTATCTATCTATCTATCTATCCATCCATCCATCCATCCATCCATCCATCCATCCTAGGTCAGAACATCTTCTTTAAATTCAATACAAAGGAATTCTCTAAGTTGACCACTGACCACTTAAACAAGCAGTGTCCTTTCTAATACATTGTGTATATGTCATATTGTATATAGCATATATGTTATATATGCTCATGTTCTGTATAACAACATCATTGAAAGAATATGTAAACTATAAGATCAGTTAGAAGACTATAGGAGAATAAAGAAGCAGAGGAGACAAAGATGAGTTTAAGAGGATGAAGACTGAAGATTGGATTTTAGGAGAAGACTATAGTTAGGGACAGAAGAAAAAGGAAAATCCAGCCACTCAAAGAAATAAAAAAAAACTATGTAGTGAAACAGGAGAACCTGATATCAGAAAAACCAAAGGAAATGAGCTTTCCGGGAGAGGGTAAAGGTAGACGGTAGCTAAACAGGTAAGAAGCAGCCAGTGAGAATGAACGGATCATTGAATTTGGTCAGGACGTGTTTGGTCCTGATGTGGAGAGAACAGTTTCAGGGGCTGATAGTTGTCAAATCGAGGATGAAAGACATTGGTTGAAATTCAAAGAAGGTTTTGAGCATCTTTAGCTAAGCATTCTCTGCTGAGTCTGTTGAAGAGCCTCATTAGCTCAATTAATGACTGAAATAAACCTTTTAAATGAACTCCGGGAGTTGGTGATGGACAGGGAGGCCTGGCATGCTGCGATCGCAAAGAGTTGGACGTGACTGAGCAACTGAATTATAGGAGGTTTTGCTTCCCTGGTGATGCAGAGGTTAAAGCGTCTGTCTGCAATGCTGGAGACCTGGGTTCCATCCCTGGGCCGGGAAGATCCCCTGGAGAAGGAAATGGCAACCCACTCCAGTATTCTTGCCTGGAGAATCCCATGGACAGAGGAGCTTGGTGGGCTACAGTCCATGGGTCGCAAACAGTCGGACACGACTGAGCCACTTCACTTTCACTTTCATACTCAAAACAAAGACTACATTTTGTTGTTGTTGTTGTTACATACCCAAACAGGAGTTTATTAGTCAGGGAGCAAACAGCCTAAAGATCTGCCCAGGGAGTTTGTAGCTGTGGTGCTATTAAAATGGCTTGGATTAATATTCCCTTTACCACAAATTTATCTGTTCACAGAGACAACAGAGATTGTCAACTATAGAAATAAAATTTTGGTCTCTAGATCTATGGATCTAAGAGCAGATCCATAGCAGAAAACAAGCCTGGCAGAAAACAAGGAATCAGGTCATAGAAATTATAGCAAATTTTCTAAATTGTAACTGATGCTAAACAGTATGAGTCATATGGGACCATTTTAGAAACTCCTTGGGGGACCCCCTCACCACCTCTCCTATCACAAGCTTTCGGCTGTATCTGAATCTGTCGGCCATTCTCTCTCTTGAAAATATCCTGCCTTGGTTCATCTGACACCAGCTCTTGTCTAGTTCTCTTCCTCTCTGACTGTCCCCAAGTCTCCTGGATTGCTTTTTCTCTGGCAGCCCTATAAAGGGTGCTTTCTCCTCCCAGATACAGTCACCACCTCTCCTCTTTCTTGATGCCTTTTCCTGGAAGATCTCATATCCTCCTATGGCATCACCTGTTTCCTGTCCTCAGGTGATCTCAAATCTACCTGCTCTGTTCCTTTCTCCTAATCTTCATTTTTATATTCCTAGCTGCCTATTCAACATCTCCTTGAAGAGGCTTCCCAGGAACCTTGAACTCAGTATGTCAAAAATCAGACTTGCATCTCTTTACCCAATGCCTCATTCCCCGTCAAACCTGTTCTTTTCCCCATGGTTGATGGCTGCAGCATCTACACAGCCATTTGAGCTAGGAAACTTGGAGTGATCCCTGGTGTTTTTCTCTGTCCACCTCCCATTTCCCATTTGTCTCTGAGTTGTGGCCACTGCCCTTTGACCCTTTTCTATTCATTCATTCATTCATTCATTCATTTGTTCATTCAACAAATGCGTCTATTGTGTGCCAAGTACTGGGGTTGCAGCAAGGAACAAGGCAGATAAAGTCCAAGTTCTTAAAGAGGCAGTGGACAAATAGCTATAGAATGGTAGCTGGTATTAAGCTCTAGGAAGAAAAGTGAAGCAGGGTAAGGAGACAAAGACTCACAGAAGGGAGTTGCCATTTTAGAAACATTGATTAGAGAAGACTGCTCTGATGATGAGGTCACAAAGGAAGAGACCTCTGAACAAGAGAGGTAATGACCTCTGTGAGTGTCTGGACATAATCTTGCGTTTGCAGTCTTAGTGGCCCTGCCTGGGTTCAGCCTTCATCACTGCTCCCCTGAGAGTTATTGGGTTCCCTGTTTCAGATTTCATATTTCTTGCTTTCCTGTGAACTCTCATTCCTTCCTGGGCCTGGAACATCCACCACATGGTCCAATACATGGAACTCTTTCTAATGCTCTGAACATACCACCCTCTTCACCTGCTGAGACTTGTTTGATGTGTGTTCTTACTTTTGCCTGGAATGCCCGCTTCCCAACACCTCTGCTGTCCACTGCATATCTTTGTAAACAGCCTTAAATTCTTCCTCTTTGTGACCCTATGGACTGTTGCCTGCCAGGCTCCTCTGTCCTTGGGGATTCTTCAGGCAAGAATACTGGAGTGGGTTGCCATGCCCTCCTCTAGGGGATGTTCCCAACCTAGGGATCGAACACAGGTCTCCTGCATTGCAAATGAATTCTTTACTGTCTGAGCCATCAAGGAAGCCCCAAGCAAGGTAAATAGGAATAAATTATTGAATAAAAATTAGCTTAAATTTTTTCCTGTTTTGGGTGACATCTTTGAAATTTCCACAGAAGTTTTATTTTTCCCTCCTCAATACTGCCAAAGCATTTTATACTAGAATCGTCTGGAAGGGTGAGCACATTTTTTCTCTAAAGGGCAAGTAAATAAATATTTTAGGCTTTGTGGGCCAAATAGTATCTGTCAGAATGACTCAGTTCTGCCACTGTAGCGTGAGAGTGGCTGTAGACAATTGTAAATGAATAAGTATGGCTGTGTACTGGTAAAAATTTATTTATAAAAACAGGCAGTGAGCTTCAGTTTGCTGACCCCTGATCTATTGTCATCTTGTTTTAGATTGTAATTATTAGTTGATTTTTCTGCTTGCACAACTGAATTATGAGTTATTTGAGGATAAGTACCCAGGGACTGTGTGTTACTCATTTTTGTATCCTAGCCTGTGTAGCTTGTGTTTTCCAAAGATGGGCTGCCATGATATCTTCCATTCCCATCTGCTTTTCTACAGTGTAACCTTCCACTGCCCTTCTAGAGATGAGGTCTCATTCCCCTCCCTTGGATCTGGGGTGCCTTTGGACTTGCTTGTCACCACAGAACATTGCGGAGGTGAAGCTGTGCAACTCAGCTGTGAAGCTGAGTCTCTCATAGCACTAGCTCTGGGGCTTCTCCCCGTGGAAGTCCAGATGCTGTTCTGTCAGAAGCTCAGAAAACATGGAGAGGCGAACTATGGATGTTCAGCTTGGCAGTTCCAGCTGAGTCCGTTTGAGTCTTTGAAGTTTACAACTAGGCAGGTGAGTCCAGAACTTCGTGGGATTTAAGCTCCCCTCCCCCCTTCATTATTTCCAGTTCCTCAGCTGAGGCACCCGATGTCCTGTTGCAGAGGGGAACTGTGGCCCCCAACTAGCCATAACCAAATTGTAGATTTGTGATGAAATAAATGATTGTTCTTTTATTCTCTAAGTTATTTTTTAATAGATATAATTGGCACATTGTGTAAGTTTAAGGTGTACAACGTGTTGAATTGATACACTTATCTACTGCAAAATGTAATGACTATAAATACCATAATTACCATTTCTTTTTTTGTGGTGTGGATGTTTAAGACTTACTCCTTTAGCAACTTTCAAGTAAACAATACAGTATTATTAACTACAATCACCATGCTGTATGTGAGATTCCATTAAGCTTTGAGATGGTCTGTTACACAGCAAAAGATAATTGGAATATAACTCATGCTCTGAAGTTTTGGTTCTCTTTTTAACATCAAAGCAATAACAAAATTAAGAACCAGAATGTCATATTGCCTTTGTGTGATTTTTGCTTTAAAATATTCCTGTTTGTGATTTATAGAGGTTTAAGTTAACATTAATGTAAATCCTAGGGACCTTAAACTAACATTTGGAGATGCTTAAACTAAAAATACTTTTTCCAGGCAAGGTTGGAAGTCTCCTAACTGGGAGTCTGTCTTCCAAGGAGGTTCCCTCTAGTGGTTGTTTTTTTGTTGTTGTTTGTTGGTTTTAATAAGATTGTGCTCTCTCTTATGTTTTTTTAAGATATGGATCATTTTTAAAATCCTTATTGAATTTGTTACAATATTACTTCTGTTTTACTTTTTTTTTTTTTTTTTGACTGTGAGGCATATGGGATTTACCTCTCCTACCAGGAATCAAACCTGCATCCCCTGCCTTGAAAGGCGAAGTCTTAACCCCTGGACCACCAGGAAAATTCCTAGGCATCTAAGCTGTACCATAGGACTTGTTGATTAGCATAGGAGATGTTAGGAATAATATTTCACTGGTGGAATCCACAGTGTAAATGATATGTGGTTAGTTACAAAGACTTAATGGGTCCTACCTCCCTTGATTAAATAAGCCACAAGAATAAACAGGAACAGCAGGAAAACATGTTTGGAGTTAGGACCCAAGATCTAGAATACCATTTGTCCTGTGTTCCCTACTCAATGGACGCCACATGATAACCCTAGGATTATCATTGCCTCTGACTTAGAGGGCCCTCTTCTTACAGTATGCTAATTGGAGTATGTTATTTAGGACAGAAAACAGGGAGTTCTCTTAGAGTTACCAGGTTTTGCTCCTGATTATGAAGCTATTTCTGTACAGGGCAACATTTGGTCTGAGATTTCGACTATAATATCCACCCAGTAGTGAGTTTGTAGAGGCAAGAGTCTTCCTTCTAATATGACAGTTGTTGATTGATTAAATTAGCTTCAGTTGGTTTGCGACACTGAAATGTTGATATCCCTGTCTTAGAAAGGTGAACTCAACTCCAGCTTACATTGGGTTTCAAATTTCAGGAGAAAAGAAAGTTCTTTTTTGTCAGGCAGGGTATCGAATGGGGACAATTGCTATTGATGATGTGATAGACAGTATACTAGGGGACATTTATGAATCAGCACCATTTCTGATTGTGTCTGTGACTTCCCCTGGAAGGTGACACAGCACCACCTTGCCCAGGGTTGAAAATTGTGCCTAATGAACGATGACCAAGAGATTCATGAATAGTATCAGTTAGCACAGAAGAATCTCTTACATGCATTTTGTTGTTTCACTTCGCATGTTACTCGACAACAAATTTTGATTTGCAGATTCTAATGGATGTGGAATTGGCATTGATCTTTCAGATGTGCTATTTATTTGAGAGCAGTGTAAGCAAAGAGGGCTACAGGGTGTGTTAATGGCCCTAAAGAAGATGCACTCCAATGTATGTAATTACCAGTCAGCCCATACTTTAAAAGATTTTATTTTATGAAACTGTAGTTGATTTACAATGTGTTAATCTCTTCTGTACAGAAGAGATTCAGTCATACATATATATACATTATTTTTTGTATTCTTTCCCATTGTGGTTTATCACAGGATATTGAATGTAGTTCCCTTTGCTATGCAACAGGATACATAAGTTGCATTTGTTAATCCCAAACTCCCAATTCTTTGCTCCCTTATTCTCCCTCCCCCTTGGCAACCACAGGTCTGTTCTGTATGTCTGTGAGTCTTTTATAGATGAGTTCATTTGTGTTATACTTTAGATTCTATGTATAAGTCATATCATATATTTGTTGTTCTCTTTCTGACTTTCTTCACTTAGCATGGTAATCTCTAGGTCCATCCATATTGCTGCAAATGGTAGTATTTCATTCTTTTTATGGCTGAGTAGTATTCCATTGTCTGTATGTACCACATCTTCTTTATCCATTCATCTGTCAATGGACATTTAGGATGTTTCCATGTCCTGGTTATTGTGAACACTGCTGCTATGAACATTGGTGTGCGTGTATCTTTTTGAATTATAGTTCTGTCTGGATATATGCCTAGGAGTGGGATAATCAGCCCATCTTTAAGAGACCTCCCTGGCTGCAAAGAACAGAGGGCCATCTAGTTTGTCACTGCTGACATCAGTGGCTGCTTCTTCCTTGGATTCACAACTGTATCCTCAAAGTCTGCTGAGGTGTTCCACAGGCATCTCAAAACCAATGGCCCAAAGCTGAACGCCTCATTACTTCTGCTCAAACCTCTTCTTTCTGTGTTCCCTATGTCAATAAATGACACTGGCATCTAGTTGGAGGCATAAGTCAGAAATCCGGGCCTTCTCTTTGACCCAGCCGGCTTCTCATGCACTGCATCTGACCAACCTCACTTTCTGTTGAATCTAGCTACAAAATAGCTTTCAGAATACCTCCACTTCATTCTGCCCCACAGCCATACCCCTGGTCCAGGGAGCCCCACTGTCATGCCTGGATGACCTAATACTACCTGACTTCCTGCATCCTCTTGCAGTAGGATATCATTTGGTTAAAAACATATATTTATTTTACTCCTATATTTTTCCTGTTCCCCTTTCCCCATTTAAAGTATGTGTCATAAAATCTACACTAAATATCTACCATAAAGAATTGGGAGAAGCAGAGTCTAAAAAATTCAATAATTTAAACTGTGTGGGTTGAGTTATTTCATGAGTAATGAAACACCTAGGGTGAGTCCAGGTAGCTAGCTGGCCAGGAGTTCTGTGGGTCTGCAGGACCATCTTGCTGGTAGTGGTTCATGATAGTTTTCACATCAGTGTGGACTTTTTGAGTGTTCTGTACCCACCTAGGACTTCCAGGACTATACCAGTGGTTGTAGAAATTTCCAAGTCTGTTGCAGAAATCTACCCTCCTCCCTGCTCTCTCATTTGGGGTTGCCTGCCATCTTCCCATCTAGCCTTGCTCTTCCTTCCATGTCACTCTCTCCCACGTCCTAGGAATTTTATGATCAACTTATCCTTGTTTGAGGATGGAGGCTGGATGGAGGACTGAAGTTCATGGCTGAATTAGGACCACAGAGGGTGTGAGTGAGGACAGCTGGTTACCCCAGCAATTGGTGGTCAGTCTTTGGACTAGGATCATTATTGTTTGGTTACATATGATGTTAGGGAAATATGTTGATATTGATATTTACAAACAGTACAATCACATGTACATACACAGTAAAAAACAAAGAAGCAACAAAAACTATAAAATATAGCTTGGTCAAAATAATCAGCAACTTACGAAAACTGCTTACAACACATACATAATTACTATGCAACAAAATATTAAATAGACACACCCAGAAAGATTCCAGATGTGCTTTTCTGCACAGTCTTGATAATGCTAAACTCAAGTCACAAATACACAGTTATCAAAGTTTTTGCTTGTGTCGCCTGATTTTTTGCATAAAATAAACGGAAGTTGCACTCTCTGTGACTATGTTAAATTCTTAGCATTTTTGTATCTTCATAGACATTTTGTGCTAGAAAGTTGGATGAGATGTTTGAAAATGGATACTCTGCTGTAGGCCAAGCATATGATGCCCTGGAAGCCCTATTGGAGCCTTTTAAAAGTGGGGGAAGAGCTGGGATGAAGCCAATGAGTGGGCCCAGGGCTTCTGAAGAAGAGTAAGAGTCACGACCAAAAATGACCATGATGAGCATGAGTTCACAGTAAGTCCACGGAAGCAGAGATCACTAAGTGAACAAAGTCTCTTGAGGTGTAGACTCTAGAATCAGTTCCTCAGAACTAACCCCAGAGAGAGCAATCCCATGAAGTTGTAGTAGTATCATCAGAGCCAGAACTATGCAGGCCTGGAGAGATGCATACCCGGTAAAATGAGACACTAGCTTTTTGATGATCTTGATTAGTATACTTTTGGTGTCAGGAGTGACATAAAGATTTTGCTACAGTAACAAGATGACTGAAGCTGTGGAGACTACATACCTGAAAACAAAGTATAAAAATGGAGGCATTCAAATTTTCTTACTAATTCCAGCTACTGCGTATAAAAACTGTCATCTTTTATTTCCTTGAGTGTTAGTCATACTTCTAAAAGTGTTACTGGAAACTGCCTGCTGCCTGCATTGCTGCAAAATTCATAGGGCAGGAAAATGGAAACGTTAGTGGTTGTCTTTTTTATTAGAATTGATTTTAGAAAATTATTTTGACCTCTGCTCTAAAATATGGGCCATTATCTATTTCTAAATCTGTCAGTTATGCTTGGGGTTTGACCTTTGACCTAGTGTCCTTTTTTACCACATGAGTAAAAGAAAATGTATTCTGAGAGACAGGCAAGCTAAGTAAAGGACATTTGCAGAGGCAAAGCTGGTGCTTAGATATTTAGATGAAGCACAATTTAATCAAAATTAGTCATGCAGATATGCTCTCATTTTTGCTAATGATATTCTGGAGAATGCAGAGTAAATTTCTTTTACCCACATTTCAACTGAAAAATGAAGACATTTGCAGGAAGTTACGAGAAGCAGGCAACATTAAAAGCAAATGCATTTTTAATTTTTCTTTGTTATAATTCTGTTTTTAAAAAAAGAGCAGTGCTTTTCAAATCACAGCATTAATCAAGAGAAGTCTAATTCTGCATAGTTAATGGGGGCTGACTCAGCCATTTCTTTTTTCCAGTGCTTATAGTTATTGTTTGTGAAATTACTTTTGAAGCCAAACCCTTTCTAAAATGCTCCAGATTGGACTTCCCTGGCAGTTCAGTGGTTAAGACTGTGCTTCCAATGCAGGGTGCACAGGTTTGATCCCTGGTTAGGGAACTAAGAGCCCACATGACATGCAGCATGGCCAAAAAGAAAATGTCCCACATAATTCATTGTACCATAGATTCATGTGGTAAATATCAATCCTTTACTGTAGAATCAAGTGAACTGTGGTCAACATTTTTGCTATTATTGCAAACATTTTAAGGAATGATTCGAGTTTGTGTGAAATCTTAGAGTGCACGTTTAATTACTCAGTGTTTTAGGTTTGGTTCCTTATAAACAGATGCTGAGTTGAGAACTTTCGGGCAAGTAAGCTGGGCTCTCATCCTGCTGTATCAGTCAGTCACTGGCTGTGGGTGCCCAGGGGAGATGTAAGCACCCAGGCACTTAGGTCCTCTGCACGAGGTGGCAAAACACCTCGGGTAACCCCAGAGCAGTGCCCTGAAGAAGAGTTGGAGGGGTGGGGCTACCAGAATCAAAGGCACATAAAGGGATTCCCAGAAACAATATGGGAGCTTTTGGGATACGATCAGGAAGGACAGCCAAAGCTGTTCACTGCACTCAGCTCATGTTTACTGAGCACCTACTATGTGCTAATCCTGTTCAAAGCTCTGAGGATTCAGTGGAGTATAAGACTGTGGGGCTTCTGTGCTAGTGTGGGAGCCTGATACTACCATAGTAAGGTAAAATAACATGGATAGCATAACAGTAACAACATGACTCATGTTACGAAGAATATAAAGCAAGGCCAAGAGAATAGACAGGGATTAGGGATGCTAGATTCGCTATGGTAATCAGGGTAAGTTGAATAAACACACTATATATAAAATGTGCTTAAGTTTCCATAGGTCTGTCCCTCAGGGAAGTACTGGCATTGTGTATTGTTTCTTCCTGGCCATGGGAACTCCTTTCACATGGAGCTCAGAGAAGGGAAGTATAAACCTCCTATTTGAATAAAACTATCACAATAGGTATTCTTGACATAGGAACAGTAAACATAAAGTAAAAGAGCTTAAAAATTTTCCCTTGGCATTTATTCCTAAATTCTGAATTCACATATTGGGGAAAGCAGGGAAAGAAAACTGGTTTTGTATGTTAAGAGTTCTGATAATAAATATCTGTTGGGAAGCTTCTCGATTCTGATTAAGAGCTTTAAAAAAAAATCCAAGTTGTTTGGGGGAGAATGAGTGAAAGAGGAGGAAAACACAGTCATTCGGCTTAGAACATAAAACTACCTGACATTTTAAGTGGAAGAGGCTGGACAATCTAAATGACACGGTAGGCTTTTGAAGAAGGATATGTGATGAGGCCGCGGTGTTGCAGAGGTGACAATCAAGGTCAAATGCTGTGTCTTCTGTTTCAGAGGTGACTGGACTCTTGGGCACTGACTCAAACTAAAACTCACAAGTGACTACAAACCTCTTAATACCTGGGGTTATGTTTGCAGGGGATCTTACTGGGGAGTGCCATTTTAGAAATTCTTTCCCCTGATTATTTCATCTCAGGCAACTTCTGGTAACCTCATTTAACTACTGTCTCACCACGCCCTAATTTTTCTTTGGTCTTTTGGGCCAGAGCAATAGACAAGAGGTGGTGGTAGGTGGGGCCAAATAAGAATTTGCTAGAAGAAACAGAATAGTTTTCTTTCTCATTCATTCTCTATGATGAATGTTTTAGGGTTCTTCTAGTTGGGAAGAAATAAGGTAGGGCATAAATTATAATGGCCACACTGTGTAATTTTTAGTAGGTAATGCTTCCCAGCTCTGTTTTACTAGAAAAAACATATACAATGTTAAGAATTTAGACTAATATGGATTTTGAAGTTTCATCAATGAGCATTAATATTATCAAAATGCCATATTTTATTATAATTTAAAAATTAAATGTTATTTAGTCACCAAGTCATGTCTGACTCTTTGTGACCCTATGGACTGTAGCACACCATCCTGATTAATATTGGTTAAATAACAATCAATTAATTTAAATAATTTAATGTAATCTTAAATTGTCTGACAATGCCATTCAGACACCTATTTTTAAAGCAAAAAATGTACTGTTAATGGCCAATGAAATATATTACAGCAAAGGAGATCACCTATTTCCCTCCTTTGTTTATCCTAACTATAAAGACAATCACTTGGGGACTGTGAAATTGGGATAAACCAAGAGCTATTTATCACTCAACAGTATTTATTAATTACTGGAAAATTTTTAAGGTCTTTTACATTATGCTTATTGTTCCTATGTCAAGAATACCTATTGTGATCAATGCAAAGAAATAGAGGAAAACAATAGAATGGGAAAAACTAGCGATCTCTTCAAGAAAATTAGAGATACCAAGGGAACATATCATGCAGTGATGGGTGCAATAAAGGACAGAAATGGTATGGACCTAACAGAAGCAAAAGATGTTAAGAAGAGGTGGCAAGAATACACAGAAGAACTGTACAAAAAAGATCTTCACAACCCAGATAATCACAATGGTGTGATCACTCACCTAGAGCCAGACATCCTGGAATGCGAAGTCAAGTGGGCCTTAGGAAGCATCCCTACGAACAAAGCTAGTGGAGGTGATGGAATTCCAGTTGAGCTATTTCAAATCCTAAAAGATGATGCTGTGAAAGTGCTGCACTCAATATGCCAGTAAATTTGGAAAACTCAGCAGTGGCCACAGGTCTGGAAAAGGTCAGTTTTCATTCCAATCCCAAAGAAAGGCAATGCCAAAGAATGCTCAGACTACTGCACAATTGTGCTTATCTCACACGCTAGCTAAGTGATACTCAAAATTCTCCAAGCCAGGCTTCAACAGTACGTGAACTGTGAACTTCTATATGTTCAAGCTGGATTTAGAAAAGGCAGAGGAACCAGAGATCAAATTGCCAACATCCGCTGGATCATCAAAAGAGCAAGAGAGTTCCAGAGAAACATTTACTTCTGCTTTACTGACTATGCCAAAGCTTTTGATTGTGTAGATCACCACAAACTGTGGAAAATTCTGAAAGAGATGGGAATACCAGACCACCTTACCTGCCTCCTAAGAAATCTGTATGCAGGTCAAGAAGCAACAGTTAGAACTGGACATGGAACAACAGACTGGTTCCAAATAGGAAAAGGAGTACATCAAGGCTGTATCTTGTCACCCTGCTTATTTAATTTATATACAGAGTACATCATGAGAAACACTGGGCTGGGAGAAGCACAAACTGGAATCAAGATTGCCGGGAGAAATATCAATAACTTCAGATATGCTAATGACACCACCCTTATGGCAGAAAGTGAGGAGGAACTCAAAAGCCTCTTGATGAAAGTGAAAGAGGAGAGTGAAAAAGTTGGCTTAAAACTCAACATTCAGAAAACGAAGATCATGGCATCTGGTCCCATCACTTCATGGCAAATAGATGAGGAAACAGTAGAAACAGTGACAGACTTTTTCAGGCTCCAAAATCACTGCAGATGGTGGTTACAGCCATGAAATTAAGAGATGCTTGCTCCTTGGAAGAAAAGTTCTGACCAACCTAGACAGCATATTAAAAAGCAGAGACATTACTTTGCCAACAAATGTTTGTATAGTCAAAGCTATGGTTTTTTCAGTGGTCACGTATGGATGTGAGAGTTGGACTATAAAGAAAGCTGAGCACTGAAGAATTGATGCTTTTGAACTGTGGTGTTGGAGAAGACTCTTGAGAGTCCCTTGGACAGCAAGGAGATCCAACTAGTGCATCCTAAAGGGAATCAGTCCTGAATATTCATTGGAAGGACTGATGCTGATGCTGAAATTCCAATACTTTGGCCACTTGATGCAAAGAACTGACTCATTTGAAAAGACCCTGATGCTGTGAAAGATTGAAGGCGGGAGGAGAAGGGGATGACCGAGTATGAGATGGTTGGATGGCATCGCCGACTCAATGGACATGAGTTTGAGTAAACTCTGGGAGTTGGTGATGGACAGGGAGGCCTGGCGTGCTGCAGTCCATGGGATCACAAAGAGTTGGACAAGACTGAGCGAATGAACTGAATGGGCAATGAAATATATTACAGCAAAGGAGATCACATATTTCCCTCGTTTGTTTATCCTAACTATATAAACAATCATCTGGGGACTGAAATTGGGATGAACCAAGAGCCATTTATCACTCAACAGTATTTATTGATCACCTAGGTGCTAGAGATACAATGGTGAAGATCACAGATGAACCCTGCCCTCATGGAGCTTACATTCTAAAAACAGGGGCACACACACACACACACACGCACGCACGCACGCACGCACGCACACACACACACACACACGTTATGAAAAGTGTTATCAAGAAAATGAATGGAGCAATGGGATAGAGCTAGGGTTGACAAACTTTCTGTAAAAGGCCAGGTAATAAATATTTTAGATTTGTGGTTATACAGTCTCTGTCTTTACTCAGTTCTGCAGTCGCGGTGGGAAGGCAACCACATATAGTATGTGAATGAATGGACATGGCAGCGTTTCAATAAAATTGTGTTTACAAAAACAGCAGGTGAACAGGTGGTGGGCCAGTTTTGCTTGAGGGATGTTTTAATACTTTAAAGCCTCCTGGGGTAGAGAGGCTCTTGGGGTGGGGATGGTGACTTTAGACCAGAGCGTTTAGAGAAGAGTCCTCTGGGGAGAAGCATTTGAGATGACAGCAGGATGATGAGAATCCAGCCAGGCAAAGCCTAGGGGAGGGGTGTTTTAAACAGAGGGAAGAGATCTATCAAAGCTTTGTGGCAGAAATAGGCATGTCCCCTTGATGTAGGTGGCTGTCTCATTTTTGCTGTGTGATTTTGAACAAGCCATTCAATTCCTCCAGCCCTTTCCTCATGAATAGAAGTTAAGATAATAATACTCTGCTTATAAGCTTTTTATGAAGTAATATGTGTGTGTGAAAGCATTTTCTGGGCAAATTTAGGTAATATTGTTAATAACTGGGGTTTAGAAAAATAAGTGTGAATAAACTTTAACAGAATTAAGATTTAGGCATTAAAGTACTAATGATTTATAGTAGCTCTTCATATATTACTACTGGTATCTTATTTCATCTGTACTAATATTTAGTAACCAGTTTACCCCTGGCCAACTACTTCTCGATTTTATTCACCATCTTATCAGTATTTTAAGATGTATATATGTTTAACAAAGAGTTGTTGAATTGCTTTTTTATTTGTTACTCAGAAGCATTGTGAGACTCACAGACCTCAAAGTTTTATTTTTATTTTATTTATTTATTTATTTGGCTGCACTGCTTATAGGATCTTAATTCCCTGACCAGAGATTGAACCCCCACCTGTGGCAGTGAGAGCATATAGTCTTAACTACTGAACTGCCCTCAACATTTTATTTCTGTGAGAGCCTCCTGGGCAACTGATGAGCCAGCAATCTGGCTAAGCTGGGCCTCAGAATTCCTTCCTCATGCAGTCAAAGGCCTGGGAGCAGTGTGGCCTATGAATCCATTTGTGACCTGCTCTCTGTGTTATTATAGCTTGTCTCCTCTTGTGCCTCTTCCCTATTGCATACTTTACCCTAGGTGTAGGTCCCCAGTCTTCAGTTTTGATGTCAAATACATGCCTCTGGTGTCGTCGGGCTATGAACCCATCTCTGCTCCACTCTGATCCTTTAAGGGAGATCAGCAGGAGGAGAGAGAAGGGTTCCCTGGGAAATGTATTACCCAGGTCTAACTAAGTACTCTCTCCTGGAAAACCCCATGGACGGAGGAGCCTGGTAGGCTGCAGTCCATGGGGTCGTTAAGAGTCAGACACGACTGAACGACTTTACTTTCACTTTCCTTCATTGGAGAAGGAAATGGCTACCTACTACAGTGTTCTTGCCTGGAGAATCCCAGGGGCAGGGGAGCCTGGTGGGCTGCCATCTATGGGATCGCACAGAGTCGGAAATGACTGAAGCGACTTAGTAGCAGCAGCAGCAGCAGCAGCAAGCATCACCAATGTGGAAACTAGTCAGAGACCACTGCCTCGCTTTACACAAGATAAGAACTCAGCAGAATGACAGCAGGCCCACAACAGAGGCTTGTCTCTAAGCTTTTCTTTTTAAATTTTATTAAAGTATAGTTGATTTACAATGTGGTGTTAATATCTGCTGTACAGCAAAGTGACTGTATTTATCTGTAAAGTGACTATACATATATTTACGTTTTTTCATATTCTTTTTTATTATGGTTTACCACAGGATATTGAATATAGTTCCCTGTTCTTTGCAGTAAGGTCTTGTTGTTTATCCATTCTCTGTATAATAGTTTGCATTTGCTAACCTCAAACTTTCAATCCATCCCCCACCCCACCTCTGTCCCTTGGCAACTGCAAATCTGTTCTCTATATCTGTCAGTCTTTTTCTGTTTCATAGATAAGTTTATTTGTGTCGTATTTTAGGTTCTACATATAAGTGATATAATACAATGTTTGTCATTCTCTTTCTGATTCGTTTCACTTAGTGTGATAATCTCTAGGTCCATCCTTGTTGCTACAAATGGCATTATTCATTCTTTTTTTGTGGTTGAGTAGTGTTCCGTTGTATATATGTACTACATCTTCTTAATCCATTCATCTGTCAGTGGACACTTAGGATAGTGCTCCTATGAACACTGGGGTGCATGTATCTCAACGTTTTTCTTTTTCACCAAGGAACTGTCCATCAAAAATGTGGGAGTGAGAGAGAAACTAGATTCTCTTCTGTATAGTAATGTGACGTCCTGACTCTGTGGAAGGAACAATGTTGATTTTACTAAATAGTTTCTTTCTCATTATGGGTCTAGACTGTCCATGAGCAATCATGTTTGTCCCTGAAGGATGTGTGGATGGACTTGGTGTAATGGGTCGACTTTTGGAATACTAGGTATTAGGAAACAGGCGACTGCCCGCAGCTCACCCTTGTGGGGAGTCTGCAAAAGCAGAGTGAGTGGGAGGGCTGTGCTCACTCTGGACAAGCCCTGGGCATCTAGAGGACCACGAGGGTGTCAGTGTCTAACTGTTGACCGTCTTGCTGAAGACCCTGCGGAAAGGCCTGGGTGAGGGATGTACTCTAGTTAGGGGGAGGAGGGTAGATTCTGGGATGAAAATGGGTCCCTTTAGGTGAGGGGCACAGTTTTCCAGAAGAGATGATTTTCCTTCTGAAAATGAAAGGCAAGAAATCTCTTTGAGGGAGATGCTTAGATATGAGGGCATTGGATTCAAGATGTGATCAGATTGGGTCTGAGCCCAAGCAGAACCCTGTTGTGATCAGTCAACATCTTAGGTTCCTGTTGCCTTTGGACTCTGAAGGGAGTCCAACCTAACACTCAGCTTAACCTTTTCCTGCCTGCTGCTGCTGCTAACTTGCTTCAGTCGTGTCTGACTCTGTGCGACCCCATAGACAGCAGCCCACCAGGCTCCCCCATCCCTGGGATTCTCCAGGCAAGAACACTGGAGTGGGCTGCCATTTCCTTCTCCAATGCATGAAGGTGAAAAGAGAAAGTGAAGTCGCTCAGTCATGTCTGACTCTTAGCGACCCCATGGACTGCAGCCTACCAGGCTCCTCCATCTATGGGATTTTCCAGACAAGAGCACTGGAGTGGGGTGCCATTGCCTTCTCCTGCCTATGTTCCCTTTAAAATGACCTTGTGTGTTTGTGTGTCTGACTCTTTGCAACCCCATGGACTGTAGCCCATGGAACTTTCCAGGCAAGAAAGTAGTCATTTCCTTCTCCAGGGAATCTCACTGACCCAGGAATAGAATCCGCGTCTCTTGTGTCTCCTCCACTGGCAGGCGAATTCTTTGCCAGTGGAGACACTGGGGAAGCCACTAAAGTTGTCCCAAACAGCTGGTGTGGATGCACTGGGGTGGGGGCGGGATTTCAGGGTCAAGGAGCAAAAGGGAGCTTCTTTGTGTGTTTGCAGACCCAGCAAGGAGCAGTGGGACCATGAGTGGGGTCTTCAGCGAAGAGAGGGCCACCAAGGCTGTCAGTCTAAAGGCGAAACTCTTTGCCTTGGAACTCTCAACTCTTCATCCTTCTGTCCAAATGTGGGAGCTCAGAAAGTAGGAGGGGAGATTTCAAGTGTAAGGTATAATTTATTGATAATAAGATTCCTTGAATTTTAATTTTTGATTAAAACTTTAAGCTGGAACACTATAATTCTGGTGACATTCAGATATTAGCCAAGATATTAGGCAAAAAAAAGTTGCATTCAGAGGTAAGAAATTTGATTGCACTACTGAAATTTTATCTCCTGGAACATTATTCACTGCATTTACCGTGAGGTCAGTCCTGGCAGAAGACAATGGCAGAATTTACTACCTAAAACTCAGAAAAGCAAGGATAGACATGTCACTGGCTAAGTGGTGAATAGCCAGAGAATGTGCTTGTGTTGAATAATGTATTTCTGAGCTCGCAAAGAGGTAGGGGGTCCTTCAAAGAGCGCACGAATACATTTAACAGGATAAGATGCAATCAGAGGTGATTAGAAGCATCGATGAAGCTGATTACCAGACAGATCAACAAGAAAGTGTTTTCTCTAAAATACATGAATGTTTCTACCTTGACAGTCAAGGTATCTATTTTAGTGTGCTAATGGATTTGATATTCAGTCCACACACTATTCAGCCTTATTTTGAAAGCCACAGTCGCTGCAATCAATCATTACAAACACTCCCTTGCATAGCTCTTTCACTTCACAAGACCTGTTTGGCATAACCACAGTCCTATATCAACCCAACTCTGCCCTGTACCTGTACAGCTAAATGTGTGAGCTGAATAACACACCATCACCTGGATGTTAATTGAATTATGACTATTAACCTAAAGTGGGCCTTTAACACCACACTTCTCCATCCATTTTTCCATTCTCCTGGGTGACTTTTCTCCTCTTCCTGTTCCCCTCCTTTCCCTCCTCTTCTTCGTGTTAAACTGAGGGGTAACTTATGCTCAGTGAAATGTGCAGATTATAAGTTTGATGGTTTGATGAATGCATGCACTGTGTAGCCCACACCCCCATTAAGATATAGAATACTACCATCTCACCCAGAAAGTTCCCTTAAGTCTCTTGCCAGTCCATTTCTATACCACCACCTCCAGAGACAACCACTGCTCTGATTTCTATCTGGAGTAAATATCTCACACTTTACCTTTCTCCTCAAATCTCTAACTCTTCTTCCCCATTTTTACTCTCAGTTGATGATCGTGTTTCCTACTTCATGGAGGAAATGAAAGCAGCAAAAAGAGAACTTTCATATACTTGCCTTTTCTTTCCATCCACCCACATGGCATCTGCATCCTTCCTGTCTGTGCCTGGATGGACCATCTCTGTGTGTGTGTGTGTATTAGTTGCTCAGTTAAGTCTGACTCTTTGCAACCCCGTGGATTCTAGCCCGCCAGGCTCTGTCCATGGAATTCTACAGGCAAGAATACTGGAGTGGGTTGTCATTTCCTTCTCCAAGGGGTCTTCCTGACCCAGGGATTGAACCCGGGCCTCCTACATTGCAGGCAGATTCTTTACTGCCTGAACTACCAGGGAAGCCCATGGGCCATCCCTGTTCCTGTCTAAAGCTGAGCCCTCCCATCCTCTCGCAGGTAGTCAAGAACAGCACGGTAGCAGTTCTTTCCTTTTCCTCTCATCTAACTCCCCACACACTACTGGATCCACTCCCATCAGCATTTATTTCTATGCTATTAGGTTGGTGCAAAAGTAAGTGCAATTTTGCATTGTTGCACTTTGCTGTTTGATATTGGAGTACATTCTTAAATGTGGTTATATTATACATCAATTTAATGCACATTTCTTACTTTATGTTTTTTTTTTTGCTAATGACTATTGCTTGCTATTTATTTTACATTTATTTTAGACTAGGAAAATTAGACAAAAAGAAAATTTGAGCAATTTTCTTATTCAAGTTCCAAATGGATTGGAAAACAGCAGAGACAACTCGCAACATCAACAATGCATTTGGCCTAGGAACTGCTAATGAATGTACAGTGCAGAGGTGGTTCAAGAAGGTTTGCAAAGGAGACAACAGTTGAGGATGAGGAGCACAGTGGCTGGCTATCAGGAGTTGACAACACCCAAATGAGAGCAATCATTGAAGCTGATCCTCTTATAACTACACAAGAAGTTGTCAAAGACCTCAACATCAACCATTCTATGGTCATTTGGCATTTGAAGTGAATTGGAAAGGTGGAAAAGCTCCATAAGCAGCTGTCTTGTGAACTGACTGAAAATCAAAACAGCCGTTATTTTTAAACTGGTGTCTTCTCTTATGCTATGCAACAGCAATGAACCATTTCTCAATCAGATTGTGATATGTAACAAAAAGTGAATTTTGTCCAGCAACCAGCGATGACCAGCTCAGTTGTTGGACCTACAAGAGGCTCCAAAGCACTTCCCAGAGCCAAACTTTCACTAAAAAAGGTCACTGTTTGGTGGTCTGCTGTGGGTCTGATTCACTACTGCTTTCTGAATCCTGGAGAAACCATTACGTCTGAGAAGTATGCTCTGCAAATCAATGAGATGCTGAAAACTGCAGCACCTGCAGCTGCACTGGTCAACAGAAAGGGCCCAATTCTTCTCCAGGACAATGCCTGACCACATGTCATGCAACCAGTGCTTCAGAAACTTAAAGAACTGAGCTACGGAGTTTTGCCTCATCCACCGTATTTACCTGACCTCTTGCCAACTGAATACCATCTCTTTAAGAGTCTTGAGAACCTTTTGCAGGAAAAACACATCCGCAACCAGCAGGAGGCAGAAAATGCTTCCCAAGAGTTTGTTGAATCCTGAAGCACATATTTTTATGCGACAGGAATAAGCAAACTTATTTCTTGTTGGCAAAAATGTGTTGATTGTCAGTTTAGTTCAGTCTAGTCACTCAGTCTTGTCTGACTCTTTGCGACCCCATGGACTGCAGCATGCCAGGCTATTGGACAGCTTGACACAATCATGCCCATGACTCAACTCTTAATCCTTTACTATAAACCACTTTACTTGTTGTTGTAGTTCAGTTGCTCAGCTGTGTCCAACTCTTCGTGGCCCCATGGAATACAGCATGCCAGGCTTCCCTGTCCTTCACTGTCTCCCGGAGTTTGCTCAAATTCATGTCCACTGAGTCAGGGATGCCATCCAACCATCTCATCCTCTGTCACCCTCTTCTCTGGCCTTCAATCTTTAGCACCATCAGGATCTTTTCCAAAGAGTCAGCTCTTAGCATCAGGTGGCCAAAGTATTGGAGCTTCAGCCTCAGCCTCAGTCCTTCCAATGAATATTCAGGGTCGATTTCCTTTAGGGTGGACTGGTTTGATCTCCTTGCTGTCCTTTAGTTGTAGCTTCGCCCTTTGGGTTGATGGCGAGCCTTCTTTGTGGTTGCTCAGACCAACATCTCTACGTAATTCTTGACACTTTTCCTTCACTCATACTCCACATCCAATCCAGTAGGAGATTCTGTTGGCTCTCTATGGCTGATAGTATTACTTTTCACCCAATAATCCAGTTTCTCTCCTGATGTGTACCTCCTTGCAGGATTAAATATCCCCATTTTGTTGAGTTTAGGCATAGCCATATGACTTGCTTTAACTGAATAAATGTGGACAGAACTGATGGCTATGATTTCCAGAGGCTGCTCTAAGAACCAGCAGGTGATAACCCATGATGGTCCAGACAGAGGTAGCTCAGCCAGCCTGAAACCAGAGCCAAGTCCCAGGGAGCAGAGCCACAGCCGACTCACACTGGACGTGAAGTGCAGTAAGCTGCTCCTTTGGGGGCATTAATGCAGCGTAACTGTCTCTTTTGACCAATATGTTCTTCCTCCTATGCCTGGTGAATTAGAGGTTCTTGACATCTCATTGCAGAAAGAATTCAGCAAGAGACAAAGTGACAGGTAAGAAGGGGATTTATAGAGAAACACATTCTATAGACAGAGTGTGGGTCATCTTAGAAGGTGTTGCTGCTGCTGCGAAGTTGCTTCAGTTGTGTCCGACTCTGTGCGACCCCAGAGATGACAGCCCACCAGGCTCCCCCGTTCCTGGGATTCTCCAGGCAAGAACACTGGAGTGGATTGCCATTTGCCCCCAAAATATAGCATGGTTAGTTTTTATGTGCTGAGTAATTTAATAGGCTAATAAGTGAGAGGGTTATTCCAGTTATTTGGGGGAAGAGATAGGGATTTCCAGGAATTGGGCCACTGTCCACTTTTTGACATTTTATGGTTGGCCTCAGAACTGTCATGGTGCTGGTGGGTGTGTCACTTAGCCTTTGCTAACATATTACACTGCATGTTTAATGAGGCCCAAGGTCTACTGGAAGTCGAATCTTTGGCCATCTTGGACCTAGTTGGTTCTAACCAGTTTTCATCATATCCTATGGCTAGGACATTCTTTTAAAGGTTATATCCTGCCCCCTTTTCACCTGTTTCATTTCCACAAGCATCCAAACTCTGATCATTTCTACTACTATACTGGCTCAAGCATTGGTCATCTCAAGCCTGGATTGCTACAATGGCCTCTTAACTAGTCTCCCTGCTTCTTTCCTCAGCCTCCTGTGATCAATTCTCAATAAAGCAGCCAGAGAGATCCTGTTAAAACCCTACTCACTTCCCTGTTCAAAACTCTGTAATGGGACTTTACTGGTGGTCCAGTCTTCCATTGGAAGACTCCATGCTTCCAGTGCAGGGAGCACAGGTTCAATCTCTGGTTGGGGAACTGAGATCTCACATGCTGCATGGCTCAGTCAAAAAAAAAAAAAAATTAAAAATGACTTTATTAAAAGAAAAAGAGAAAAACAAAAGCTCTGTAATGGCTCTTCATCCCACCTACAGGAGGAGCCAGTCCATGAAGGGTAAGCAGCCCAGCAGGTTTGGTACACCATTGCCTCTCTCCTTAGCCTTGTGTTCTCTGCCTTGCTTGGATATTCTGCCTTGCTGGATCTTTGGGATCCAGTCTTGCTGGTCTCCTTGCTGTTTGTCAGCTCAGCAAGCAACTTCCCACCGTAGGGCTTCCCTCACAAGTTTCCTTAAATACCACTCTCCCAGTGAGGCCTGCTTGATGCACCTCCCATCTATAATCAATAATCGTACCCCTTTCCTCTGCTACGTCCGCACCTCTGACCTTTTGCTCTGGTTCCCCAGAGCACTTGTCACCATTTAACATCATTTGTTTTCTGCATTATATTGAGTGTTTCTAGTTTCTTGCCTTGGAGAAGGCAATGGCACCCCACTCCAGTACTCTTGCCTGGAAAATCCCATGGGCGGAGGAGCCTGGTGGGCTGTAGTCCATGGGGTCACTAAGAGTTGAACACAACTGAGCAACTTCACTTTCACTTTTCACTTTCCTGCATTGGAGAAGGAAATGGCACCCCACTCCAGTATTCTTGCCTGGAGAATCCCAGGGACGGGGGAGCCTGGTGGGCTGCCGTCTATGGGGTCGCACAGAGTTGGACACGACTGAAGCAACTTAGCAGCAGCAGCAGCAGTTTCTAGCCTGTCTCCCTTATTTTAATGTAAATTTCACAATGGCAGCAGATCTTTGTCTGTTGTGGTCACTGATTATATTACAGTATGTCACCTACATGGACTTACAGGAATGAGTTCCCTTCCAAGAGCATGTTGGTAAGTCCAATTTGTTCATACATCCAACAAAGTTAGCCTAGGTACTCAACTAACACGATTGACTATAATAGTACTGTATTATAATAGGTTTATGATACATTTCACACGAGTAATACATAAAAAAACACAAAAAGTAGGGAAAACATTTTTTGATCTTATAGTACAGTACCTTGGAAAGTACAGTAGTGCAGTACAATAGCTGGCATACAGGAGCTGGGATTGAATGAAAAGTCAAGATGAGTTACTGACTGAAGGAGGGGGAGGAGGTGGGAGATCGTAGAGCTGAAGTATCGTGAGCAATAGTAGATGGAGTGCAAGCTGCAATTTCATTCACATATGACATCGATCAAATTTATGTTTGCATCTTTGAAAGTTCATATGTAGGGGACTTACTGTACTTGGCTATTTCAGGGATAACACATGAAAGCATTGAATACTTAGGCAAATTATAGAAACTATTCACTGTAGAAGGCAGTGAAGCTAGAAGGAGGAGATGGTTATGCAAATCAGCACCGTGAGAATAGGGCCCAGCATAGCCCAAAGCGCCAGCAGACATGGGTGCTGGGTGGATAACTGGCTCTGGCAATGGTAAGATTTATGGCTCTTCTTGTTAGGAGTAAAACAAAGAATGCTCGTTTCACCGCCCACATAGGACTTGGGTTTCTTATACTTCAGATATCCCATAGTTGGTTACATAGTATGCTGGTTTTAGAGCCTAGCTCACTTATTATATAGCACATTCCCATGTATGAGTATGCAGCCCATCCCCACTTGGCCCATCCATCTATGGCCACGAATCCACAGAGGCTCTGTCTTCCCATGTGGGTGAACAAAACAGACCACTGATCTTTTGGGCCAAGAACCTAGGATAATGCCTGGCACATAGTAGTTGCTCAAGAAATTTGTTGACTAAAGGAATTCAGGAGAACAATCAAGTCCAGAAAGTCTTGTACCATAAGTTTCATATTTGTTTACTTTTTGATAGGTGAGGCTAAACTGCAGAACAAGTTTTGTTCATTTAAAACAGCTTTTAGATTCCTCTTCCCCTCAGTTCCCCTTCTCAATCTGTAATAATATACCAGACTTCTCAGTAAAAAAAGGGGAGGTTCAAAGGAAAATGAAGTCTGTTGATATAGCCCCCAGAAAGTCAGATCTTTCAGGATGTGTGAAAAAGTGCATTAAACAGGAAATGGGGATTACAGCTAAGTTTTCTTAATGCTTTTATTTTCTAAAATACACCCAATGAATATATATATAATATTTAAAATTTAGAATAAAATATCATCTTTTATAAAATAGTGAATTTTTAAAAATCCTGCCTGAATCTCTCATTAAACAACTAAAAGTTCCAGTAAAAGAGGAGCAGATTGAAGGGGTGATGGGCAAGTTTAGTGACTTATGCAGATCTTAGAACAGAAGGGAGCCCAGGAGGGAAATAAGAGTGAAGCAGGAATTAGACGCAGGCTTTCCTCCAAACCTCAAATCATTTGGAAGAGTAAAAAGAAAACCAGGAGATGGAAAAGACTCTTAGCTGACCAATCAACAATGTCTAAGCACCTACTGTATGCAAACTGCTATGCTAGATACTGTAGGAGAGATTCCAATGAATATGACAGGGTTTCTATCACCATATAAACTTGTATTTTAGAGGAGGAAATGGACTCGATAGCAAGTGCATCCTCCTCTTCTTCTGGAGGGAAGAAACCTTTTAAAATTATGAGGCTAATTCTCCTCAAAGTATCCTTTCCATACCAAGTACATCAGGAGTATCAGGGCTGATAATGAAAATGCGGGTTCCCAAGCCTCTCCATCCTTGATGAATCAGCATGTCTGAAGCCTAGAGCCAAGGGATTTGGCTTTTTAAAAATAATTTATTTATTTTTAATCGAAGGAATATTTCTCTTTAATATTGTGTTGGTTTCTGTCAAACATCAACATGAATCAGCCATATGTATATATATATGTCCCCTCCCTCTTGAACCTCCCTCCCGTCTCCCACCCCATCCCACCCCTCTCTGTTGTCACAGAGCCCCAGTTTGAGTGCCCTGAGTCACACAACAAATTCCCACTGGCTATCTGTTTTACATAGAGTAATGTAGATGTTTCATGTTACTATCTCCGTACATCCCACCCTCTTCTTGGGATCTGGCTTTTAATCAAGTGCTTGGGGGTGATTCTTAGGCACAATTTAAAATGTTAGAACCCCTGCGGCTTTGTGGTAGCTACTAAATGAATTCAAAGAGAAATTACTTTTGATTGGAGGATGCGGATGGATGGTTTCACAGAGAAGAATTTGAGCCAAGGCTTTGGCTGAGTTTTGCTCCTGTGGCCAAGAGGATGTGCTGTTCCAGGGCGAGAAATGGCTGGTCCAAAGCAGTGAAGCTCGTGAGGAACCAGTGACTGCAGCACAGGGTGGAGATGACGGTGCTGAGGTTTCTGGCAGACACGGGCTGCAGGCCCACCAGGCAACATGCTTCCCATTCTGCAATTTCACTGGCACCTCTTCCATGCCCAACTAGCATGACGGCGAAGAAGAATGTCACCTCAGAAAGCTGGCTTGGCTTGGTGCCCACTTGTCCCCGAGTGAGCTCAGCTCACCCGCTTTTTGCCTTCTGTTAAGTCAGCTGTTTTCTGAATTCAGATAGAAGCTTGAGGATGTCTTGCCGCTCGGGATGGGATTGTGCTGTTTTCCCTGCTTGAGATACCACAAGTGGACTGCATTTCCAAATAGAAAGCTGCCCTCTCAATGCCTGCCTCACTAGGGCAGGCAGGCCAGCCGGGGGCTGGGCCAGCCCCGGGGACACCAGGCAGGTTTGCCATCTCTGGTGGTGCCTGCAGAGACTGAGTGATGAGCAGCAGGGAGATCAGATGTTACCACAGAACACAAATGCCCAGACCAGCTGTTGGGTCTGCAAGTGGGTTGGTACCTCCCTTCCTAGGCCACCTGGATGTTGTCAATCAACAACCAGCATTTGATGACCAACACTACTGTTGAGTCAGCACTGTCTGCTTCCACCCCTTTCTCAGTTTCTAGCTGATGCTGTTTGAGGTATACCAGAGGTGAGAGTCTGGTTCTCATTTCCCCCTGGGGCCTGGGCTTACCACTCTGTACCCACCATGACAACTCCAGCGAAGCTGACTGCCTGCCATTATCACTGTGGAGCAGAAGAACACAATGAGCTGCTAAATGCAGGCACCATGTGAGGGACGTGGGGATGTCCCCTCCTGGAAGGAGTGCGGGCCGTCAGCCCTTCGGGGTCTGCCTCAGCCTCAGAGGGCTGCCTCCCGCAAGGCCGCGTGCACAGCCAGTGACTGAAGGCAGGTGTAGAAAAGCCTGGCTATTTGGCCCAACTCAGATGGGCCTCCTAATCCTGTTTTCATTCATTTCCTTCCACAGGTGCCAATCCTACAGGCATTCCCTCCAAAACACTCAGAGTCTTAATTCTGTTTCAGAGTCAGTTTCAAGAGAATGCAGCTTGCAGCACATGAATCTGAGTTTGAGCTTGACTAATGAGGAGTTCAGTGACCTTGGAGAAGCAAGAACTTATTTTCTCTAAGACTTCATTTCCTTATCTGCAAAATGGGAATCCTAGAAACTTCTTCATAGGATGGTTGTAAGTGCATTCACACAGCTGGTGCAGTGTAATAACTCATAAATTCTAGGTCTCATAATATTGGGCAAGTTATATAACTTCAGTGAGCCTTGGATGCTTTATCTGCAAATAAGAACAATATCACTTGCATCTTAGGACTTCTTTTTAAACTGAAGTAATGTAACTGATTTACAATATTGTGTTAGTTTCAAGTATACAGCGTAGTGATTCGGTATATTTCAGGATTTTGGTAAGTATTGTATGATAGACGTACTGTGTTAGGTAGTCAATAGATATACCCTTTCCCCTATTTTTTCCTTTAAAGTATCAATAGTATCTTTATGTGGTGGTGGTGGTTTAGTCACTAAGTCGTGTCCTACTCTTGCGACCCCATAGACTGCAGCCTGCCAGGCTCCTCTGTGCATGGGATTTTCCAGGCAAGAATACTGGAGTGGGTTGCCATTTCCTTCTCCAGGGGATCTTCCTGACCCATGCATCAAACCTGGGTCTGCTGCATTGCAGGCAGATTCTTTACTGACTGAGCTAGGAGGAAAGCCACCTTTATGTAGTTAATTTGAAAAATAATTCCTGTTTATATTCTTTATTGTTTGCCCTTTTTCTTTATTCTGAATACATTCAGAGTAGAATACATTCATATTTGGAGGAGGAAAACTAAAGAGCAAAAAAGTGGAGTTAGGTTGGAGACCTGGTTTTATGGCTCTCTTCAATCAGGCCAAAGGCAAACTCCACCAGGAAGCTCACTCTCACTGACTCAACACATTCTGCAAACTGCTCATACGAACTTTAATTTCCTCCTTTTTCCTTGGTTCATTTTTGTAATCCTTCTGGGAATTAGAGGATTTTTATTTTTACATTGTAAATCTCTGAGAAGCTGGGAAGTTACCTGCTTTTTAAAGAGGGTCCCTCTACCTGAGCACTGTTATCTACGTTCCTTGGGAATGTTTTTATTTGTTTCTGTACTAGTTAATAGTGACCCACTCTTCCAGTAATGCTGAGTATTGCTCGAGCTCTGGAAGACCCTAACTTGGCAAAGAATATGAGAGCCAGATGGGGTCTTCTGAGCCACCTCATCCAACTGTCGTCTTACCCATAAGGAAAGTTTGTTTATGTCAGTTCTGCTTTTAAATAGCTCCTGTGGAATTTTTCTAGTCCCATCTTTATTATGTTTTCTCTATTTTATATCTTGATTATCTATTAGTCTATTTTTTGTATCTGATTTAAAGCTTGGTCAGTTCTAGGAACACTGTCTTATGCTGACACCTACTGGACAATTTGGAAAATAACCCGTTCCCAGAACACTACCATTTGTTAGGAACAGAGGCAGAGAAATTATGTCTTCCTCCTTGCATTCATTTTTAATGACTGTCTTTCTTACAACTATCCTAGTTTCACATTTTAATTTCTCTCTTCTCCAACTAAACCTAATGTCCCATATTAGATTTCAGATTTCTTGGATGTGGAGATTCTGTCCAGTTAATATACTAAAACCTATAGTACCTTTAAACAATGTCCTTCTGTAGGTTTGAAAGTGAAGTCGCTCAGTCGTGTCTGACTCTTTGCGACCCCATGGACTGTAACCTATCAGGCTCCTCTGTCCATGGGATTTTCCAGGCAAGAGTGCTGGAGTGGATTGCCATTTCCTTCTCCAGGGGATCTTCCTGACCCAGGAATCGAACCCGGGTCTCCTGCATTGCAGGCAGATGCTTTACTGTCTGAGCCACCAGGGAAGCCCCCTGTAGGTTTACTTAAGGTTTAATGATGAGTGATAATCATAGTCATTACCTGTGAGCTTAATTCTGCAAGCACTGTAGCTCTGAACAGCTGGCATGCCAAGGGACGGCAAGAAGCCATCTGATCTGGATCAAAACCTCTCACCAATGGTAGTAAGAACCATCCGGGATGAAGGATGTACATTCTTTCCTTGAAGGTTTCTCCAGGGATCACCATCCCAGAGAAAATTCATTCAAGTGTTTCACTGTCCTAATGCACCTCTCTCCTGCTTTTAAAGTTTCCTTTGTTTGCTCTCCTGTGGTCTGGCAATGATTAATCAAACCTTACTCACAAAACATACCAGTAGATTATATTCTAATCACTTCCTTTCCCACTCCTTTTCACTGTACTTTTCTTTAGTTGATAATTTAATTTTTTAAAGTATAATACTTTCTAGTGAGTTCTATAGTTTTCCCCATGTGGTAGATATATACAATTGAATATTTTTCAGCCATAAAAAAGAAATCCTACTATTTACAGTGACAATATGGATCAACTTGGAGGGCAAGATACTAAGCGAAATATGCCAGACAGAGAGATAAATGTTATATAGAATCTATGGGATAAAAAAAAAAAAAAGTCAAACTCATAGAAACAGAGAGAAAAATGTTTGCCAGGAGCTAAGGGTGGGGGGAATGGAAGTAGATATTGATCAAAGGGTACAGACTTGCAGTTGTGAGATAAGTTCTGAGGATCTGTCGTACAGCATGGTGACTGTACTTAACGCTGCTGTGTTGTCTACTTGAAATTTACTGAGAGTAGATCTTAAGCTTTCTCACCACACATACACACACACAACAAATGTACACATACAGTAACTGTGTGAGTTGGTGGTTGTGTTAGCTTGATTGTGTAAATATTTTATAATGTACACATCTATCATAAATTGTGTTGTATACTTTAAGTATATGTAATTTTATCTATCAATTACATCTCAATAAAGCTGAAAGGAAGACAGCACCCACGGTCTCAGCCTGATCTCCTTCATCACCACAATTGGAGAACTGATAGATCCTATTGGTTATCTGGGGCTTGGAGGTGGAGCCTCTGAGGTACTGGGACCCGGTAATCTTGGAAGGTGCCTTGATACCTGGAGTGAAGAGGTCAGGTAGGCTCAGGGAGAAGAAAGGGCATGGATTTGGAACTCCACAAGACTTAGGTTTGAAAATGTGCTCTGCCACTTCCCTGTTGTGGATCTCAGGCTTCTCTTTGCCTCAGATTCTTCATCTGTAGGTGAGAACAAGACCACTCTGAATGGCGCTTGTGATAAGTTAGTGACACAGTGCTTGACACATTGTAGTTATTTCTGTGCAAGGTATTTCTGTTCCCTGTTGCCAAAGCTGTGCTCTTTACTTGTGTCTGGCCCCGAGCGCTGTCTGAATACCCCCCTGTTACCAGCTCTTTCCTGTGATCGACGCCAGTTCTGGAGATCCTCGGGGCTGAAGCCTTCGTCTCTTCAAGCTTTCTGGTTGCCATACACGAGAAACCAGGGTCTCTGCTTTCCTCTCAGACTTCTCAGTCATCCTTTGGTCCTTGAACTTTCAGACTTCTAAAAACGGTTCTGGGGGCTTATTTATTTAACCAGTATTTTTTGAGCTCCTGGAAAGTGGCAGCAGCATTGGTAGATCAGTGAAGAAAACATACAAAATTCCTGCCCTCACAGAGCTTTTATTCCAGGAGAAGAGGACAGAGAAGCAAGTAAAGTAGACAGTTTGTCAGATCCACTAAAATAGATCATAAATGCTAAGTAAAAAAATAGGCAAGACGGGTGATGGGGACTGTGTGTGTACAAGTGTGTGTGTAACTGGGGTGGTGGTTCCCTTGCTGCTCTTAGAGCTGTTGGGGGGACAGGGCTTCCCTGGGAGCCCTAGGCTTCTTGTGGTGACATAAATAGGGCTAAGAGTACACTGAGGCTGGTCCTGATGGTCTCAGGGAAGACAACGGCGTGGACTGTGAGATGCATGAATGGATCTCCTCTTCATTCCTGTGAAAAGTGATGTGGAAGGGAACAATGTGAGGAGGGCTTCCCTGATTTTAACTAGAGCCAGAGGAGTCAGTAGGTTTCCCTTTGATTTACAAAGTCCCTATGAAGTGGGGACTTCGTAAATGTTGGCTTCTTGAAATTCAGACCCTGATAAGCATAGAAAAAGAAGAAGGAAATCAGATGTTGTCTTCTTCAAGGAGCCCATCGCATCCTTTGGAACATGAATCATCCCCTGAGAAAGCCCATCAGGGGACAGCCCTCTTCCTTCAGCGGCTGCTGTAAGATGTGATAACCGGGAAAGATCCCTAAGACTGTGTTGAGCAAATGAGACAGAACAGAAGGGACACTGGCTGGGAGAGGAAAGTCTGCTTTCTCCATTTGGCCAACTCTTGGCTTGCTGCACTCATCCTCCCAAGTCTTTCTTTTTCACTTTGATGACGAGGCTGATCTCTAACATCCATTTCTGATATAAAATCCATGCCTTTAAGAAGTTAGAATTTTATCTCTGTTGGAGTTTTGAACAGAAGATAGAGGACTTGAGAGCATAGGCAGAGTTTTCATTTTTTTTCCTTTTCAGTTGATTTTGGAAGAAAAGGATGTAGGGAAATAAGAGTTGGCTTTTGCTGTCGGTTTAGAGAAGAAGATTAGATTTCTTGGATAATAGCCTAGCCTATCAGAGTAGATCTTTCAAAGACTGTGAAGAATTTGTTTGGCAGGAAAATTGCTGATTCATTCAAGAGGTTTTTTTTTGTCTCAGTCTTCTGGAGGAGGAAGAAAAGAATTCTGGTAAACCAACTTAAATGCCCCCTTTGTGCAGATGTCTGTTCCCTCTGGGCTAAATTAGGTGCTGCCTCCTCTGTTTCCACAGAGAGGTAAAGAGCAAGCTAGAACCATGGGATAGAGAAAGGCAAATGGCCCCATGCAGGAGCAGTGTTGCATATAAGATGAACATTACTTAAGTGTGTGATGAATGAATGAATAGATAGAAGAATGTCAGGAAGGAAGACCAACTAATAGGTAAAGGGAACTGGAGAAATCGGGACACGTGACTAGGTTTTCATTAATCCTGGATCAAATTTAAGAATTACTAAATGTGGTTTATGAGAACACAGCAAAGAAATCATCATCAGGACCCAGTCTGGCCTCAACAGGACTGGTCCTGCTAGCTACCTCACTTTTAGTCTCTCGACTTATAGGTTGGGGGCAACCAGGAGACATAAGTCTATCTTAATTTCAGAAAAGCAACTAAAGTCCCCCTTGATCTTTTTTTGTTTAAGATGGTGAAATGAAGTCCTGGTGATCATACTGTTAGGTTAATTTAAAGCTGATAGAAATAACTTTATTCAATTAGTGTTGTGAGTATGTGTGTTAGTCTCTCAGTCGTGTCCCAACTCTTTGTGACCCAGTGGACTGTAGCCTGCCAGGTTCCTCTGTCCATGGAATTCTCCAGGCAAGAATTCTCCAGGGTATTCTTGACCCAGGGACTGAACCCAAGTCTCTCACACGGCAGGCAGAGTCTTTACCATCTGAGCCACCGGGGAAGCCCCAGTTAGTGTTGATTATGGCATTTTTCTGACTGGAATGAGTTATCAAATAGATGGCCTCAAGGTTAAGGTCTTGGTCTTAACTGTCCAACTTAAAAAAAAATCATTTTGAAATAATTACAGATTCACAGGAAATTGTAACAAAGAACATACAGGGAGATTGTATGTATGCTTTACTCCATTTCACCCAATGGCAACACTTTGCATAACTATAGTATGATATCACAACCAGAAAATTGGTATTGGGACAATCCACCGAGCTTATAAAAACGAGCAGATTTCACCATTGTTGCGTTTCCTCAAAAGTGTGTGTGTGTGTGTATCTGTATTTATATCTCTGTCTGTATAGTTCTGTGCAACTTTATTAATGTGTGAATTCATGTAACACTGTCATAATCAACATACCACTTGAAAACTGCTAATCTGTTCTCCATTTCTGGAATTTTGTTATTTTAAGAATGTTGTATAAATGGAATCATACAGCTTGCAATCTTCTGAGATTGGCTTTTCCCACTCAGCCTAATTCCCTTGTGATCCATCCAAGTTGTCTTGAATTTCAATACTTCGTTGCTTTTTGTTGCTGAGTATTATTCCACTGTATGGAAATACTACGTTTTTTTTAACTGTTTTTTTTTTTTTTTGCTGGAGGATATTTAGGTTGTTTCTTGTTTATGACTATTATGAATAAAGCTGTTATGAGCATTTTTATATAGGTTTTGTTAGAACACAGGTTTTTGTTTCATTAGGATAAATGTCCAAGAGCGCATTTGCTGGATTACATGGTAATTTTATGTTTAATTTCACAATACTTTGGCAAATTATTACCCAAAGTAGCTGTACTATTTTACATTCTTATTAGCAATGTGAGTGATTCAGTTTCTCTATATCCATGCCAGCATTTGACGTTTTCAGTATTTCTAATTTTAGTCACTCTCATATGTGTATAGTAATACCTCACTGAGGTTTTAATTTGTATTTCCCTAATGGCTAAGACCTGAAAATTCCCATGGACAGAAGAGCCTGGTAGGCTGCAGTCCATGGGGTCGCAAAGAGTCGGACACAACTGAGCGACTTCACTTTCACTTTTCACTTTCATGCATTGGAGAAGGAAATGGCAACCCACTCTAGCGTTCTTGCCTGGAGAATCCCAGGGACGGGGAGCCTGGTGGGCTGCTGTCTCTGGGGTCACACAGAGTCAGACACGACTGAAGTGACTCAGCAGCAGTAGCAGCAATGGCTAAGATGTTGAACATCTTTCATATGTGTATTTGCTCTCTGTATATCCTCTTCAATTAAATGTATGTTTGTGTCTTTTGTGTATTTCTAACTGTATGGAACTGGATTATTTCTTACTGTTGAGTTTTGAGAGCTCTTCCTATATTCTAGATACAAGTCTTTTATTGAATATATGATTTGTAAATACTTTCTCCTGATCTGTAATTTATCTTTATATACTCTTAACAGAGTCTTTGTTTCTTTTTTGATGCAATTTAATAAAAATTCTTTATTTTTAATTGGAGGATAATTGGCAGGGTCTTTGGCCGAGCAAAAGTTTTACACTGTGATGAAGTCCAGTTTATCAAATTTTTCTTTAAGGGATCATGTTTTTGTTGTCAAGTCTAAAAACTCTTCTCCTAATCCTAAAGGTACTCTTATGTTTATTTTCTAAAAATTTTATTGTTTTATATTGTATTGGTCAAAAAGTTCATTCGAGTATGTCCATAAGTATTTATGGAAAAATCTGAATTAACTTTTCGGCCAACCCAATATTTTACCTTTAAGTCTGCAATTCATTATAACTTAATTTGTTTAACTTTTTTTTGGTGTGTGTGTGTTTAACTTTTCAAGTCAAAGAGGTTGAATATATGGTAGGCATGTAGGTGACACAAGCAGCTGGAATATAGTGATGAAACTAGTAAGATACAACATATAAGCATGCAATATCAGAGAGAGTTTAGTGTGGTGACTAAGAAAGTGGGCTCTGGAGCCAGACTGCTTCGATTCAAATGCCTGAGCTGCCTAGAAGGCTTCGGGGGAAGATCCGTAATCTCTCTTATGTCTTAGTTTCTGCATCTGCAAAATGAGATTAGAGAAGAGTAGTTGCCTTATATGATTATTGTGAGAGCTTAGCAAGAAAATGAACACTTAGATCCAAACTCCAAGAAATGACACTTATTATTATTGAAACCAGACATTGGTTTAAACATTGGACAGTTATAGGGGAGATATGACAAAATAGGAAATCATGTGAAAAAATCCAGTATATAGAAAGAAGTAGAGAGATAGACTTAATTGAGAATTTTAACTTGAATGTCTGCTGAATTTTTGTCCAGTTGTATGTGTTTATAAATATATGTCTTCATCCAGAAATGGCAAAATTTATGCAGGATCAAAATGACAAGGCATTTAAATCCATTCAGTGGAAATCAGAGTCCATTTAGAACTGTGCATGTACTCAAAATGCAATTTTTTTCCATATTCTTGTTGAGATTATATTAACACACAGCAAAGTCATTGTTTTAGGTTATCAGTTATAAGAAAACAGTCAATCAGTATTTCTGTGCAAGTGTAGTAATCCAGCATAGGCTAAAAGGACATTGACAGAGTTCATTATCATAGTATGATGTGAAGTCAAACTACATAGTTGAAATTCTCAACTTCTTATGGTGGGGACTTCTGGGTCCCCAGCCCTCAGTACCACTAACAGAATGTTGGGGCATGGATCATAATTATGGGGTCTGCCTTTGCTGAAAATGAGGAATGAGGGAGATGTAGACATAAGATGATTGAGTAGATGGAGAAGGGGTTACCAGAAGTGACAAGAAGAATCTATTACAAATATTAGATATTAGAAGGGTGTGGGAGAGCAAGCAGACAGTGCCTCAGATTACTAGAAAGAAGTGGGACCCCTTTAGACTGTGTGGTCATTACAAAAAGCAGCAGAGGGTCACTGGGCAATTCACACGGTCTCTCAGTGCCTGGGTTTCTTTTTCTGCCACATAATAAAAATAGTGTCTACCCCACAAACTCCATGAGTTGTTGTGAAGAATACATTTACATGAAATTTCCTTAAATAAAACATGAATATATGACATTGTTATTGTTTCATGGTAGATCTTTGGTCATTATTTTTATGGAATATATTCTTTTTAAACATTTTTATTGGAATTAGTTGATTTAAAATGTTGTGCTAGTTTCTGCTGTACAACGAAGTGATCAGATGTACATATACACATACATAATCTTTTTTTAGCTTCTTTTCCAATATAGGTCATTACAGAGTATTGAGTAGAGTTCCTCGTACTGTACAGTAAGTCCTTATTAGTGTTCTATTTTTCTATTTTGTATCTAGCAGTGTGCACATGTCAATCCCAAGCTCCCTGTTTATCCCTCCTACCCCACTTACCCCCTGGTAACTATTAGTTTGTTTTCTACATCTGTAACTCTATTTCTGTTTTGTAGTTAAGTGCACTTGTGCTTTTTTTTTTTTTTTTTAAGATGCAATATGCTCTTAAGAACTAGCACAATCTCTTTCTCCAACTCTGTGCCTTACTAAATTCCTTAGATTTGGAGGAGGGAGGTTCCCTGCTCTGCCTCATTTAGCAGTGTCTCAGCAGTGTAGTATAACTGGGTTTGCCAGATATACTCTTTTGTCTCAGTGACTGCTGCTTGATGTTTCTAGTCTGGGTAATTATGCTGACTCTCCTTCTCTAAATCTCTAATGTATGGAACTGAAATGGCTTCTTCACACTATGCCTTGCCACATCTCACATGTTTATGGGCCTGAAAAAATATGGATCCTAACTCTACCCAAGAAAACAGACTTTACTTTGTTTTAATATTTTATAATATACTTTAAAGTGTACTTATACTTTAATAAAAGTGTAAGCACCCAACGTTAGCATATGTAACGTATTATAAACAGAATGGATAAACAAGACCCTACTGCAGAAATAGAGGAAAACAATAGAATGAGTAAGACTAGAGATCACTTCAAGAAAATTAGAAATATCAAGGGAACATTAAAAAAATTCATTTATTTTTTATAGAAGGATAATTGCTTTACAGAATTTCACTGTTTTCTGTCAAACCTCAACATGAATCAGCCATAGGTATACATATATCCTCTTCCTTTTGAAACTCCCTCCCATATCCCTCCCCATCCCACCCCTCTTTCCTGAGCCATACAGCAAATTCCTGTTGGCTATCTATTTTATATATGGTAATGAAAGTTTCCATGTTACTCTTTCCATACATCTCACCCTCTTCTGCCTTTTCCCAATGTCCATAAGTCTGTTCTCTATCTCTGTTTCTCCCTTGTTGCCCTGTAAATAAATTCTTCAGTACCATTTTTCTAGATTCCGTATATATGTGTTAGAATATGGTATTTATCTTTCTCGTTCTGACTCACTTCACTCTGTATAAAAGGTTCTAGGTTTATCTACCTCAAGAACTGACTCAAATACATTCCTTTTTATGGCTGAATAATATTCCATTGTGCATATGTACCGCTCCTTCTTTATCCATTCATCTGTTGATGGATATCTAGGTTGGGCATGATAAAATACAGAAATGGTAAGGACCTAACTTAGAATGTAGTACTTGGATGCAATCTAAAAAATGACAGAATGATCTCTGTTCATTTCCAAGGCAAACCATTCAATATCAAAGTAATCTAAGTGTATGCCCCAACCAGTAATGCTAAAGAAGCTGAAGTTGAACGGTTCTATGAAGACCTACAAGACCTTTTAGAACTAACACCCAAAAAAGATGTCCTTTTCATTATAGGGGACTGGAATGCAAAAGTAGGAAGTCAAGAAACACCTGGAGTAACAGGCAAATTTTGCCTTGGAATACGGAATGAAGCAGGGTAAAGGCTAATAGAATTTTGCCAAGAGAATGCACTGGTCATAGCAAACACCCTCTTCCAACAACACAAGAGAAGACTCTACACATGGACATCACCAGATGGTCAACACCGAAATCAGATTGATTATATTCTTTGCATCCAAAAATGGAGAAGCTCTATACAGTCAGCAAAAACAAGACCAAGAGCTGACTGTGGCTCAGATCATGAACTCCTTATTGTCAAATTCAGACTTAAATTGAAGAAAGTAGGGAGAACCACTAGATCATTCAGGTATGACCTAAATCAAATCTCTTATGATTATACAGTAGAAGTGAGAAATAGATTTAAGGGCCTAAATCTGATAGATAGAGTGCCTGATGAACTATGGATGGAGGTTCCTGACATTGTACAGGAGACAGGGATCAAGACCATCCCCATGGAAAGGAAATGCAAAAAAGCAAAATGTCTCTCTGGGGAGGCCTTACAAATAGCTGTGAAAAGAAGACAAGTAAAAAGCCAAGGAGAAAAGGAAAGATATAAGCATCTGAATGCAGAGTTCCAAAGGACAGCAAGAAGAGATAAGAAAGCCTTCCTCAGTGATCCATATGAAGAAATAGAGGAAAACAACAAAATGGGAAAGACTAGAGATCTTTTCAAGAAAATTAGAGATACCAAGGGAACATTTCAGGCAAAGATGGGCTCGATAAAGGACAGAAATGGTATGGACCTAACAGAAGCAAGAGATATTAAGAAAGGTGGCAAGAATACACAGAAGAACTATACAAAAAGGATCTTCACGACCAAGATAATCACAATGGTATGATCACTCACCTGGCCAGAGCCAGACATCCTGGAATGTGAAGTCAAGTGGGCCTTAGAAAGTATCGCTATGAACAAAGCTAGTGGAGGTGATGGAATTCCAGTTGAGCTCTTTCAAATCTTGAAAGATGATGCTGTGAAAGTACTGCACTCAATATGCCAGCAAATCTGGAAAACTCAGCAGTGGGCACAGGACTGGAAAAGGTCAGTTTTCATTCCAATCCCAAAGAAAGGCAATGCCAAAGAATGCTCAAACTACTGCACAATTGCACTCATCTCACACGCTAGTAAAGTAATGCTCAAAGTTCTCCAAGCCAGGCTTCAGGAATATGTGAACTGTGAACTTCCAGATGTTCAAGCTAGTTTTAGAAAAGGCAGAGGAACCAGAGATCAAATTGCCAACATCCGCTGGATCATGGAAAAAGCAAGAGAGATCCAGAAAAACATCTATTTCTGCTTTTTTGATTATGCCAAAGCCTTTGACTGTGTGGATCCCAATAAACTGTGGAAAATTCTGAAAGAGATGGGAATACCAGACCACCTGACCTGCCTCTTGAGAAACCTATATGCAGGTCAGGAAGCAACAGTTAGAACTGAACATGGAAAAACAGACTGGTTCCAAATAGGAAAAGGAGTACGTCAAGGCTGTATATTGTTACCCTGCTTATTTAACTTCTATGCAGAGTACATCATGAGAAATGCTAGGCTGGAAGAAGCACAAGCTGGAATCAAGACTGCTGGGAGAAATATCAATAACCTCAGACACTGACGACAGATGACATCAATGGCAGATGATACAACCCTTATGGCAGAAAGTGAAGAGGAACTAAAAGTCTCTTGATGAAAGTGAAAGAGGAGAGTGAAAAAGTTGGCTTGAAGCTCAACATTCAGAAAACTCAGACCATGGCATCTGGTCCCATCACTTCATGGGAAATAGATGGGGAAACAGTGGAAACAGTGTCAGACTTTATTTTTTGGGGCTCCAAAATCACTGCAGATGGTGACTGCAGCCATGAAATTAAAAGACTCTTACCACTTGGAAGAAAAGTTATGACCAACCTAGATAGCATATTGAAAAACAGAGACATTATTTTGCCAACAAAGGTCCGTCTAGTCAAGGCTATGGTTTTTCCAGTGGTCATGTATGGATGCGAGAGCTGGTCTGTGAAGAAAGCTGAGTGCCAAAGAATTGATGCTTTTGAACTGTGGTGCTGGAGAAGACTCTTGAGAGTCCCTCGGACTGCAAAGAGATCCAAGCAGTCCATTCTAAAGGAGATCAGTCCTGGGTATTCTTTGGAAGGAATGATGCTAAAGCTGAATCTCCAATACTTTGGCCACCTCATGTGAAGAGTTGATTCATTGGAAAAGACTCTGATGCTGGGAGGGATTAGGGTCAGGAGGAGAAGGGGATGACAGAGGATGAGATGACTGGATGGTATCACTGACTCGATGGACGTGAGTCTGAGTGAACTCCAGGAGCTGGTGATGGACAGGGAGGCCTGGGGTGCTGCAATTCATGGGGTGGCAAAGAGTCAGACATGACTGAGCAACTGAACTGAACTGAACTGAAGGACCTAACAGAAGCAGAAGAGATTAAGAAGAGGTAGCAAGAATACAAAGAACTATACAGGAAAGCTCTTAATGACCTGGATAACGATGATGGTGTCATTCACTTAGAGCCAGACATTCTGTAGTGTGAAGTCAATGGGTCTTAGGAATCACTACTACAAACAGAGCTAGTGGAGGTGATGGAATTCCACATAAGCTGTTTAAAATCCTAAAAGATGATGCTGTTAAAGTGCTGCACTGCATATGTGAGCAAATTTGGAAAACTCAGCAGTGGCCACAGGACTGGAAAAGGTCAGTTTTCATTCCAATCCCAGAGAATGGCAATGCCAAAGAATGTTCGAACTACCATACACTTGCACTCATTTTACATGCTGGCAGGTTATGCTTAAAATCCTTTAAGCTAGGCTTCAGCAGTATATGAACCCAGAACTTCCAGATGTACACGCTGGATTTCAAAGAGGCAGAGGAACCAAGATCAAATTGCCAACATTTGTTGGATCACAAAGAAAGCAAAGGAGTTTCAGAAAAATGTTTACTTCTGCTTCATTGACTACTATAAAGCCTTTGACTGTGGGGATCACAACAAATTGCAAAAATCTTAAAGAGATGGGAATACCAGACCACCTTACCTGCTTCCTGAGAAACCTGTGTGCAGGTCAAGAAGCAACAGTTAGAACCATACATGGAATAGCTGGCTGTTTCAAAATTGGGAAAGGAGTACAGCAAGGGTATACATTGTCACCCTGTTTATTTAACTTCTATGCAGAGTGCATTATGTGAAATGCCAGGCTGGATAAATCAGAAGGTGGAATCAAGATTGCCAGGAGAAATATCAACAACCTGAGATATGCAGATGATACCATTCTAATGGCAGAAAGTGAAGAGGAACTAAAGAGCCTCTTGATGAGTGTGAAAGAAGAGAGTGAAAAAGCTGGCTTAAAACTCAACATTTAAAAAACTAAGATCATGGCATCTGGTCCCATCACTTCATGGCAAATATAAGGGGAAAAAATGGAAACAGTGACAGATTTTATTTTTGGGGGTTCCAGAATCACTGCAGATTGTGACTACAGCCATGTAATTAAAAGATACTTGCTCCTCGGAAGGAGAACTATGACAAACCAGACAGTATTAATAGGCAGAGATATCACTTTACTGACAAAGGTCCATCTAGTCAAAGCCATGGCTTTTCCACTAGTCATGTACAGATATGAGAGTTGGACCATAAAGAAGGCTGAGTGCTGAAGAATTGGATACTTTTGAACTGTGGTGCTGGAGAAGACTCTTGAGAGTTCCTTGGACAGCAAGGAGATCAAAATAGTCATCCGAAAGGAACTCAGCTCTGAATATACATTGGAAGGACTGATGCTGAAGCTGAAGCTCCAATACTTTGACCACCTGATGTGAAGAGTTGACTCATTGGAAAAGACCCTGATGCTGGGAAAGATTGAAGACAAAAGAAGAAGGGGGCAGCAGAGGATAATATGGTCGATTCAATGGACATGAATTTGAGCAGTCTCTGGGAGGTAGTGGAGGACAGAGGAGTCTGGGGTGCTGCAGTCCATGGGATCAAAAGAGTCAGACACGACTTAGTAACTGAACAACAACAACTACTATACAGCACAGAGAACTATATTCAGTATCCTATGATAAACCATAATGGAAAAGAATATGAAAGAATGTATCTTATGTATAACTGAATCACTTTGCTGTACAGTAAAAATTTAATACAGCATTGTAAATTGACTACACTTCAATAAAAAAGAGAATAAGTAGCTGAATATTAGCTCACATTCCATTATGAAGTACAAATATAGATTCACTTAGATACAGTTGAAAACTGTGTGTGTACATGTGTGGAATAGGTTGAAGAAGACACAATTTTTTTTTAAGGTACCATAAATTTGTCTATTTTTTGCAGAAAGCAGTATTCTTTCAGGTTTGCTATTATGATCATTATTACCTTCCATTTTTAGCTATTTAACTGAGAGTTAAAGAATTAATCTTTCAGGGAGGGTATTTTGAGGGGAAAAAATCCAGTGGCCACAGAGTCCCTTAATCAAGTATGAAAACATGAGGAGAGAAATGCTAACAGTGGGCAAAATAAAGACCTTGCAATTATTTCAACTTTTCTTAATTTGAACATTTATTTGCTATTCACATTTGATTTCCCCATTGCAACCTCATTAAAATAGGGTAATATGTGTATCAAGAGAAGAGACATATTTATTTAATGATTTGAGAAAGCACTGGGAAGGCTGTTTTGATGAAAATATTTCTCAGAGCTCTGCTACATAATTCTGAAAATCCACCATTAGAGAATCCTTCTTTTGGGAGTACCAATTATCTAGGAGGGATACCTATTAAGCTGCTGTCAATCAAGAACACATATACAAGGCCACAAAAAATTATCACAAAGCATAGGCTCTGGAGGCAGAGGGAATAAGGATTGAATTTGGCTTTGGCACTTACTAACTGTGAGATTCTGGGCAAATTACTTATCTTTTCTGAGTCCCAATTTCTTCATCTGTAAAATGGGGTTAATAATGGCTACCACATGAAAGACATAATTTAAATGAGCTGATATATTTGAAGAACCTAATATAACACTTAAAGTAGGTTCTTAGTACATTGCAATGAAAATCATTAGCAATAGTAGGAATGTTTCATTTGAATTGGGGTCTGCATAGCTTTGGCAGTACATGAAGAAATTCCATGAGGTATACAGATTCAGATAATTTCAAAGGAGTCCATTTCCAGATTTTACACACACACACACACACATATGCACACATGCACACACACATATGCACACATGCACACACACACACACACACACGACTCTTTATGATTCCACGGACTGTAGCCCACCAAGCTCTTCTGTCTGTGGAATTCTCCAGGCAAGAATACTGGAGTGAATTGCCATTTCCTTCTCCAGGGGATCTTCCCAACCCAAGGACTGAACCTGGGTCTCCTGCATTGCAGGTGGATTCTTTACCATCTGAGCCGCCAGGGAAGCCCTTATATATATATATATATATATTTTTTTTTTCCTTTCCTTTTCTGTATTTATCTGCTTCTTTACAAATGCACCTGTATCAGGCTGCTTTTCCTTTTCTATCTTCCAGAATCACCCTTCTGCTTTACAGGAGAGGTCTCATCCAACCCAAACCATATGTTCTCTTGGGTGTGGAAGCCTCTGTGACACCAAGCAGAGGCAACTAAAACTAGAAGTATTTGAGAGCTCCCTTTAATCGAAATGGCACCATGAACCAAAAGTAATAGGGTATCATGTCTCTCCCTGTCCTGTGCTTATCTCTGTTAAGAGCAATGCATAACTATTATGAAATGAATGTATTCCCACAAAATTCGTATGTTGAAATCTTCACTCCCAATCTAATGGTATTTGGAGGCAAAGTCTTTGCAAAATAATTAGGTCCTGAGGGTAGAGCCCTCATGAATAGAATTAATGCCTTTATAAGAAGACATATGGGAGCCTGCTCTCTCTTTCTCTGTTATATGGGATTACAGTAAGAAGATGGCCCTCATCACATACCAGCTCTTCTGGGCCCTTGTTCTTAGACTTCTTGGGCTCCAGAACTGTGAGAAATAAGTGCTTCTTGTTTAAACAGCATAGTCTATGGTAATTTGTTAGAGCAGCCTGCATAGATTCAGACAATACCTTAAACAGATATGCTGCTTATGTATTTGGATGTTTTTTATTTCAAGTATACAATGGAATTATGCAGTGTGGGGTGTTGATTTTTGTTGTTGTTGTTTTTGTTTTTGTTTGTTTGGTCTTAACTGGCAAAGAAGGTATTGTTCCTAAGAAAAGAAACTCTTGAGAACAGAGTAAAAAGAACATTTCTTGGAAATATTGAAGATGGCAGCACCTTATTTGCCCAGGCGACAAACTTATGATGGATTTCTGTACTTAGCTAGTTAGCTATCTTGAAATATTCAAGATTTGTAAGAAGCATGCTGGGAAATGCCACTATGCTATGAAACACCCTTTCTCTGCAATTTCACTATCTCAGTAATGAGTATGAGCTCAGTGAATATGCTCATTTACCTGCATTTTAGTCTAGTCTCACTGGTATAATTTGCATGATTTCAAGGTGAAAAGATCCACAATGCTCATTTTTTAAGAAGGTGAAAGTTTTCTGCTCTCTGTCACTAATCAGTCACTTTTATGCTCATTTATTAAATCCTATGATATGCTTATTACATGTCTTAGCTTGGACTACAGTAACAATATCAGAGACTAGGGGGCTTCAACAACAGAAATGTATTTTGTAGTTTTAGAGGCGAAAGTCTGAGATCAGGATGCCAGCATGGTCCAGTTCTAGTGAGGTCTCTCTTCCTGGCAAAACGTTGTGACCTTCTCACAGGTGCTTTTCTTCAAATAAAGTCACATTGTGGGGTGGCATTAGGGCTTCAACCTAGGAGTGTTAGGGGGATAAAACTTAGTCCAAAGCATTAGGCTTAAATAACCTCAACAGGAATACGTTTCAGATTATACTTTAAATAATGTGCTCAACAGTCTTTAATGCACAGTTTTTAAGCCTGTACTTATTCACGACTGAGTTCTTTTTCTTGTAGTCAATTTACATAAAATATTTAAACTATATTCTTAATAGCAGAACATTTATTTAGCTTCAAAGGCAAATCAAAATTTTCCACAAATGCAAATCTGTCTAAAAATGTATAAAATGACCTAACAAAATATGTTACACATTTAGAAAACAGCCTGATTTAATTAGTATTAATCTCTCCTTTGCAAATGTTAATATACTGATTCCAATTTGTGAAATGTGTACTTACATCAACATATTTGACTTTAACCAACTTTGTGAAGAAATCACTTATATACCAATAAATATCCTCTACTATCTGTGTCTGTTTTTTTGTCATATCTTTGCTGTGCATTTTGAGATGTCCTTACAAATGAAATGCAATATTTATATATATCCTTTTTTTACATAGGGAAAAGTCCTAAAATACACAATTTACAATTTTCTTTTTAACCCCAGTTTCATCTATTTTAGCTCCATAAGCAAGAAGCCTCTTAGAAAAAATTGAACAGTATAATCAATAGCATATGATAAGACTTGGTTAAGATTTTTTGGTTCATATTTCCAAGAAATTGAGAAAATTATAAACTCTAATGCTTGTGTGTTTTTTTCTCCCAATTCTTTGTTTTTAGTAAAATAAGAGGATTTATCCAAGTTGTCATTAGGTAGAAAATTAAAATTTTTTTTGATAATAGATCACTATGCTCTTTTTGACATATAATTAAGAAGGCACTCAAGTAACAGAGTGATATTTCCATAAGAAAATGCCTAACATTCTCATTACTTATTAAGTTTTCTAAGGGCTTATATGTATAAAAATGAAAAGCAGGAATAGAATGTTTGCTGAATCCTGGGTCATTCAAATAGTAAGTCAAAGTCAAAGCTATAAGAGGAACTTATTAAAAAGATCCATCTACTCACTTAGATTAATTTTCCAATAAGACTTTACTTGCTATGTTTTATGATTACTTCTCAAAATATGTTGTAAATTTATATTGCTTTGGCTAATTGTGTACTAAAATCATTGTAAAGACAGCTTAACCTAGAAAACTTTAAAATTACTTAGAACTTTACAGTCGTAAAAAATCACAATGTTTAAACTTCAACCCATAAACAATTATTTTTGCTATCGTAGAGAAGTTAAAAGGGTGATCAGATAAAATCTTTCAATTATAAAAATATATCATATTAATAAGATTCTCTGGGGGAAAATATGAGATCACAGAGAAAAATTTTCCAGTTGTTAAAAAAGAGCTTGTCTGGGAAATTTTTAGTGAGTGGGAATAGATGTCAAATTGCTTTGGCATTTAGAGTTTGTTGCACACAAATTATGATACAAATATGCTAGAAAGTATATATTTTGAAGCTATTCAAACTTACCATGAAAAATTTTAGATATCTACTTGAAAAATGTAGGGGATATATAGTTTTTCAAAATTCTTTTAGAGAGTATGAGAGGAAAAAGTTTGAAGATGAATAATTTAATGTGTCAAATCTTTACAGTTTTAACCATTGATGATAATGAACTTCATGGGGAAAAAGTGGACAGAAAACTTTAGAGCACAGAGAAAAGGGCAGACATAGGTATGCTGTTGATATGAGCTCTTCTGATCATAAAATAGAGCTGGAGAAATAGCAACAACAAAAAATTGTACAGTTTTCAAAATTCTCAATTTTTGGCCAGCACCTTGAGACATGGCCTCATCCATTATTTATGAACCTTGTAAGCAGATTTATGTTGAAGTCAGTTCTCTCCTCTGAAGGGATTAATGACTCCATTATCATACCCATGATTACTAGGTACCTGAAACTGGGCTGGGTGCCTGAGAAGCAAAGATGAACACACAGAAAGGTCCCTTAAGGAGTTTACAGCACAGAAGAAAGCTGCTGCTGCTGCTGCTGCCAACTCACTTCAGTCGTGTCCAACTCTGTACAACCCCATAGACGGCAGCCCACCAGGATCCCCCGTCCCTGGGATTCTCCAGGCAAGAACACTGGAGTGGGTTGCCATTTCCTTCTCCAATGCATGAAAGTGAAAGTGAAGTTGCTCAGTTGTGTCTGACTGTTAGCGACCCCATGGACTGCAGCCTACCAGGCTCCTCCGTCCATGGGATTTTCCAGGCAAGAGTACTGGAGTGGATTGCCATTTCCTTTTCCAACGGAAGAAAGCTAGCAGTTGGTATATATATTCTTAAGTTGTAAGTCAATGATCATGTGATCAATTTGAGTATTTTTCATCTATATCCCATGATTCTCTGTGAAAAAATTAGAAGTATGTGTCTTTTGAATTATTTTAAAAGAAGGTGGTGATAGATTTGTGGTAATTGTAACAATTCCTTAATGTGTGTAGTATTTTATAGTTTATAAGATGATTTCATCAGAAAACTAAGATCATGGCATCTGGTCCCATCATTTCATGGCAAATAGATGGGAAAACAGTGGAAACAGTGACAGACTTTATTTTTATGGGCTCCAAAATCACTGCAGATGATGACTGCAGAGATGAAATTAAAAGATGCTTACTCCTTGGAAGAAAAGTTATGACCAACCTAGACAGCATATTAAAAAGCAGAGACATTGCTTTGCTGACAAAGTTCCATCTACTCGAAGCTATGGTTTTTCTAGTAGTCATGTACGGATGTGAGAGTTGGACTATAAAGAAAGCTGAGCGCCAAAGAACTGATGCTTTTGAACTGTGGTGTTGGAGAAGACTCTTGAGAGTCCCTTGGGCAGCAAAGAGATCCAACCAGTCCGTTCTAAAGAAAATCAACCCTGAATATTCATTGGAAGGACTGATGCTGAGGCTGAAACTCCAATACTTTGGCCACCTGCTGTGAAGAACTGACTCACTTGAAAAGACTCTGATGCTGGGAAAGATTGAAGGCAAGAGGAGAAGGGGGCAGCAGAGGATGAGATAGTTGGATGGCATCGCTGACTCAATGGACATGAGTTTGAGTAAACTCCAGGAGTTGGTGATGGACAGGGAGGCCTGGCATGCTGCAGTCCACGGGTCGCAAAGAGTTGGACATGACTAGGAGACTGAACTGACTCACTGAAGATGATTTCATATGAAGTGGATTGTTTGGTCTTAGTAACAGCCATTTGTAGTAGACAAGACACATGTGATTACTCTACTCTTGACTTAGAGATGAGAACACTGTGGTCTAGAAGGATTAGGTTTGAAGCACATCATATGGCCACTGAAAGGCAGAACAGGATGAAACCCTGGTGCCTCAGGCTCCTGGTTGGGAACTTTGCCCATGTTGTAGCCTGAATCACTGTTTCCTTTCCTGTATGTTGAGAAAGACATCTCTCTCTGGGCCTCTTCTGTTCTTCCACATCATGCTGGGTGTACCAAGTCTGCAAGGCCCTGACCACTCTTTTACCTGGACCATTTCTCAGGGTTGTTTATGTAGCTAGTACCTTTGAGAGGTCAGGTAAAAATTGCCCCAAGCATAAAGTCTTGCTTACTATTTGCTGTAAAAATATACATTCTTCAAACTCAATTGTGATACAAACCCACTGCATATTATCCATTGGGGCCCATCATGTTGCTCCTGGGTATCTTGAGGACAATGGAAACCAAGGCAAATATACTGATAATCCTGCTTTTTATTGTTCTATGGGTAATAAAGACCTTTGTCTTTGGCCCAGAAGCCTCTTGTTTTCTCCTAGCATCCACAAAATAGTAACAGGTCAACTGAGCTCGTAGGCAGGGTAAAATTAAATCTCAGCCATGACATAGCAAGGACACATACTTGTTAGATGTTTGAGGATGATGTGTAAGGATGTGTAAAGTATGACAAGCCTCAAACAGGGCTTTAAATGGGGTATAGCCCCAGAATCTAAATTCAGGAACCTGAGAGTCCAGAAATAGTTCTCAAAAGGAAGCTGGTAAAAATTGACACACCCTTGTCTGGAAATAGAACAGATTAGGTTCTAGGAATTTCTTGCTTATGTGGCAGATTGAATATTTTATCTATGTTCCAATATCATGCTGTGTAACCCAGGTATGCAAAATCTATTTTTCTGTAATGAAATTTAACTTTGCCTATTGGCTTTCTTGAGGTTTTGGCATTACTTGAAAGTACTTGAAATGAGCAGTCTTCAGAACAAGAAAAGCTATCAGGGATAAAGACAGGTAACCCCACATCCAAGGAGCAGTGGCTGCGTGGGCGCAGGAGGGCTGAGAGGAGCTATTCCACGTTCAAGGTCAGGAGGGGCAGTAATAAGGAGATACCCCTCCTCCAAGGTAAGGAGCAGCAGCTGTGATTTGCTGGAGCAGCCGTGAAGAGATACCCCATGTCCAAGCTAAGAGAAACCCAAGTAAGATGGTAGGTGTTGCAAGAGGGCATCAGTGGGCAGACACACTAAAACCATAATCACAGAAAACTCGTCAATCTAGGACCACACTAGGGCCACAGCCTTGTCTAACTCAATGAAACTAAGCCATGCCCTGTGGTGCCACCCAAGATGGGCGGGTCATGGTGAAGAGGTCTGACAGAATGTGGTCCACTGGAGAAGGGAATGACAAACCACTTCAGCATTCTTGCCTTGAGAACCCCATGAACAGTATGAAAAGGCAAAATAATAGGATACTGAAAGAGGAACTCCCCAGGTTGGTAGGTGCCCAATATGCTACTGGAGATCAGTGGAGAAATAACTCCAGAAAGAATGAAGGGATGGAGCCAAAGCAAAAACAGTACCCAGTTGTGGATGTGACTGGTGATAGAAGCAAGGTCCAATTCTGTGAAGAGCAATATTGCATAGGAACCTGAAATGTCAGGTCTCTGAATCAAGGCAAATTGGAAGTGGTCAAACAGGAGATGGCAAGAGTGAACGTCGACATTCTAGGAATCAGCTAACTAAAATGGACTGGATGGGTGAATTTAACTCAGATGACCATTATATCTACTACTGTGGGCAGGAATCCCTTAGGAAAAATGGAGTAGACATTATGGTCAACAAAACAGTCTGAAATGCAGTACTTGGATGCAATCTCAAAAGCAACAGAATGATCTCTGTTAGATTCCATGGCAAACCATTCAATATCACAGTAATCCAAGTCTATGCCCCAAACAGTAACACTGAAGAAAATGAAGTTGAATGGTTCTATGAAGACCTACAAGACCTTTTAGAACTAACACCCAAAAAAGATGTCCTTTTCATTATCGGGGACTGGAATGCAAAAGTAGGAAGTCAAGAAACATCTGGAGTAACAAGCAAATTTGGCCTTGGAGTACAGAATGAAGCAGGGCAAAGGTTAATAGAGTTTTGCCAAGAGAATGCACTGGTTATAGCAAACACCCTCTTCCAACAACACAAGAGAAGACTCTACACATGGACATCACCAGATGGTCAACATCAAAATCAGATTAATTATATTTTTGCAGCCAAAGATGAAGAAGCTCTATACAGTCAGCAAAAACAAGACCAAGAGCTGACTGTGGCTCAGATCATGAACTCCATATTGCCAAATTCAGACCGAAATTGAAGAAAGTAGGGAAAACCACTAGACCATTCAGGTATGACCTAAATCAAATCCCTTATGATTATACAGTGGAAGTGAGAAATAGATTTAAGGGCCTAGATCTGATAGATAGAGTGCCTGATGAACTATGGATGGAGGTTCCTGACATTGTACAGGAGACAGGGATCAAGACCATCCCCATGGAAAAGAAATGCAAAAAAGCAAAATGGCTGTCTGGGGATGCCTTACAAATAGCTGTGAAAAGAGAGAAATGAAAGCAAAGGAGAAAAGGAAAGACACAAACATCTGAATGCAGAGTTCCAAAGAATAGCAAGAAGAGATAAGAAAGCCTTCCTCAGTGATCAATGCAAAGAAATAGAGGAAAACAACAGAATGGGAAAGACTAGAGATCTCTTCAAGAAAATTAGAGATACCAAGGGAACACTTCATGCAAAGATGGGCTCGATAAAGGACAGAAATGGTATGGACCTAACAGAAGCAGAAGATATTAAGAAAGGTGGCAAGAATACACAGAAGAATTGTACAAAAAAAGATCTTCACAACCAAGATAATCACGATGGTATGATCACTCATCTAGAGCCAGACATCCTGGAATGTGAAGTCAAGTGGGCCTTAGAAAGCATCACTACGAACAAAGCTAGTGAAGGTGATGGAATTCCAGTTGAACTATTTCAAATCCTGAAAGATGATGCTGTGAAGGTGCTGCACTCAATATGCCAGCAAATGTGGAAAACTCAGCAGTGGCCACAGGTCTGGAAAAGGTCAGTTTTCATTCCAATTCCAAAGAAAGGCAATGCCAAAGAATGCTCAAACTACTGCACAATTGCACTCATCTCACACGCTAGTAAAGGAATGCTCAAAGTTCTTCAAGCCAGGCTTCAGCAATATGTGAACTGTGAACTTCCAGATGTTCAAGCTGGTTTTAGAAAAGGCAGAGGAACCAGAGATCAAATTGCCAACATCTGCTGGATCATGGAAAAAGCAAGAGAGTTCCAGAAAAACATCTATTTCTGCTTTATTGACTATGCCAAAGCCTTTGACTGTGTGGATCACAATAAACTGTGGAAAATTCTGAGAAAGATGGGAATACCAGACCACCTGACCTGCCTCTTGAGAAACCTATATGCAGGTCAGGAAGCAACAGTTAGAACTGGACATGTAACAGCAGACTGGTTCCAAATAGGAAAAGGAGTACGTCAAGGCTGTGTGTTGTTATCCTGCTTATTTAACTTCTATGCAGAGTACATCATGAGAAATGCTAGGCTGGAAGAAGCACAAGCTGGAATCAAGACTGCTGGGAAAAATATCAATAACCTCAGATATGCAGATGACACCACTCTTATGGCAGAAAGTGAAGAGGAACTAAAAAGCCTCTTGACAAGAGTGAAAGAGGAGAGTGAAAAAGTTGGCTTAAAGCTCAACATAGAGAAAATGAATATCATGGCATCTGGTCCCTTCACTTCATGGGAAATAGATGGGGAAACAGTGGAAACAGTGTCAGACTTTATTTTTCTGGGCTCCAAAATCACTGTAGATGGTGATTGCAGCCATGAAATTAAAAGACACTTACTCCTTTGAAGGAAAGTTATGACCAGCCTAGATAGCATATTCAAAAGCAGAGAGAGACATTACTTTGCCAACAAAAGTCTGTTTAGTGAAGGCTATGGTTTTTCCAGTAGTCACGTATGGATGTGAGAGTTGGACTGTGAAGAAAGCTGAGTGCCGAAGAATTGATGCTTTTGAACTGTGGTGTTAGAGAAGACTCTTGAGGGTCCCTTGGACTGCAAGGAGATCCAACCAGTCCATTCTGAAGGAGATCAGCCCTGGGATTTCTTTGGAAGGAATGATGCTAAAGCTGAAACTCCAGTACTTTGGCCACCTGATGCGAAGAGTTGACTCATTGGAAAAGACTCTGATGCTGGGAGGGATTGGGGGCAGGAGGAGAAGGGGACGACAGAGGATGAGATGGCTGTATGGCATCACCGACTCGATGGACATGAGTTTGATTGAACTCTGGGAGCTGGTGATGGACAGGAGGCCTGGCGTGCTGCGATTCATGGGGTCACAGAGTCAGACACGACTGAGTGACTGGACTGAACTGAACTGACTGGCTTCCCTGGTGGCTCAAATTGTAAAGAATACCTGCCAGTGCAGGAGACGCAATAGATGTGTGGTTCGATCCCTGAGTCGGGAAGATCCCCTGGAGAACTCACTCCAGTGTTCTTGCCTAGTAAATCCCATGGACAGAGGAGCCTGTTGGGCTGCAGTTCATGGGGTCTCAAAGAGTCAGACACGACTGAGCAACTAACACTTTTCTAATTCTAATGACAGTAATAGCAGCTTAATAAAGTGATTCAGTTATTTCAAGTTTAAAACACAGGTTCCCTCCGTCTTTATTCTCTATTTCTCCCAGATACATCAAAGGGGTGGAGTGGGATGAGGTAAATTTGGGCTAAGGTAGTTTCTGTGCCTGCTGGCCTCTGCTGAGGTGTGGTTTGTCCCACACCATCTTTGGTATCTTATCTCTTCCTGCTGCATGAATGGTGATACCTCTAGCCCCATCACGGCCTTCAGTTGTCAAATTCATATATTCTGAGTTCTCTACCAGTCAGGGACCTCTTCTGGTCTGAGTGCCCTTTACCAGATTATAGTAGCTCCTAGTTCCATCTCTTGTGCCCTGTTGCGGTATGCAGGGCTCTCTGAGGCCCAACTGCTTGGCTATTTGCCTCAGCCATTGCTCATCTCTCACTTAGGTGCCATGTTGGACATGGGATTTCTCTATGAAGTTTGCAGACTCTCAGGAATTGGGCATCTCACTCAGAGGCTAGGCTCTGGTCTTTCTCCTTTACTGCCCTCCACAGACCCATTTAGGGTTTCTAACTGGATTTCTAATTTGCTGTTTCCCACATCCCCTTCAGAAGTTGGTGTTGGGGACGGAGAACTGGGTACTTTCTCAGGGACTTACCAGTGTCTGAATCCTAGTCATATCTGCTATGATTCTTGCCCCCTTCATTATGTTTTAACCTACTTTCAGTCAGCATTTACATTCTTCTCCCATTTATGGTTTATGGTATAAGATTCTTGAATCCGTGGGCTCTGGATCTTGATATTTAAAGTTAAGCCTTTAGTGTTTAAATTGTTTTAAAAAAGAGAAAGCCTCCTTTCTTCTCTCAAACTCATGCCACTTATAATAGAAAAACCATGCCTTGCAGACCATGGTCTCTGCTATAGATTAACCAAGTCTTCCTGGGAGCTCATAAGCCATGATTTTAGTTCTGCCTGGTTGATCCTACCCTGAAGGTGATATATACAGAAAGTGTTCACTGACTGCTGAATGGTGGGTGAAAGGAAAGGGTGACAGGAATTAAAAGGCACAGAGTTTAATGATAATTTTAAAATTACCCCACTACTACTGGGAAACCATGCATGTTTCCAGAATTCTCATTAAGAGATCATGGTGTTCCCAGGAAACTGCCTAGAAGGAAACTGCAACATACTCAATTATACTGCAACTTGCCAGGAATTAAGTAATCATGTTCTTGGAATTGGTGAGTACAGTGTGGGCAGTGTTTATCTAATGCTGTGCTGAAGAGTCTGACCTTAGCTTCTGAGGACCAGCAGGATTATCTGGATGGTAATGTCTCTAGAATGGAGAGCAGTTTATCAGCTCATTCAGGGGGCCCAGCTTCTGGTAGAGTTGATGAATTCCATGTGAAAGACAGGACCCTAGCTGTTTGATAGCAGTTCTCAACTTTTAAGAGTCATTTAGAAAGAACATTTTAAAATGTGGATTGCTAGAAACAACATCCAGATAATGTAAATTCATAGGTCTTGTAAGATTCATGAATTTACATTTTAACAGGCTTCTTCTGGACCACATTTTGATAAGATGAGATGCATAATTGGAGTGGCTAGAATAAAAATTAAATAATCAGTGACAGTATCACCCTTAGGCCCAGACCAAAGGGCTTCTGCTTTGGGATCTTAGGTTTAGAGGAGCCTGCTCTGCCCATGTGATGAGGAATCAGTAGACTTAAGGGGATATGCCACTGAGAGTCTAGGGCAAACTTTCTAGACCGTGATCTGGGTACTGGGCCCCTGAAATTTTCTGCCCAGCTGACACTGAGCTGCCTCCCAGGTTTTGCATGAAGTTTGTCCCTGGTCTGAGCTCCAGCGGGCAGATCCTGCTGCAGGCTGCCTTCAGCCTCAGTGTTGGCAAGGGGCAGCTGTTTGTGGGGATGTGGAGCATGGCTGTGTCAGCTGATGCAGCCACCAGTGGCGGGAAGAAGCACCTCATGAAAGGCTGGCTGTGGTCCACAGGAGTGTGGCTGTGGGCCTGGAGCTGGCTCCCCCTGTACTGATGCATTCCTGCGCCTGGTGGTCTGGGTCCTTTTGAAGGTACATTTATCGTGCAGAACAGAACATGTGTCATTCAGCAACTTGTTAGTATAGATTATAACTTCTAAATAAGCAGAAGTTTTAGGTTTGTGGGCCTTTATTGGATTCTTGCCTTAGGTCCCACAAACACTAAATGCAGATCTGATCAATGTTTTCAAATGATTAACATCTTAGAACTGATTTCATCTGATCAAAAAACTGTCCTTCAAGCCAAGGCCCAGGGAAGGACAAAGGGAGGGAAAGGAAAGGAAATGTTACCTCGGGGCTTGACCACCCTGGGCTCCCAGTGAGGAAGTGGGTCAGAACTAGGTGGAAGGATGAAGCTTGGTGCAGCCCTTCCAAGCCTGCCTGCTCTCCCGTCTTCTAACAAGTGAGGAATGGGGTTCAGTGTAATTCTACCTAAGTGGAGGAAGGGCAAAGCCAGGTTGTCTAATCTCTGTCTCTCCAGGATTTCAGCCTCTCCCTCAGCAGTGAATTTGTCCCTAACTTCTTAGAGTGAAATGGAGTGTGTAAATGTGAACACTTTCTAGAATGACTTTAAAATATTTTCAACCATGTGAAGTGAAGTCGCTCAGTCGTGTCCGACTCTTGGCGACCCCATGGACTGTGGCCTACCAGGCTCCTCCATCCATGGGATTTTCCAGGCAAGAGTGCTGGAGTGGGGTGCTGTTGCCTTCTCCAGGGGAACTTCCCGACCCAGGAATCGAACCTGGGTCTCCCACATTGCAGGCAGACGCTTTACCGTCTGAGCCACCAGGGAAGTCACAATTACATGTTAAAAAAAAAAAAAAAAAGGCCTGTTCAGAGTTAGATCAATTATTTTATAAGTGGATAAATGAAAAAATGTCTGACTGGTTTTTCATGTTTCACACACACTGAATGGTATAAGAGGCATCATTTCATGACGTTCACTCTTCTTGATACTATATACCACATATTTTAATGGAAATATCCCTTTAAATATCCAATTACTTTTTTTTTTTTAATTTACTGCTTCAATTTGGTCTTCTATATACAGTTGTCTGGGTTGTACACTGCATAACAGTACCTACCCTAAAAAAATGAGTGGGAGTTGAAATCTAGCCCACCTCCCCCTCATCAAGCTGAGTGCCCTACCACGAGCCTACATCCACCAGAAGGAAGAGTGCCCTTTTCTAATCACACAAGATCACTGATTACTCTTCTAATCGTGACTGCAGCCATGAAATTAAAAGACACTTGCTCCTTGGAAGAAAAGCTATGACAAACCTAAATAGCATATTAAAAAGCAGAGACATTACTGACAAAGGTCCATCTAGTCAAAGCTATGGTTTTTCCAGCAGTCATGTATGGATGTGAGAGTTGGACTATAAAGAAAGCTGAGCACCGAAGAGTTGATGCTTTTGAACTATGGTGTTGGAGAAGACTCTTGAGAGTCCCTTGCGCTGTAAGGAGATCCAAGCAGTCCATCCTAAAGGAAATCAGTCCTGAATATCCATTGGAAGGACTGATGCTGGAGCTGAAACTCCAATACTTTGTCCATCTGATGCGAAGAATTGACTCACTTGGAAAGACCCTGATGCTGGGAAAGATTGAAGGCAGGAGGAGAAGGGGACAACAGAGGATGTGATGGTTGGATGCCATCACCGACTCAATGGACATGAGTTTGAGCAAGCTCTGGGGGTTGGTGACGGACAGGGAAACCTGGCGTGCTGCAGTCCATGGGGTCGCAAAGAGTCAGACACAACTGAGTGAATGAACCGAACTCTTCTAATCACATACCTCCAGCCCTAGGTCCATGCAGGAGGGTCCCTATCAGTTGTCATAGTAGTCAAATATTTAAATATGAAATAATGTTTTTCTCTAAGAGGACTTCCCTGTCAGAAAAACATACCTGAGCAAAAAGCAGAGATATGGCTCTCTGGTCAGATATGGCTCCTATTATAGATCAAGTAATTAACACCGTGGCTTATAAAATTATCTCCTTTTGTATGATTAACTGAAAACAGCTCCTTAGAGTCTGATCCCTCTTGGGTAGATGGATAGAGTTGGATTTCTAGTTCAACAAAGTAAAGACGCTACACTTGTGGAGAGGACTTTTTACAGCCTCAGATGTCCCAGGCAGAACAAGAAGCCTGTGGCACAAAATTTTCTGAAATCACTTGAAATCTGTTGCAGTATGATAGGGGTTTACCTTGTAGATGTGAAGAAAGGAAAACTGATGCTAAAATATCCCTCCCTGCATGCATTTTCTACCCTCTTACTCTGCTATATTTTTCTCCATCTTCCTTATCACTGCCGAGTCTTATATATCAGTTGGTTTCTTGACTCAATGCTTACTGAGTTCCTGCCACATTTAGAAGCACTCAGTAAATACTTGTTGAATGAAGAAATGAATGCCCCACAAAGATACAACCTTTAGCTTTGGAAAAGTTGCTGTGAGGTTTTGTAAATTAGGAATGAAGACTACCCTTTCATGGTCCATCCTAAGTGGTCATGAAATCAATAAACCCTGGGCTGTAGTGAGAAAGGACATATCTGCTGGGAGACCCCAAGGTCACTACAGATTAAAAGTGCCACGATGATGCTTATGTTAGAGAACGACAGGAGTGTCTTAGGAGATGCTCAGCTGGATATTTGGCTTCTTTCCCCTTTGATCCCCACTCAATTGTAGCAAAGAGATAGATTGCTTTTCAGGGCAAGACTAGGCATCCACAGCAGCCATAATTTCTATAAGTCCCAGAAGAAAACCAAGCTTCACTACTTCTTTTAACTGTGTAATGATCAGGTACTGAAACAGAATTAGCAACAGCCAGAAAATTGAGTTGATGAGAATTCTTGAAGAGAAAGTGTCTGAATAATTACAGTTGGAAACTGAATATTATATTGGCTTTTTATTATATATAATATATTGGCTAGTATCCAGGTGTTGAACAAAGGCATTAAATCAGTCCAGCTGAGTCAGCATTGGTTATGAACATAGAGGAGGACATCTACTCTTCCTCAACCCTGCTCTCTTTGGGCCTGCTGGAGCTCAGAGTCTGTTCTTACAAATCCCAGTATCCTCAACCTCTCATCCCTGGGTGTTCCCTCCATCATCCTGCTCTGATGGAGACATGACTCTTTTTTTTTTTTTTTGTAAATTAATTAATTTATTTTAATTGGAGGCTAATTACTTTACAATATTGTAGGGGTTTTGCCATACATTCACATGAATCAGCCATGGGTGTATGTGTGTCCCCCATCCTGAACCACCCCCCCCCACTTCCCTCCCCATCCCATCCCTCAAGATTGTCCCAGTGCACTGGCCCTGAGCACCCTGGCTCGTGCATTGAACCTGGACTGGCGATCTATTTCACATATGGTAATATACATGTTTCAATGCTATTCTCTCAAATCATCCCACCCTTGCCTTCTCCCACAGAGTCCAAAAGTCTGTTCTTTACATCTGTGTCTCTCTTGCTGTCTCGCATGTAGGGTCATCGTTACGGAGACGTGACTCTTTATTGAAAACTTTCCCTTCCTGTTCTCTTGCATCCCTGGCACGTGGTGACCATGGTTTCCTCGCCCAGTTTTATGTTATGGGGCCTGGAGGTAAGATGCATTTCCTTTTCACTCCTCATTGCTACTTCTGGATCATCATTCTCTTTCCCTAAATATATCTTGCATTACATGTCAGGTTGTCAGGTAATGTCACGCATTCCTCCCATTTTGCTGATATCCATCATCTCACGGTCATTCCTCTGTGCTCCTGCCTTATGACCACAGTCCTATTCCAGTTTTGATTCTTGGCAATTTCAATACACACGTAGACTGTCTCTCCATCCCCCTAGCCCTTCACCTTTTTTCCCTCCCATGGTCAAACCAGACCTCGTCATTACCCATCCCTGTATGCCCTCCATAATCTCCATATATGCACGTCTTCTCTGACCCCCACCTCTTCTCTTCCCAGTACACATTCTCTAGCACCCTCTTTTCTGCATAACAAGGCACCACAGACAGGGTGGGTTAAACAACAGACAGTTCTTTTCACACAGGTCAGAGGCTGGCAGTCCAAGGTCAGGGTGCCAGCAGGTGGATTCCTTCTGAGGGCTGTTGGGGGAGAATCGGCTCCACACTTCTCCCTTGGCTTCTGGTAGTTTGCTGGCAATCCTTGGGCTTCCTTGGCTTGCAGACACATGAGACTTGGTTTCCAGTCTCAGCCTCGTCTTCCAATGGCATTCTCCCTGTGTGGGTGACTGTGTTGAATCTTCATTTCTGAAAAGGCACCAGTCATATCAGATTTAGGGGCTCACTTTATTCCAATATGACCTCCCCTTAATGCAGTGAATGACATTGGCAGTGACTCTATTTCCAAATAAGGTCACATTCTGAGGTACCAGGACTTTACCATATAGAATCTGAGCAGATACAGATGTAGCCCACAATATATCCCATTTCCAGCAATCCTTCACCTCTACTAGGACTATAATCTTATCTATCCTGTGTGTTCCCTGATGCCTTCTTCCCTCCAAACCCAGCTGCAACACCACAGTATCTCATTAGAATCACTCCTTTGCCCACCCATGGCAACTCTCACTTTGTTGAACTTTCTTGGTTAAGCCACACCTTGGGGAGGTCGAGCTCTCTGCCTACTCAATGCTTTTTACAATTATAAATAATGAATTAGATCTATGGATATTGGTTGAAGTTCCAAAAAAGTCCGTACTGATAACAGGTGACATCTAAGATATGGGCACATTCATCAGCAGTAAAGAAGTACGAGGCCCTAAGACTGTGCAGCTGTTATCACGCTGTCTGATTGTGGAATCTCCCTCTGGCAGTTTGCTTGAATTTTCTGATTAGTAGTGGATCTTTTGAAAGTTTTTTCTTTCTTCTTTTTTAAAAAAAATTATTAGTTATCGATTTATTTATTTGACTGTGCCGAATCTTCTTTGTGGCAAGAGAGATCATTAGTTGCAGCATACAAACTCTTAGTTGTGGCATGTGGGATCTAGTTTCTTGACCAGGGATGGAACCCAGGCCCCCTGCATTGGGATTGAGCAGTCTTAGCCACTAGACCATCAGAGAAGTCCCAAACATTTGTCTTCTAGTCCTAGTGAATATCTTCTTTGATGTTGGTGATCCTCAGCATATATTAACACAAAGATGAACAATTGAACTTACTCCAATTTTTGGATGTGTTGAGTGATGTCGTTTGCCTAAAGCTCAGGAAAAGAATCGGAGAAGGCAATGGCACCCCACTCCAGTACTCTTGCCTGGAAAATCACATGGACTGAGGAGCCTGGTAGGCTGCAGTCCATGGGGTCGCTGAGTCGGACACAGCTGAGCGACTTCACTTTCACTTTTCACTTTCATGCATTGGAGAAGGAAATGGCAACCCACTCCAGTGTTCTTGCCTGGAGAATCCCAGGGGCGGGGGAGCCTGGTGGGCTGCCGTCTCTGGGGTCGCACAGAGTCGGACACGACTGAAGCGACTTGGCAGTAGCAGCAGCAGCAGCAGCAGCAGCAGCAGAAAAAGAATGTGAAGATGAAATCATGAGCAATGGAAAGATTGGAGGGACAAATATGGAGTCAACAAATTGTTGAAAAGAAAGTAATTCTTTTACAAAATTGGTTGCTTGGAAAAGATGTGAATTTTAGCACTTTATATTTGTTAGTCAAGTCCTTACCCACTTGGAATCCATGGGTAAATTTACATGAGCTACACTGTCTTCCCAGGTTCTCTTTGTAAGTCTTTCCTGACACCCCTAAATTTGGAACCCCAGGAACTTATTCTGATTATTACAGCCCTGGGGCAATCCTCTTTAGGGATGTGTGGTAGATGGAGGCAGGGTGGATGGGGAGGGGGTAGGAAGAGGGAGGAGTGGTGAGGAGGAGGAGGAGGAGGGAGCTGTATAAGGGAGCTACACGAGGGATGCAGGGGTCCACTTAGTGGGGCAAATTGATGAGAGAAGAGGAAAAAACCTGCTCATGTTATTGAGGTAACATGTACTGGGTTAACAATATAGTTGAACTATGCAGTTCCATGGAGTTCTCCAGGCAAGAGTGTTGGAGTGGGTAGCCATTCCCTTCTCCAGGGGATCTTCCTGACCCAGGGATCAAAACCAGTTCTCCTGCATTGCAGGCAGATGCTTTACCATCTGAGCTACCAGGGAAGCCCTAATAAAATAATAGGAAAGTTAATAAAGTGTTTTCTGTGGCTGTTTGTTGCAACTACATTTTCAAAACATGCTTGCTTTTGTTTTTTAATGAACAACTGCTGTGAAAGTGGTTGATATTATATTTTCTAATGTGTTATGGGGAGGAAAAGGTCCATTTCAGTACATTGTAGGCACACTTTGAATTGAGAATTCTACAGTTCTTCATTTCAGAAAACAGAAACAGGTGATAGAATTTAAAAAGAGAACTTTTGAGTGGCTCTCACTTTGCTGCCCTGTGATTCACTGAGCTAAGTTGCAAATGTTGGATGTGTGGCTAAGATAGAATGACTTTTGATTTTGAGGATTCATGAGCTGATTCAGTCCTGTGTGTTTTTATGTTTTGACACCATTCGAGTGAAAGCTTTGTGGTGTTTTGACATCACAAAGCAGCAGAGAGGCAGGGTTCAAAGAAGGAAAAAAGTGAGCATGTGTGAGTTTGTTATCTAAAAGCATCCATTTCCTGCATAACATCAGAAAGCAAGGTTAGGTCACTGCTGATAGGGTACATGATGGAGAAAGCAAAACTGCTTTTTGTTTTTAAGCCCAGGAAGATCCAGCCACTTGCTCTCATATGACTATTCTTTGAACTAAAATATTTGCAGTGAATACAGAATGGCAGCAAAATCAACATTCTTAGACTCCTCATGGAGTACAAAGTCCCTCCAAAATACACTTGTCATTGACACTTATTAAAGTTCATCCAAAGAAACACTAATATTTTACACTATTTATTTAGAAAATTTTATATTGAATATACAAATATATTAAGCAAGTTATTTAGTAATTAGTCTCTTTGTTTTAAAATGATAAAAATTTCTGACTACTTCATTTCCATTTATATTTATGGTAGCAGATCATGATGTACAAAAAACTGAACTTTACTAGGTCATGACATTCTGGAGATTTTCCTTAGAAAGAAGTCCTAATCTGAGCCCCCAGTCTTATAATAAATGTGAACATTCTTCTTAGTGTAGAATTAAATATAATGGGTGAGATGAAATTGCCATTTTTTAGAGTTTGTTTTTCTTTTAAGAAATTAGAAGTTCAAGGATGTTAGCATATACTTAATTTCTTTTTATTTGTTTTTGCAAAGCAACACTTTTTTTTTTTTTGTCAACAGAACCTGTCTGGAGGTGGTGTCTGGACACTGGGGGTCTGAAGAGATAGATCAGAGTCGTGAGGACAACTCTGGCCAGTCTTGGGGCCTAGGTGGTTAGGAGCAGGGTCTGGGTGGGCAGCAGGAACATGGGAGCCCGCAGGAAACCAAGGAATGGGGTCTCAGCTCCCGTGGCTCACCTGTGGGAGACCAGCTCAGGCCATCAGCTCAGGCCTACTGAGCCAGGCAGGGGGGTTGCGGTGGGGAGGACTTGGGGGATGTCATAGGAAGGGGGTTATTTTGTTTCAGCTATGCACATTATTCAGGCATTTCCTAGGAGTTAACCTCACCCAAAATGTACCTTTGTGCCTGGTAGTAAGTGCAAAGAACCTGAAGACAATGGAGATACTTGAACATCTACCAACCAAATATATAGACTTGAGGTCCGTGTAGATAGTTCTCAGATGGGAACAGTGGGTGACTGCTTATGGGTGCCAAAATATGAGACTTCGTATTAACCCTCCATGAGTCTTTTTTTTTTCATTAAAAATATTTATTGTTGTATAGTTGATTAACAATATTGTATTAGTTTCAGGTGTACAGCAACATGATTCCATTATACATAAACATACACTCATTCTTTTTCAGATTCTTTTTTTATATAGGTTATCACAGAATTTTAAGTAAAATTACCTGTGCTTGTTGGTTATCTATCTTACATATAGTAGTGTGTGTATGTTAATCCCAAAGCTCTTGATTTATCCATCTGCCCACATTTCCCCTTTGGTTACCATATATTTGTTTTCAATATCTGTAAGTCTGTTTCTATTTTGTAAATAAGTTCATTTATATAATTTTTAAAAAAATGAGATTCTAAATATTAGTGATATCATGATATTTGTCTTTTTTTGTCTGACTTACCTCACTTAGTATGATAATCTCCAGGTTCATTGTCGCTGCAAATAACATTACTTCATTCTTTTTACATATGTACCACAATTTTCTTTATCCATTCCTCTCTAGTTGGACATTTAGTTTCATTCCATGTCTTACCTATTGTAAATAGTGCTGCAATGAACAATGGATTTCATATATCTTTTTAAATTATGGTTTTCTCTGGATATATGTCCAGGAGTAGCATTGCTGTGTCATAGGGTAATTATGTGTTTAGTTTTTTAAGGAACCCCATACTCTTCATTATAGTGGTTGTACCTATTTACATTCCCACCAACAGTTCAGAGGAGCTCCCTTTTTTCCACACCCTCTCCAGAATTTGTAGACTTCTTGATGATTGGCGTTCTGATTGGTGTGAGGTGATACCACACTGTAGTTTCAAGTTGCATTTCTCTAATAATTAGTGATGTTAAGCATCTTTTCATATACTTTTTGGCCATCTGTATGTCTTTGGAGAAGTGTCTATTTAGATCTTCCCATTTTTTGATTGGGTTGTTTGTTTTTTGATTTAGATTTGCATGAGCTGTTTGTGCACTTTGGAGATTAATCCCTTGTCAGTTGCTTCATTTGCAAATACTTTCTCCCATTCTGTGGGGATTTTTTTTTGTTTGTTTGTTTTGTTGATGGTTTCCATTGCTGTGCAAAAGCTTTTAAGTTTAATTAGGTCCTATTTGTTTATTTTTATTTCCATTACTCTATGAGGTAGATCAAAGAAGATCTTGCTGCAATTTATGTCAGAAAGTTCTCTGCCTTCATGAGTCTTTTGTGTAACAGGGTATTTTAACATTCTTGAATTCACTGAGGGAAAAAGGCATATTGCTAAATCAAAATACATGAATACAATGAAAAAGTTACAAAATTATTTTCCTATTTTTTAATTTATTCCAACCAAAAAATTACTTGGTTAAGATTATTAGAGAAAAATATTGCTGAAATCAGGTTCAATAATCATGCAGAATTTGGGTTGATAGGACCTAGGTATGAAATGTTAAAAATAAATATACAAATATCATATGGTATCACTTATATGTGAAATCTAAAAAACTGTACAAATGAACTTATTTACAAAACAGAGAGTCACAAATGCAGAAGACAAAGTTATGGTTACCAGGAGGGAAAGAGGGGGCAGGGTAATTTGGAAGATTAGGATTGACATATATACACTACTATATATAAAACAGATAACTAGTAAGGGCCTACTATACAGCACAAGGAACTCAATATTCTATAATAACTTATATGGGGAAAGAATCTAAAAAAGTGTGGATATATGTACATGTATAATTGATTCACTTTGCTGTATACCTGGAACTAAAATAACATTGTAAATCAACTATACTCCAATAAAATTTTTTAAAAATCAATGGGATTATAAACTAAACCATTTCCTTTGTGAAAGACAAAATGCTGTCACAAGTAAGCTAGTGTTCCTAATAGACCATGACTTAGAGATGTTACATGTTAGAGGAAACTTTAGAGATATATGTAATTCAAGCACTATAAATTTTAGAAACCAAGAAATTGAACCAAGAGTAGTTACTTGACTTGCCAAGGTCACATGGCCCAGCATCAGGACCAAGGGCTAGGGTACAACCCTGGATTTCTAGTACTAAGCTTCTTTAGTATTCCGGGCCATGCCCATGCCAACATTCCAAGACTGTCTTTGCAAAATTCCACTTAAACATGGCTCTTATTTACTGGCTGTGGGTGGGTTTGCACAAAACCATGTGGATGGAGGTCTGAATCACATGAGCACATGTTTGACAAAGTGGTGTTAAATCACCAAAAGCCTTAAATAAATATGACTTTTGGTCTATTTGAAATTGTAATGACAAGGTTTTTTCTTGAATGTTATCTTGTAAATATCACATATATACTTTAAAGAAAGGACTCAAAATTAACTTTTATTTATTTGGTTTTTAAAAATCTTGGCAAGATCTGTTGAGATAATTATTGCTGGGAAAGCAGTGAGGTGATAGAAAGATTACCAGATACCTACAGGAACTGCCTTTCCATCCTGCCCACCACACATGAGCTGTGGGAGTCACTCCTATTTTCCAATCAAATAAAGCAGGGATACTAATGATTGCTTTACCTCCAAGAAACACTCTAAGGATGAATGACGCATTAAGTGAAGAGCTCCAGCTGTTTCATGCTTCCCAAGTAGAGTTAGAACAGAAGAATTAGGCTTTAGACTACATCTTCTTTAACCTGGAACTTCTTTACTGAATCTTAGCTTCAGAAGACTCCAAGAAGTCAATCTAGTGATTTTTCCTCATGGCTCAGTCACCCCTCCTCAGACAGTCCTGAGAAAGGCTGATAAGGGATTCACTCCAGGGCAAGGTGATTGTTCCATGACTTAGCAGACCCAAAAGAGAAATAAGTTCATCTTACTGAACAAAAGTCTGTCTCTGTGTAATTTTTAAAAATAGTCCAAGTTTTTCATTTTGAGCTACATGGGTTTTACCAATTCTTAAAATATTTGAACTCAACTACCATGTTTCTCATAAATTTTCAATATTATGGAAGGAAAGAAGATGTTATTGAGTGGCTACTATGCAGTATTAGCTGCTTTTTGTCTAGGTGTTTTCACTTAAAACTCAAAAAAAGGCTATACCACATGTCTCCATTCCTGCATTGATGAGAACAACAAAGTGGGTCACAGACTCTGGAAATTAGGCAGACCTGGATTTGAGACCTGGCTGTACCACTTACTAGCTATGCAACTTGCAGATGGTGATTGCAGCCATGAAATTAAAAGACGCTTACTCCTTGGAAGAAAAGTTATGACCAACCTAGATAGCATATTCAAAAGCAGAGACATTACTTTGCCGACTAAGGTCCATCTAGTCAAGGCTCTGGTTTTTCCAGTGGTCATGTATGGATGTGAGAGTTGGACTGTGAAGAAGGCTGAGCACTGAAGAATTGATGCTTTTGAACTATGGTGTTGGAGAAGACTCTTGAGAGTCCCTTGGACTGCAAGGAGATCCAACCAGTCCATTCTGAAGGAGATCAGCCCTGGGATTTCTTTGGAAGGAATGATGCTAAAGCTGAAACTTTGCTAAAGCCAGTACTTTGGCCACCTCATGTGAACAGTTGACTCATTGGAAAAGCCTCTGATGCTGGGAGGGATTGGGGGCAGGAGGAGAAGGGGACGACAGAGGATGAGATGGTTGGATGGCATCACTGACTCAATGGACGTGAGTCTGAGTGAACTCCGGGAGTTGGTGATGGACAGGGAGGCCTGGCATGCTGTGATTTATGGGGTCGCAAAGAGGCGGACATGACTGAGTGACTGAACTGAACTGAACTGAACTGATCCTTGACCTCTGTGTGAATGATAATAATTATGACAAACCTAGACAGCATATTAAAAAACAGAGATATTACTTTGCTGACAAAGTTCTGTATAGTCAAAGCTATGGTTTTCCCAGTAGTCATGTATGGATGTGAGAGTTGGACCATAAAGAAGGTTGAGCACAGAAGAACTGAAGCTTTTGAACTGTGATGTTGTAGAAGACTCTTGACAGTCCCTTGGAGTTCCCTATCAATGTTGAAGCCAAGTCTTTGACCAACACTCTTTGGGTGAGGTTGGTTTCCTAACTAGGAAGCAAGCCACCCAACCATCTTCCTAACCCCTGACCTACATGTTTCCATTTTAACAATAAAAGTAACACACAGTGAGAATTGGTAAATGCTATGTTAAAACCAGTACTTTCTGTGCATATGTGTGTTTCTCTGAAAGATGGGCAACCAAATCTAAGAAAGGAAATGAGATGAGGTTGACATAACTTGCTCTTAGTGAATCCACTCTCATCACCAGTGTTCAGTATTCCTTATCATGTATTGCTTACAAATCATACATTCTAGAATTTTGCTTGGAATCTGCATGAGGCTCACTAATTTATATACAAATCTCACACCTTCACCCTTTCGGGAATAGAGAGATTTTCCAGCCACTCAGTACCTCTCTTATTCTTCATTCTCAGCAGCAGTTGTCTGATTTCATCTGCAAATTTTCTCCATACTTTGAGATAGAACTTGAACTTATTTAGAATGGATGAAATGTGAAAGTGCTGCACTCAATATGCCAGCAAATTTGGAAAACTCAGCAGTGGCTACAGGACTGGAAAAGGTCAGTTTTCATTCCAATCCCAAAGAAAGGCAATGCCAAAGAATGCTCAAACTACTGCACAATTGCACTTATCCCACACGCTAGTAAAGTAATGCTCAAAACTCTCCAAGCCAGGCTTCAGCAATATGTGAACCATGAACTTCCAAATGTTCAAGCTGATTTTAGAAAAGGCAGAGGAACCAGAGATCAAATTGCCAACATCTGCTGGATCATGGAAAAAGCAAGAGAGTTCCACAAAAACATCTATTTCTGCTTTATTGACTATGCCAAAGCCTTTGACTGTGTGGATCACAATAAACTGTGGAAAATTCTGAAAGAGATGGGAATACCATACCACCTGACCTGCCTCTTGAGAAACCTGTATGCAGGTCAGGAAGCAACAGTTAGAACTGGTCATGGAACAACAGACTGGTTCCAAATAGGAAAAGGAGTATGTCAAGGCTGTATGTTATTACCTTGCTTATTTAACTTCTATGCAGAGTACATCATGAGAAACGCTGGGCTGGAAGAAGCACAAGCTGGAATCAAGATTGCCAGGAGAAATATCAATAACCTCAGATATGGAGATGATACAACTCTTATGGCAGAAAGTGAAGAGGAACTAAAAAGCCTCTTGATGAGAGTGAAAGAGGAGAGTGAAAAAGTTGGCTTAAAGCTCAACATTGAGAAAACGAAGATCATGGCATCTGGTCCCATCACTTCGTGGGAAATAGATGGGGAAACAGTGGAAACAGTGTCAGACTTTATTTTTTTGGGCTCCAAAATCACTGCAGATAGTGACTGCAGCCATGAAATTAAAAGACGCTTACTCCTTGGAAGAAAAATTATGACCAACCTAGATAGCATGTTGAAAAGCAGAGACATTACTTTGCCAACAAAGGTCCGTTTAGTCAAGGCTATGGTTTTTCCAGTGGTTATGTATGGATGTGAGAGTTGGACTGTGAAGAAAGCTGAATGCTGAAGGATTGATGCTTTTGAACTGTGGTGTTGGAGAAGACTCTTGAGAGTCCTTTGGACTGCAAGGAGATCCAACCAGTCCATTCTGAAGGAGATCAGTCCTGGGATTTCTTTGGAAGGAATGATGCTAAAGCTGAAACTCCAGTACTTTGGCCACCTCATGTGAAGAGTTGACTCATTGGAAAAGCCTCTGATGCTGGAGGGATTGGGGGCAGGAGGAGAAGGGGACGACAGAGGATGAGATGGCTGGATAGCATCACTGACTCAATGGATGAGAGTCTGAGTGAACTCTGGGAGATAGTGATGAACAGGGAGGCCTGGGGTGCTGCAATTAATGGGGTCGCAAAGAGTCAGACACGACTGAGCGACTGAACTGAACTGAAAATGGGTGAGGGCTCTCTTACTATCTATCTCTTTTCCTATTGTACATTTTAATTATCTCTTTATAATATTTGTTCTGTAACTGATGTACATTTTCCATGAGAGAGATTGATACTTCATGAGTAGAAAATTGATAAAGGAGAGAATTGAATTGGTCTTTTATTGTGCTATTATTTGTTAAGTTTATACTGCCTGAGATATAGCATGCCTATCCATTCTCTGATCTTTTCCTAACTACAGAGAGTAAAAAGAAAAACAACTTTCTTGTTGTCTTCTGTGTTTATCTCAGTCCCAGCTTATTTTGGCCCTTTAGTTTCTCATATTATGTACTCTAGTTTTTTTTTTTTTTTTCTCACACTCATGACTCTGTCCACCTCCATCCATCTTTCTGAACTCATCAGAGACCTCTGGGCCATAGGAATTTGACGTCTTGATTCCAGATCCAGTGTTTCATCTAGTTCCTTTCAGAGAGCTATCTATTCTAAGGCCACCTCTCTACTCACACTGTTGACTTTTTCATTTCAACCCCAGGACCTCAGTTATGGTCAATTATGAGAGACTATTGATCCTTATTACATTTAATTTCCAGGCAGCATGTTTTCTTCCTCCACAGTATCTATTTTTTATAATGCTGAAAGAATTCTATTTTTAAAGTCCACATCCCTCTTGTAAATATATCCCCTTGTTATTTTATTTTTTTGAAGACCCATTTTGAAGGCCTGACCATTACCTTTTTCACTGTTGTGAAATATCAAGACCACTTTCTTCCAAGGCCTCCTTGTTTTGACATTTGAAACTTCTTTCTTCTTGTTGGTCAAACTGGAATCCAGAATAAAAGTTTAAAAACTTCTTCCTTTCCCTTCAGAAGGAAAATTTTCAGCAACACAAGCTAAGAACAGGTCACTCATTCTGCTGTGTACTGACTTGAATGCCGTGCTGTGTGCTAAGTTGCTTCAGTCATGTCTGACTCTTTGCAACCCTATGGACTGTAGGCTGCCAGACTCCTCTGTCTATGGGATTCTCCAGGGAAGAATACTGGAGTAGGTTGCCATGCTCTCCTCCAGGGGATCTTTCCAATCCAGGAATCGAACCCGTGACTCTTATGTCTCTTGTACTGGCAGGCGAGTTCTTTAGCACTAGTGCAAGCTGAGTTGAATATGTCTCCTCAGATTTATGTCTGCCTGGAACCTGTGGATGTGACCTTACTGAAAAATAGGGTCTTTGCAGATATAATCAAGATAAGTCCTACTGGACTGGGGTCGGGGTGGGGGAATAAATTCAGTGTGATTAGTGTTCCTATAAGAAGAGGGAAATTTGGACCCAGGGAGAACACCATGTGAAGGCCTTGGAGGCCAAGGTTGGAGTGATGTGTCTGCAAGCCAAAGAATGCCAAGAATTGCAAGCCCATGCCAAAAGCTAGAAAGAGACAAGAAGGATTCTTCCCTAGAGCCTTCAGAGGGGGCATGACCCTGCCAACACTTTAAATTTAGATTTCTAGTTGCCAAACTGAGACAATACATTTCTGTTGTTTTAAGCCACCTAGTTTGTGGTAATGTACATGGCAACCTTAGGAAATTAATGATGTTGTTAATAGCATAAAACCACCACCAGGGTCCAGATGGCCAATGCTTTAGTAGTTTTGCTTTGTGTGTTAGAAGCCAGAGTGGTGAGGTGGCAAAAACATTGACTTTAGACTGAGAAGACCAATGCTCAAGCCTTGGATCTACTGTTTAAGAATTGGGTGATTTGGGAATTATAATTAACCTCACATAACTTCCATAAAATGGTGATAACACATTACTCATCTGCTAGGTTACTGTGAGGGTGTAAAAGTAAAAAAAAAAAAAATTGAGAAAGCATGTTTAAAATTATAAAGTCCCCACAAAATGCTGTTCAGCATTTTTAAACCTTTCATCTGGCTGGGTATCTCTATTATTTTCTCTTGAAGATAGTAGTTTTATTTCAGGGTTTGTTTTCTTTTAAATGCATCTGCCCTCAGATTTTGAACTTCCATGGGAATATGTACATTCTTTCTTTCTTTCTTTTTTATGAAATGCATGCCTAGAATAGAACAGTGTATCCCTATGTAGACATTCTGACACAGTTTTCCTATCTTATCCCTTCATTGAAACATTTTCCCTTACAGTTCAGTTCAGTTCAGTCACTTAGTCGTGTCCGACTCTTTGCGACCCCATGAACCGCAGGATGCCAGGCCTCCTTGTCCGTCACCAACTCCCCAAGTTCACCCAAACCCATGTCTCACTGATCTCCAGTAGCATATTGGGCACCCACCGACTTGGGGAGTTCCTCTTTCAGCGTTCTATCTTTTTGTCTTTTCATACTGTTCATGGGGTTCTCAAGGCAAGAATACTGAAGTGGTTTGCCATACCCTTCTCCAGTGGACCACATTCTGTCAGACCTCTCCACCATGACCTGGCCATTTTGGGTGGCCCCACACGGCATGGCTTAATTTCATTGAGTTAGACAAGGCTGTGGTCTGTGTGATCAGATTGGCTAGTTGTCTGTGACTGTAGTTTCAGTCTGTCTTCCCTTTGATCCCTTCTCTCAGTGCCTATTGTCTTACTTGGGTTTCTCTTACCTTGGACGTGAGGTCCCTTTGCACAAGGAATATTTCTATGTTGTATTGTATGTATCTTATCAATGTCTCGATGTTTCTGAGACACTGTTTACCATTACTTATCTAAAAATCTTATATATATATATATATATAAAAGGTATATGTGTCTTATATATACATATACTTCTTATATATATAAGATATGTGTATCATATATAGAAACATAAGTTATATTCTCTCTATATATATATAGAAATGTATATGTATATATGTTTGTGCATTGACATTTGAGTTCCAGAGTTTCTCTCTGACCTATTTCTATGATGTTTTATCCTCAGAATTATGAGATTTCTCTTCTATGGGATTCTTGTAGTTATTCATTGTGTCTATTTTTAAGTAATATCTGTCCTTTTTTCCCCCTGAGGGTTGGTCTCCTTCTCAACTCTATACTGTACTATACCCTCACTTCCTCAGAGGATTTGAACATAGCCTTTTAAAAATTCTCTTCTAGCTAATGTTTCATCATTCTGCTCCATGAAATGTCTGTTTTCAGACATTACCCTAAGTTAAAATGTCATTCTGTGATTAAAAAAAAATAATTGTTTTTTTCCTCACATCCCAGAAAAAAGATTTAAAGAAGACATAGTGTTCCTCCCCCTTCAAATATCTGAGGGACTGTCATTTGGACAGGGATGAGACTTATTCTACATAGAACCATGGGTGGAAATTATAGAGGCAGGTGAGACCTTAGTAAAATATTAATAATAAAAAAACATTTCTAATGATTTGAGCCATATCAATACAGAATGGCAAGCCTCGTATGGGTGTCAGCTCTATTTTTGTAAATGAGGGTCTTAGGTCATGTTCTTTATTTTTACAGATTTATTTTATTTTATTAATTTTTTTTTTTTACTTTACAATATTGTATTGTTTTGCCATACATCAACATGAATCTGCCATGGGTGTACATGTGTTCCCCATCCTGAACTCCCCTCCCAACTCCCTCCCCATACCATCCCTCTGGGTCATCCCAGTGCACCAGCCCCGAGCATCCTGTATCCTGCATCGAACCTGGACTGGCGATTCGTTTCACATATATCATACGTGTTTCAATGCCATTCTCCCAAATCATCCCACCCTCACCCTCTCCCACAAAGTCCAAAACACTGTTCTATACATCTGTGTCTCTTTTGCTGTCTCGCATACAGGGTTATCGTTACCATCTTTCTAAATTCCATATATATGCGTTAGTATACTGTATTGGCGTTTTTCTTTCTGGCTTACTTCACTCTGTATAATAGGCTCCAGTTTCATCCACCTCATTAGAACTGATTCATATGTATTCTTTTTAATGGCTGAGTAATACTCCATCGTCTATATGTACCACAGCTTTCTTATCCATTCATCTGCTGATGGACATCTAGGTTGCTTCCATGTCCTGGCTATTATAAACAGTGCTGCGATGAACATTGGGGTACATGTGTCTCTTTCAGTTCTGGTTTCCTCGGTGTGTAATGCCCAGCAGTGGGATTGCTGGGTCATATGGCAGTTCTATTTTGAGTTTTTAAAGGAATCTCTCTCTTGTCCATAGTGGCTGTACTAGTTTGCATTCCCACCAACAGTGTAAGAGGGCTCCCTTTTCTCCACACCCTCTCCAGCATTTATTGCTTGTCGACTTTTGGATAGCAGCCATTCTGACTGGTATGAAATGGTACCTCATTGTGGTTTTGATTTGCATTTCTCTGATAATGAGTGATGTTGAGCATCTTTTCATGTGTTTGTTAGCCATCTGTTTGTCTTCTTTGGAGAAATGTCTCTTTAGTTCTTTGGCCCATTTTTTGACTGGGTCATTTATTTTTCTGGAATTGAGCTGCAGGAGTTGCTTGTATATTTTTGAGATTAATTCTTTGTCAATTGCTTCATTTGCTATTATTTTCTCCCATTCTGAAGGCTGTCTTTTCACCTTGCTTATAGTTTCCTTTGTTGTGCAGAAGCTTTTAATTTTAATTAGGTCCCATTTGTTTATTTTTTCTTTTATTTCCAATATTCTGGGAGGTCGGTCATAGAGGATCCTGCTGTGATTTACATCGGAGAGTGTTTTGCCTATGTTCTCCTCTAGGAGTTTTATAGTTTCTGGTCTTACATTTAGATCTTTAATCCATTTTGAGTTTACTTTTGTGTGTGGTGTTAGAAAGTGTTCTAGTTTCATTCTTTTACAAGTGGTTGACCAGTTTTCCCAGCACCACTTGTTAAAGAGATTGTCTTTTCTCCATTGTATATTCTTGCCTCCTTTGTCAAAGATAAGGTATCCATAGGTACATGGGTTTATCTCTGGGCTTTCTATTTTGTTCCATTGATCTCTATTTCTGTCTTTGTGCCAGTACCATACTGTCTTGATGACTGTGGCTTTGTAGTAGAGCCTGAAGTCAGGCAGGTTGATTCCTCCAGTTCCATTCTTCTTTCTCAAGATTGCTTTGACTATTCGAGGTTTTTTGTATTTCCATACAAATTGTGAAATTATTTGTTCTAGTTCTGTGAAAAATACCATTGGTAGCTTGATAGGGATTGCATTGAATTTATAGATTGCTTTGGGGTAGAATACTCATTTTCAATATATTGATTCTTCTGACCCATGAACATGATATATTTCTCCATCTGTTAGTGTCCTCTTTGATTTCTTTCACCAGTGTTTTATAGTTTTCTATATATAAGTCTTTTGTTTCTTTAGGTAGACATATTCCTAAGTATTTTATTCTTTTTGTTGCAATGGTGAATGGAATCGTTTCCTTAATTCTCTTTTTATTTTTTCATTATTAGTGTATAGGAATGCAAGGGATTTCTGTGTATTGATTTTATATCCTGCAACTTTACTATATTCATTGATTAGCTCTAGTAATTTTCTAGTGGAGTCTTTAGGCTTTTCTATGTAGAGGATCATGTCATCTGCAAACAGTGAGAGTTTTGCTTCTTCTTTTCCAATTTGGATTCCTTTTATTTCTTTTTCTGCTCTGATTGCTGTGGCCAAAACTTCCAGAACTATGTTGAATAGTAGTGGTAAAAGTGGGCACCCTTGTCTTGTTCCTGATTTTAGGGGAAATGCTTTTAATTTATCACCATTGAGGATAATGCTTGCTGTAGCTTTGTCATATACAGCTTTTATTATGTTGAGGTATGTTCCTTCTATTCCTGCTTTCTGGAGAGTTTTTTTTTTTTAATCATAAATGGATGTTGAATTTTGTCAAAGGCTTTCTCTGCATCTATTGAGATAATCATATGGCTTTTATTTTTCAATGTGTTAATGTGGTGTATTACATTGATTGATTTGTGGATATTGAAAAATGCTTGCATCCGTGGGATAAAGCCCACTTGGTCAATATGTATGAACTTTTTAATGTGTTGTTGGATTCTGATTGCTAGAATTTTGTTAAATTTTTGCATCTATGTTCATCAGTGATATTGGCCTATAGTTTTCTTTTTTTGTGGCATCTTTGTCAGGTTTTGGTATTAGGGTGATGATGGCCTCATAGAATGAGTTTGAAAGTTTACCTTCCTCTGTAATTTTCTGGAAGAGTTTGAGTAGGATAGGAATTCAGTTCAGTTCAGTTCAGTTCAGAAACTCAATTGTGTCCGACTCTTTGCGACCCCATGAATTACAGCACGCCAGGCCTCCCTGTCCATCACAAATGCCCGGAGTTCACTCAGATTCACGTCCATTGTGTCAGTGATGCCATCCAACCATCTCATCCTCTGTCGTCCCCTTCTCCTCCTGCCCCCATCCTTCCTAGCATCAGAGTCTTTTCCAATGAGTCAACTCTTCACATGAGGTGGCCAAAGTACTGGAGTTTCAGCTTTAGCATCATTCCTTCCAAAGAAATCCCAGGGCTGATCTCCTTCAGAATGGACTGGTTGGATCTCCTTGCAGTCCAAGGGACTCTCAAGAGTCTTCTCCAACACCACAGTTCAAAAGCATCAGTTCTTCGGCGCTCAGCCTTCTTCACAGTCCAACTCTCACATCCATACATGACCACAGGAAAACCATAGCCTTGACTAGACGGACCTTAGTTGGCAATGTAATGTCTCTGCTTTTCAACATGCTATCTAGGTTGGTCATAACTTTCCTTCCAAGGAGTAAGTGTCTTTTAATTTCATGGCTGCAGTCACCATCTGCAGTGACTTTGGAGCCAGAAAAATGAAGTCTGACACTGTTTCCACTGTTTCCCCATCTATTTCCCATGAAGTGATGGGACCAGATGCCATGATCTTCGTTTTCTGAATGTTGAGCTTTATGCCAACTTTTTCACTCTCCACTTTCACTTTCTTCAAGAGGATGAAAGGATAGGTGTTAGCTCTTCTCTAAATTTTTGGTAGAATTTAGCTGTGAAGCTGTCTGGACCTGGGCTTTTGTTTGGTGGAAGATTTCTGATGACAGTTTCAATTTCCGTGCTTGTGATGGGTCTGTTAAGATTTTCTATTTCTTCCTGGCTCAGTTTTGGAAAGTTGTACTTTTCCAAGAATTTGTCCATTTCTTCCAAGTTGTCCATTTTATTGGCATATAATTTCTGATAGTAGTCTCTTATGATCCTTTGTATTTCTGTGTTGTCTGTTGTGATCTCTCCATTTTCATTTCTAATTTTATTGATTTGATTTTTCTCCTTTTGTTTCTTGATGAGTCTGGCTAATGGTTTGTCAATTTTATTTATCCTCTCAAAGAATCAGCTTTTGGCTTTGTTGATTTTTGTTATGGTCTCTTTTGTTTCTTTTGTATTTATTTCTGCCCTAATTTTTAAGATTTCTTTCCTTCTATTAACCCTGGGGCTCTTCATTTCTTCCTTTTCTAGTTGCTTTAGGTGTAGAGTTAGGTTATTTATTTGACTTTTTTCTTGTTTCTTGAGGTATGCCTGTATTGCTATGAACCTTCCTCTTAGCACTGCTTTTACAGTGTCCCACAGGTTTTGGGTTGTTGTGTTTTCATTTTCATTAATTTCTATGCATATTTTGATTTCTTTGTTGATTTCTTCTGATTTGTTGGTTACTCAGCAACATGTTGTTCAGCCTCCATATGTTAGAATTTTTAATAGTTTTTCTCCTGTAATTGAGATCTAATCTTACTGCATTGTGGTCAGAAAAGATGCTTGGAATGATTTCATTTTTTTTTTTTTTTTTTGAATTTACCAAGGCTAGATTTGTGGCCCAGGATGTGATCTATCCTGGAGAAGTTTCCCTGTGCACTTGAGAAAAAGGTGAAGTTCATTGTTTTGGGGTGAAATGTCCTATAGATGTCAATTAGGTCTAACTGGTCTATTGTATCATTTAAAGTTTGTGTTTCCTTGTTAATTTTCGGTTTAGTTTATCTATCCTTAGGTGTGAGTGGGATATTAAAGTCTCCCACTGTTATTGTGTTATTGTCAATTTACCCTTTCATACTTGTTAGCATTTGTCTTACATATTGCAGTGCTCCTATGTTGGGTGCATATATATTTATAATTGTTATATATTCTTCTTGGATTGATCCTTTGATCATTATGTAGTATCCTTCTTTGTCTCTTTTCACAGCCTTTGTTTTAAAGTCTATTTTATCTCATATGTGTATTGCTACTCCTGCTTTCTTTTGGTCTCTATTTGCATGGAGTATCTTTTTCCAGCCCTTCACTTTCAGTCTGTATGTGTCCCTTATTTTGAGGTGGGTCTCTTGTAGACAACATATATAGGGGTCTTGTTTTTGTATCCATTCAGCCAGTCTTTGTCTTTTGGTTGGGGCATTCAACCCATTTATGTTTAAGGTAATTATTGATAAGTATGATCCCATTGCCATTTACTTTATTGTTTTGGGTTTGAGTTTATACAACCTTTTTGTGTTTCCTGTCTAGAGAAGAGCCTTTAGCATTTGTTGGAGAGCTGGTTTGGTGGTGCTGAATTCTCTGAGCTTTTGCTTGTCTGTAAAGCTTTGCCAACAAAGGTCCATCTAGTCAAGGCTATGGTTTTTCCAGTGGTTATGTATGGATGTGAGAGTTGGACTGTGAAGAAAGCTGAGCGCCGAAGGATTGATGCTTTTGAACTGTGGTGTTGGAAAAGACTCTTGAGAGTCCCTTGGACTGCAAGGAGATCCAACCATTCCATTCTGAAGGAGATCAGCCCTGGGATTTCTTTGGAAGGAATAATGCTTAAAGCTGAAACTCCAGTACTTTGGCCTCCTCATGCGAAGAGTTGACTCATTGGAAAAGACTCTGATGCTGGGAGGGATTGGGAGCAGGAGGAGAAGGGGACGACAGAGGATGAGATGGCTGGATGGCATCACTGACTCGATGAACGTGAGTCTGAGTGAACTCCGGGAGATGGTGATGGACAGGGAGGCCTGGCGTGCTGTGATTCATGGGGTCGCAAAGAGTCGGACATGACTGAGTGACTGAACTGAACTGAAAGCTTTTGATTTCTCCTTCATATTTGAATGATTTCCTTGCTGGGTACAGTAATCTGGGCTGTAGTTTATTTTCTTTCATCACTTTAAGTATGTCCTGCCATTCCCTCCTGGCCTGAAGAGTTTCTATGGAAAGATCAGCTGTTATCCTTATGGGAATCCCCTTGTGTGTTATTTGTAATTTGTTGCTTTGCTGCTTTTAATATTTGTTCTTTGTGTTTGATCTTTGTTAATTTGATTAATATGTGCCTTGGGGTGTTTTGCCTTGGGTTTATCCTGTTTGAGACTCTCTGGCTTTCTTGGACTTGGATGATTATTTCCTTCTCCATTTTATGGAATTTTTCAACTATTATCTCCTCAAATATTTTCCATGGTCTTTCTTTTTGTCTTCTTCTTCTGGGACTCCTATGATTCGAATGTTGGAGTGTTTAACACTGTCCTGGAGGTCTCTGAGATTGTCCTCATTTCTTTTAATTCGTTTTTCTTTTTTCCTCTCTGATTCATTTATTTCTACCATTCTATCTTCTACCTCACTAATCCTATCTTCTGCCTCCCTTATTCTACTATTTGTTCCCTTCAGAGTGTTTTTTTTTTTTTTTACCTCATTTATTGCATTATTTATTATATATTGACTCTTTTTTATTTCTTCTAGGTCCTTGTTAAATCTTTCTTGCATCTTCTCAATGTTGTCTCCAGGCTATTTATCTGTGATTTCATTTTGTTTTCAAGATTTTGGATCATTTTCACTATCATTATTTGGAATTCTTTAGCAGGTAGATCCCCTATCTCTTCCTCTTTTGTTTGGTTTGCTGGGCATTTATCCTGTTCCTTTACCTGCTGGGTATTCCTCTGTCTCTTCATCTTGTTTATATTGCCGTGTTTGGGGTGGCCTTTCTGTATTCTGGCAGTTTGTGGAGTTCTTTTTATTGTGGAGTTTCCTCGCTGTGGGTGGGGTTGTACGGGTGGCTTGTCAGGGTTTCCTGGTTAGGGAAGCTTGTGTTGGTGTTCTGGTGGGTGAAGCTGGATTTCTTCTCTCTGGAGTGCAATGAAGTGTCCAGTAATGAGTTATGAGATGTCAGTGGGTTTGGTGTGACTTTGGGCAGCCTGTATATTGAAGCTCAGGGCTATGTTCCTGTGTTGCTGGAGAATTTGCGTGGTATGTCTTGCTGTGGAACTTGTTGGCCCTTGGGTGGTGCTTGGTTTCAGTGTAGGTATGGAGGCATTTAATGAGCTCCTATCGATTAATGTTCCCTGAAGGAGTTCTCTGGTATTCTCAGGATTTCGACTTAAGCCTCCTGCTTCTGGTTTTCAGTCTTATTTTTACAGTAGCCCAAGACTTCTCCATCTATACAGCACCGTTGATAAAACATCTAGGTTAAAGATGAAAAGTTTCTCCACAGTGAGGGACACCCAGAGAGGTTCACAGAGTTACATGGAAAAGAGAAGAGGGAGGAGGGAGATAGAGGTGACCAGGATGAGATGAGGTGGAATTAAAAGAAGAGAGAGCAAGCTAGCCAGTAATCACTTTCTTATGTGCACTCCACAGTCTGGACTGCTCAAATATGTTCACGGAGTTAAACAGAGAAGAGAAGAGGGAGGAAGGAGACAGAGGTGGCCAGGAGGATAAAAGGGGAGAATCAAAAGGAGAGAGAGAGATACAGCCAGTAATCAGTTCCCTAAGTGTTCTCCACCTTCTGGAACACACAAAGAGATTCACAGAGTTGGGTAGAGAAGAGAAGGGGGAGGGATGAGATAGAGGCGACCTGGTGGAGAAAAAGGAGAGTCCAGAGGGGGAGAGAGCAGTCAAGCCAATAATCTCATTCCAAGTAAAAATGCAGCCATGAAATTTAAAGACGCTTACTCCTTGGAAGAAAAGTTATGACCAACCTAGATAGCATGTTGAAAAGCAGAGACATTACTTTGCCAACAAAAGTCCGTCCAGTCAAGGCTATGGTTTTTCCAGTGGTCATATATGGATGTGAGGGTTGGACTGTGAAGAAAGGTGAATGCCAAAAAATTGATGCTTCTGAATTGTGGTGTTGGAGAAGACTCTTTAGAGTCCCTTGGACTGCAAGGAGATCCAACCAGTCCATTCTGAAGGAGATCAGCCCTGGGTGTTATTTCGAAGGAATGATGCTTAAAACTGAAACTCCAGTACTTTGGCCACCTGATGTGAAGAGTTGACTCATTGGAAAAGACTCTGATGCTGGGAGGGATTGGGGGCAGGAGGAGAAGGGGACGACAGAGGATGAGATGGCTGGATGGCATCACTGACTCAATAGATGTGAGTTTGGGTGAACTCCGGGAGATGGTGATGGACAGGGAGGCCTGGCGTGCTGCGATTCATAGGGTCACAAAGAGTCAGACACGACTGAGCGACTGAACTGAACTGAACTGAAGTAAAAATGGGTACTGAAGATTGGGTTCTTAAAGGTAAGAAATTGATAACAAATACCCAAAAGCAAAGATTAAAAATCTAGAGTAGAGGATGGATTTTCAAAAATACAGTATTAAAGAAAAAAAAGTCACAAAAATTATAAAATATATATATATGAAGTTTGCTTTAAAAAATAGAGTCTCTCTCTCTCTTTTTTTTTGTTTTTTGGCAAAGTAATAGTAGATTGCTACTGCTGCTGCTAAGTTGCTTCAGTCGTGTCTGATTCTTAGCAATCCCATAGATGCCAGCCCACCAGGCCCCCTGTCCCTGGGATTCTCCAGGCAAGAGTACTGGAGTGGGGTGCCATTGCCTTCTCCAATAGTAGATTATAAAAATGAAAATAAAGGAGTAATAGAGGACTTAAAAAAATAAAGAATGATAGTAAAAATATATCTAGGACTTTCTCTGGTGTTGTGGGCAGTGTGGGGTCAGTTCATTTTTGGATAGTTCCTTGATCCGGCTTATATTTCTCAAGATCTATAGGCCCCTTCCTATGTAGTCGGTACTAACTACAGGGTTTTAATCTATTGCACCTGTCACTTCCAAGGAGGTTTCCTCTGGTTTAGCTTCTTCTGTTTGCTGGTTTCTTCAGTGTCTAATTTCTGCCCTGACATAGGGGTCAGTGGTGGACACTCTTTTAGGTTCACTTGTTCAGTTGTGCTGTGGGGAGGGAGGGACGCTGCAAACAAATAACACTGGCATGTGCTCGCAGTGTCTCGGCCACACTGGGTTTGCCCCTGCTCACGGCGTGTGTGCTTTCCCTGTCCACCCTGCTTAGGCTCCAGGTTGCTCTGCCGGGAACTGTCTGAGGCCGGCCCTGGGTTGTAGGCACTTCCCAGGTCTAAGCCGCTCAGGTTCAGGCACTCAGGTAGTCCTCAGCGGCACAGACTCGGTTGGGCCTGCGTTTTGTGCTCTTCCCAGGTCCGAGCAGCTCAGGTGACCAGGTGTTTGGTGAGCGTGGTCGCTGTGACTTATCACCTCCCCCATCCCTGCCATTCGGTTTTCTGGGTGTACAACCAGGCGCACCTTCTCAGGCAGATGTTGACCGTCCAGAATCCCAAAAAGTCTTGGTTAGCAATGAAGCCTCAGAGAAGGCTGTGGCACCCCACTCCAGTACTCTTGCCTGGAAAATCCCATAGACAGAGGAGCCTGGTAAGCTGCAGTCCATGGAGTCGCTAGGAGTGGGACACGACTGAGCAACTTCACTTTCACTTTTTACTTTCATACATTGGAGAAGAAAATGGCAACCCGCTCCAGTGTTCTTGCCTGGCGGATCCCAGGGACAGGTGAGCCTGGTGGGCTGCTGTCTCTGGGGTCGCACAGAGTCAGACACGACTGAAGCGACTTAGCAGCAGCAACGAAGCCTGCTTGCAGTTTGGTAGATAATGCCTATCTGGGGCCGCGATTGCCCCCTTCCAGCTGTGGCTGCCCTCGCCTGCCTGTCACCAGAGGGGGGTGGGCGATCTGCAGCCGGCTAGCTCTGCTCAGTCCTTTGTTCTGTGAGCGGGCCTGGCGGTGTCTTAGGTTAGGGCTTTTCCCGTGGTAGCTCTCCCACTGTCTGGTTTGCAGGCCCAAGTTAGTTCCCTCAGATTGCCCTCTGGGCATTCAGGCCCAGTCCTTACTCTAAGCAATGCAGCCCCCACCTCCCTGCCCAGCCCCCGCTTGCTAGTGGCGGATGCAGGCGTCTGCGCTCCTTCTCTGTTGGGAGTTACTGCTGGGCGCGTAATTTGTGGGTTTTAATTATTTATTTATTTTCCCTCCTGGTTATGTTGCTCTCTGTGGTTCCAAAGCTCGCCACAGACTCGGCAGTGAGAGTGTTTCCTGGTGTTTGGAAACGTCTCTCTTTTTTAAGACTCCCTTCCCAGGATGGAGCTCCGTCCCTACCTCTTTTGCCTCTCTTTTTATCTTATATATTTTTTCCTACTTCCTTTCAAAGACAATGGGCTGCTTTTCTGGGTGCCTGATGTCCTCTGCCAGCATTCAGAAGTTGTTTTGTGGAATTTACTCAGCGTTCAAATGTTCTTTTGATGAATTTATGGGGGAGAAGTGGTCTCCCCATCCTATTCCTCCGCCATCTTAGGACCTTGCCCTAGGTCATGTTCTTTAGAAGCAAAGCCTGAAATGGAGATTTTTGTGCAAGTGATTCATTGAGAATGTCCTCTTAGGAGGAAACTACAGAAGAATAGGGAAACAGGATATGGCCAGAAAAGAAGCTGAGCAGATTTGAGTTTGACTAAAGTCTAATCTGAACTTGACCCCACAGGAAGTTCTGAAGCCATTACATCAGTCAGTCATTGCCTGTGGCCTGCCCATGGGGGAGACGGGAGAGGCATAGCCCTCTTGGGCATTTCCAGGAAACTAAGCTCTGCTGAAGGCAGTTCTCGGGTGAAGGGTATAGCTGTGAGCTGTCAGCAACAACACTCGATAGTTTTGGAGGATGGAGGCATCGGCCAGGTAAATGGGGTCTGAATAGGGCACTCATAGAACCTACTACAAAGGGGATGATTGGCCATATTCCAGAATAGTAAGGGAACAAGGAATCCAGACATGTGAGTTCTAGCTTTAGTTCTGTTACTGATATTTTTTGGATACTCCATAGCTAATATCTGGTAAAACGAGTGTACTGGAAATTGTATTCAGTAAAGTCCCTTTATCTCTAAAATTATCTTGTGGTGACAAGTTGTAGAGGAGTAGTTCTTGACATATGGGCTGAAGACCACTGAGATGGGGTTAGCGAGAGGACAAAGACACTGGTTACTGGGTCTGTGAGATCATATACACCTCAAGCATTGTATTCATATTAGTGATGTGAATTATTATTATTTTTCAGTTATATATGATAAATGAAATAGATTTTCAATTTAAAAACGTTATGGAATGCATCCTAGTGGTTTTATATAATGTGTTTTCTCAATCACTGGATTCTAAAGGGACTTTTCTGAGGGTAAGTTGGAGAATTTTCTAAAGTTATATTGACAAAAGGGAACATACATACAGCATTGAATTAGATAATACCTAAGAATTCATGTGAATTTGTTTACATTACCTGGGTTTTACCAGTTTGTGTTGTGATTTTCTTCATGGTAATTTTTCAGGCATGCATGGTCCATTTTGGCATATGAGTATTCAGAAATAATGGGAATAATAAGGAAATAAACTAAATGCCTCTCTCTGAAGGGTATATATAGAATTTGAGAGCTAGAAATTGTGTGCATCTCCTCATTTTAATGATGAGGAAACTAAGGCTCAAAGTCATACTGAAAAGATATACAATAATGTCCCAGACTCCTGGTTTGATTATTATGACTGCTATAACATGAAGGCAACTAATAATGCAACCTGTGAAAAATTAAAGATAATTGGTCAGAACCATGTGTCATTGCTTAAAAGCAGAATTAACTGATGACTTATGGCATCTTGAATTTTAGGGAACAGTTTTTATACGGATCCCTGAAGCTCATTTTTACAGTAAAGTTTACTATACTGTGACTCTTTCTCTCTCTCTTTCCCTGTCTGTTTTTAGATTTCTATTTTTAATTGATACCTTCTCCCACTCCATATAGTTTTATCTAACCCCTTTCCCACAATTTTCTAGCAAAGACTTGTAACTTGTATTTTCATTTTTAACTTTTTTCAAATAAAGATAATTTCCCCCTCAGAGGTTACAACATTGAAGAATAAAACAAATATTGTAGTATGCTGATGTGGATTATTTCTATAATAATCATGTGAACAGTGACATAGAAATAATGCAAATATTTTTATTTTCATGCCTTCTGTGGCTCAAGTGACTGCATCTGGTTAATAGAAAATAAAGGATTTGTCCAGAGAGGAGAGGGCTCCTAGATGGGTGTTGGTTCTGATGAATAAATAGAACCAGGCTTGAACTGCTACCAGATGTCCACACCAAGCACTAAGAGAAAGAACAACTGAGTGCAAGAAAATTTTGCCCAATGTTCTTCCAATATTGGCTGTTTCCTGACCATGAACCTCAGAGGAGGCAGCCTAATGAAGCCCACTGTCCATTAATATAGAACCTGCAATGAGCCCTCCTTCATGAGAAGCAGGACTCCCTGGCTCTGGGAGACCTAGATCACCCATTTGTGTGAATTTACCTCTCTTCACTCATAAACAGCAATAGACAAAGGGGAGCTCTCCAACTGGTGTTTGAGTGTGGATGCTCACTGAAGCATTATTTTTTTACAGCAAAAAGGAATGAATAGATGAAGGAAGGATGAGAGGAAGATGACAAATGTCTGTACCAATAGAGGAATACTTCTGTCACGGAACCAAACTTGGGTCCACTTGTCTGTGCACAGTAAAGTCTATCTACTGAGATGGGGTTGTGTGGAAGGAAAGTGCAGCATTTATTGTAATGTGCTATACAAAGAATTGGGGACAGCTAGTGCTCAAAAAGTCTGAGCTCCCCGATGGCTTCCAGGGAAAGATTTTAAAAGAAGAGTGAGGGAGGGAGGTTGTGGGGTGTGTGATCAGCTTGTGGACATTCTCCTGATTGGTTGGTGGTGAGACACACGGGAGTTAACATCATCAACCATCTAGTCCCAGTCCATCTGGGGATCCACGTGCTTGTGGGCAGCATACACTTTCTCTGCCTGGTGGTGGTTTCAGTAGCTGCAAAGCAGCTCAAAGGACATGGCTCAGAATATTATTTATAGCCCTTGAGGAGGAACCAAAGGTCCTTGAGTTTGTTTAATTACAACTATTATTATTTTGTCTTGCTTGACTATTTTCCTTTCTGCATTTTCTCATTTCTCTGATTAAATTTATCCTTTGACTAAAATTTTTCAAAAGGCAGGCAGAGCACACTGGGGAGAGTCCTGTTCTGGGCAGGTCCCATAGAGCCCTGCTCAATTACCCTTATATAAGATGTAGTATGCTCCTGTTACAAAACTCTACAATAATTAGAAGACTCAGACAAATCTATATGTATTGATATGGTACTATTTTATTGAGGGAAAACCAGATTGTGAGACAGTATTTATATAGGATGCAGTCTTTGTATTTTTTAAAGGTCTGATCGTCCAGGAAGGGTCTAGAATATTCTGCAAACCATGAACAATGATCACACAAGGTAGTAGGAGTTTGAAGAAGGTGTAAAGAGTTGAGTATGGGTCTTTAACTTTTTATTTCAAAGATATTGCTTGAAACTTGTGTCAAGGAACAAGCATTGCTTTTGTAAATGAGTATTTACAAATAAGCAAAAACTTTTTTTACAGATAAGTATTATTTTGTAAAAATAATAACTGCACTAGAAAAAAGAGGTTACATGACACACACACCTGGAAAGATCTGTATAAAAACAGCAGCACTGTTGCGCTCTAAGGCAGTAAACTTACAGTACAGATTTTTACATTCTTTATACTTTTCTATATTTTTCCAGGCATATAGTCATCAAACCAGAAAAACCATTTCAATGAAAAAAAAAAAAAAAACTTTAGAGTGGAGTTTCCCTCTTGCTACTGTTTTTTAGCATTAGCCAGAAATACTAAACATTCATGTTGCCAGGAGCACCAGACTTAAATTTGGGCTTGTGCTTTCATAAACAGCTATGAGGGCCCCTAGACATTTGAAGTACCCAGGTAAATATTTGGGTTGAGAGCAATGGTGTCCTGGTAAGTTTCACAACTGGCTGCCCCAAAGAACCTGTACCCTGATTTGTAACGTTTAGATTTCTCTATTAACATGCCCACCCTTCCAGCTGCCTTCAGGCTGCCTGCTGGCTACCCTTGTGATCACCACCATGCTGGTGGATTTGAACGGCATGCTCCAGCCAGCTGTACAAGCCGGCTCCAAAGCACCAGCGATGGAGACAGTCTGGGGCGGGAAGGGGGCGGGGAGGTTCTTGACCTGGCTTGATTTTCTTCTCTTGTCCCATGTCCTTGGGCACATGGAGAGAGGCCCAAAGAAGAGGGGAATTTGGAGGGGGTAGCTGTTAGATAAGTGTGGAGGAGTCTAGTTTAGTCAAGTCTAGTCTTACTGTCTGGCCTGGCAGTGGGAAAGGTGGAATGGAGATGGGGGCAGGGAGGGGTGGTGGTGGTGTAAGTAGTGTGTGTGGGTGGATGGTGTGGGTGTGGGTATGTTCTGGTCACGGGCCTAATGCAAATTTGAGTCTCCATCTTGTTTTTTCAACAGAATAGTTAGAATAATACCCCCATCCCACTCCATGGGCCTTCTAAGCTTTGGCACCTTGAGAGCCTGTTGAAGATAAAGGCTGGGTAAATGTATTTAGAAAGCAGAAGTGAGGACTTGAGGACCAGACAGATAAAGCAAAAAAAAAGCCAATTCGAGGACCACCTGTGTTCAATTCTAGTGAAGTCTGGCTGTTCAGGGTGTCTCAGTCGCCGCCTCTTTGGTCATTCCTATAAGCATCCCAGTGCTCACAGTTTTGTTCTGGCCATGCTTATCCCTTGGTGCTGCCCTTTAATTAGGAAGAAAAGGAAAAGAGGCTGGCACAAAGTTAGGTTGACTGTGCCTTCAAAACTGTAAAAACAGGAAAGAAATTAGGTGTGATTTCCCTTTCCCCACACCCTGAATGCTTGTCTATATACTACCCCCCACCCCCAGTAGAAATCTTGATTTGCACTGACTCATCACCTCATATAACATCTTCTCCATGGAGGAAACAGGCATCATCTATTTTTTCTGGACAAATCAGGCCTTCTCCGATCCCCACCCTCTCTCCCCACCTCTACCCCCAGGCCATTTACCTCTATCAGTTCAGTTCAGTCGCTCAGTCGTGTCCGACTCTTTGTGACCCCATGAATCACAGCACTCCAGGCCTCCCTGTCCATCACCAACTCTCGGAGTACACTCAGACTCACATCCATCGAGTTAGTGATGCCATCCAGCCATCTCATCCTCTGTCGTCCCCTTCTCCTCCTGCCCTCAATCCCTCCCAGCATCAGGGTCTTTTCCAATGAGTCAACTCTTCGCATGAGGTGGCCAAAGTACTGGAGTTTCAGCTTTAGCATCATTCATTCCAAAGAAATCCCAGGGCTGATCTCCTTCAGAATGGACTGGTTGGATCTCCTTGCAGTCCAAGGGACTCTCAAGAGTCTTCTTCAACAGCACAGTTCAAAAGCATCAGTTCTTCGGTGCTCAGCCTTCTTCATAGTCCAACTCTCACATCCATACATGACTACTGGAAAAACCATAGCCTTGACTAGATGGACCTTAGTCGGCAAAGTAATGTCTCTGCTTTTCAGCATGCTATCTAGGTTGTTCATAACTTTTCTTCCAAGGAGTAAGCGTCTTTTAATTTCATGGCTGCAGTCACCATCTGCAGTGATTTTGGAGCCCCCCAAAATAAAGTCTGACACTGTTTCCACTGTTTCCCCATCTATTTCCCATGAAGTGATGGGACCGAATGCCATGATCTTCGTTTTCTGAATGTTGAGCTTTAAGCCAGCTTTTTCACTCTCCTCTTTTACTTTCATCAAGAGGCTCTTTAATTCCTCTTCACTTTCTGCCATAAGGGTGCTGTCATCTGCATGCTGGGTATTTGCTTCTGTGGTCACCATTCTCATGGCTCCCGTCCTTTTCGCATGTAGCCTAAAGATGGGAGATGAACCAGCCTCTGGTCACAAAGCAAAGTGGGCGAGTGGTAGCCAGGACTCATTATACTCACAAAAAGAAATATAACTTTTTTTGCTTAACTTTCAGAGAATTGTTGCACTAGACTGGGATGAGCACCACCCTTAAAGTTTTGCATTCTGAAACATCCAGGCTACATTTTAAAGTGCTTTATTTGTGTTAACAGTTGGTGTTAATTTTTACAGCTTCTTTTTTTTTTAAAGGAAGCCTATATGCAAAGTTGCTAGGTTGATGGACATGTATATGCATTTATATAAGTAGAAACACTTTTATCTGCATATACACGGTATACCAGTATGAATGTTTATATACAAAAGTGATTTCGCCTTTAATTTTTAATTCAGATTTGAATAAATTTATTAGTACTAAATAATGGTGGTGGAATTGGGTGTGTGTGGAAGGGAGAGGGAAGATATTTTTGTGATTTAAAAATAGAATTCTAGAGAATAGTTGTATTTCTTTGATGGAACAGTAGACCATTTCTGGAATGTTATGGTGAAAATAACAGAGGAAGTTCTGAACCAATAGTTCTCATCCAGTTTTCCTCCTGAGCATGAAGGAACAGTATGATACTGGCCCTCTAGTGGGTCACTGTGACAAGGAACAAAGGTGGTCCATGAGGTGGGCACAATGGTCCAGCTTAAGGAAGCTTAATAGAATAAAGCAGAGGTGGGGGTGAGGAGAAAGGGACTATTAGAACTTAATTTTATTAAGGAATAAAGATTATTAATACCATATGTGTGGATCAATAGGCATGCATAAAAATAACTCATAAATAAGTGTGCATATAATAATTTAAGACATGTTTATGGAGGGCATGCTGTGTAGCCAGTGGTGGGGATGCGTTTTTACATTAATAGGCAAAAAGGCAAATAACGTGCCATAATGTTACATTCTAGTCAGGTGGAGATGGGAGGAAAGAGAGAGAGAATGAAGTCTTCCAGGTGACGACATGCTTGTGGAGGACAACATATCAGGATAAAGGGGACCATTTCTTTTGACAGAGTGGTCAGGGAGGGCCTCTCTGATGACAGATTGAATTTGAGCAGAGATATAAAGAAAGAGGCCGAATCATGCAGATTCCTGGAAGAAAAGTATCTCAGGCAGAGGAAGTAGTGAAAGCAGAGTCTGTCTGTGGGCCTGACTCCATGCATTCAAGGACCAGCGGGGAGGCCAGGGGTGGGGTGAGGAGGCCTTGTGGCAGGAGCTGCAGTCAGAGGGGCTGCTGGCCTCCAGATCATGTCGGGTCTTCCGGCCACCACCAGGACTTTGGATTTTGCTCTGAGTAGAGGAGAAGTCATTGGAGAGTTTTGTGTGAAGAAGGACCTCAGCTGATTTGCACTGGGAAAGAACTAGGACTGCTGGTTGAGGATATGGTGCACGTGATATGGCAAAAAAGAACAGTGAGTTTATAAGTCACTGGAGCAGCTGAGACCAGCAGCAGTAGAGATGGTGAGAAGTGGTTGGATGCTGTGTACACTTTTGAGGCAGAACCAGGACTTGATGAGGCCAGCAAGGTATCTGGGGTGCAAAAATTAAGAAAGCCCTCACCTGAGACATGTCATGGGGTAGTTGAGAGGAGAGCAGATGGGGTCTCAGACAGAAACTGTATCCCTAATACCTGGACAGAAAGCAGAGTGTAGGCCACAGAGTAGGTGGCTCGGTAGATGTGGGGGTGGAAGAAGTGGACTTTCTGTCTTGATGACTGTTTCATCAGAGATTACAGGGCAAGATCATTAGCTGAGCAAGCCTGGGGAGAAGTAGAGGTTTGAGAAGAGTGAAGGGGGAACGAAATAATCCATAGGAGGGTAAAAGTGAAAGAACCAAGGATCTGTAGTCAGCTTGCCAGGGGTTACTCAAGCCCCTCCCCTCCCCAAGTTAGCAGTACTGGGGCTGCATGTACACAATTGTTGGGGCTATTTGCCCAGACTGATGGGTTGATAAGGAAGTCTGAAGAACACAGCTCTAGACCAAGTAAGATCTTCCAAATTAGCTTTAAAATCTATACTTGAAAATCTAATTTAAAAAAATCTAACAATAGCTACCACTCTATCTGATAAACCATGGCTCAGAATAATAGTTTAAAAATTATTAGCAGTAATGACATTTCTATACAAATTTGGGCTTCTGATGAAAATGATCCACAGGATTCCTGAACATACTGGTCTGTCTGTTGCTAAACCAGCCTTCTGCTAAGCCAGCTTTTGTAAATTCCCAGCAGCTCTTACCTCCCTTTGGAACCAAGACTTGCCCAGAGAACCTCTGTCAGCATATTTACCCTGAGTATTTCAAAGTGTCCAATTAATGTACTATTAAGAATCATCTTATTTATACTGAATGTATGAGATTCAGACCGTTATTAGTTTCTTGTGTATCAGCTCAGAACGACTATGCTCTGCTGATCTCAGGCATACAACATTCTCCCTCTGTTATTAATCTTACCTCAAGCTCCCATTTCTGCTGATGGCAAAAATGTGACCTAGTTATTTCCCATCAGATTCAGTCACTTCAGTGATTTCTCATTTATTTCAGAGAACTGTCTCTCCTATCTCCTGGAGTTCTATTTATGGGGGTGGGGTGGGGGTTGGGAAGGGAGTGGACAGGTGAGATGGGGAGAAGAGCTTAAGGCGTTTGTGGGAAGGGGCATCAGATCCTGATGGTTCTGTGTCCTCTCCAGCCTCCTCTGAGATGTAATTGTCTGGTCTTTGGTCAGCAGCTCTGTTGTGCTATGGAAACCAGGGGTCTGGCTGTGGACTCCAGCCTGTGTCATACAGGCTTCTCCTCCTGATGGGATCCTCTCCTTGTGGCCACAGAGCCCCTTCTCATCCATCATCCCTCTTTCTGCCTTGCTGCAACTCTCTGGGCAGCATGGGAAATCTTGGGAAGTCTTCTTGTCCCTCTGGATCTAAAGGAGACTTAGAAGACCAGCATGTGCCCTCTTGGATGACACAACTTGATGCCATTTCTGTTGCTTAGCTGCTGCTTCTGCTGCTGCACGTTGTTGAAGGCTGCTACTGCACATTGAAGGCTTCTCTGGAAAGCCTGCTGCCTCCCCAGGCTTCCCTGGGATGTGACTTGGGTCCTCTCCTGTGGCTATGCTGAGTGAGGGTGAAGCACAAGGTTAGAGACTAAATCTCCTGTCTCTTGTTGCTGGACTTACTTTAAGTCCTTAATCAAGGAATCTTCTCAGCTTTTCTGCTTATGGCATAAAGTTGATGCATGAAGTTCTTAACTTTTTGGATATGAACAGATACCCAAAGAATGTCCTCTTGTTCTTGCTGTTGAATTCCTTGGCTTTGCAATATATTCTCTTTGGTATTAATTTCAAGGATCTTTTTTTTGAAATATATGAGCCCAAAATCTGTCTTTTGTCTGCCATGATCTGTCTTTCTTAGGGTCACTAATCCTTAGTCCCATAGTCTAGTTTTAATAATAGAAGGGGCCATGGGGTAGAAAGAACTTATTCCCAATTTAAATGAAATATTTTATTACATTTGCCCCTCTATAAACAAAAACTGTAACTTCAGGGACTCCAAGAGGATGAGAGGGGCTTCCCCATTGGCTCAGTGGTAAAGAATCTGCCTGCAATACAGGAGACGTGGGTTCAATCCCTGAGTCAGGAAGATCCTCTGGAGAAGGAAATGGCAACCCACTCCAGTATTCTTGCCTGAAAAAATCCCATAAACAGAGGAGCTTGGCAGACTACAGTCCATGGGGTCACAAAGAGTTGGATGTGACTTCGAGACTAGATAACAACAACAAGGGGATAAGAGAGCAGAGTGATTCTGAAGGCTAATCAGCAAAGGTTGGAACATGTGTTTCCAACTCCATTCATATCATCAGAATTCTCTGGGGTCCTTTTTTTTTAAAATTTATTTTTCAATTGAAGGACAGTTGCTTTATAGAATTGTGTTGGTTTCTGCCAAACAATGTGAATTAGCCATAGGTTTATATATGTCCCCTCCCCATCTCAGGGGTCCTTTTAATAAGAAACAGTGCTGAGACCTGCTCCTAGAACTGCTAATTCAGAAGCCATCTATTTATTTTTTAAAATTCCAGATATTCACACCGGTGATTCTAATCCATACCTATCTCTGGAAGCTATAGGCCAGGGAACAGCTGTAGCTTTGAGGCCAATCACAAAGAGGGGAGGAGCTAGATGTGTCTAGAATCTTGTGTGTAATCTGAAGTGGAGATCCATCTGTTGACACCACTCATGGCGGAGTGTGCAGATAACCCCAAGCAGAGGATCAGGGGACAAAGGGGGAACCAAGCAGGAAATAAGCCAGAGCAAGGGAGCAGGTGCCAGCAAGCTCATGAAAACTGAGAGGGTGCAGAGAAGTTGGCAAGCAAAAGAATGGAGATGAGGAATCTGGAAGAAGGAGACCCTGATTTTCTTGAACCTTCTGCCCTCAATGAGGAAGATTCTAATATTTCTTCTGCTAATTCAAAATAAAAATGTTAGAGAGTCAATTCCCCACTTCTTAATGGGCATTGGCATAAGGCTGCTGAAACACAACACTAGCCCATACCTGGCTGTGCAGTCCAAGACAAAAGGAAGAAAGAGCCCTTGTGACAAGGAAGTAGACTGATGGGAAGCTAAGCTAGATTTGGGTAGGTTGACAGGTAGAAAGAGCCATTTTAGGTTGTAGGGGTTCTGGAGTTGCTTGTTCTGCTAAGTGAAATAAGTCAGACAAAGACAAATACCATATGAGATCACTTTTATGTGGAATATAAAACATACAACAAACCAATGAATAGAACAAAAACGAAGCAGATTCACAGATACAGAGAATAAACTAGTAGTTACCAATGGGAGGAGGGAGGGGGGAGGGGCAAGATGGGGTAGGGGAAAAAGTGTTATTATAAAATTATATGAAATCATGTATGCGAACCTTCTGAGAATTGTAAAGCACTATAGAATTTAAATAATTTTTCATTTAATAATAAAAAACCAAAACCATATGCCTGTATGAGGGAACCATGTATGACATCTCCTACTTTCCACCTATGCCCCATAAACAGAAAAAAACACTGATTTTGAGTAACTTTGTTAATATTTGCTGGACACTAGTGATATAACAAATAAATTTAAAAAGAAATCTTCTTAGAAAACATTAAGTCTAGCAGATATCATATGCTGCATACCATTCTGATTAAAAATAAACACAAAGCTACCTTGAACTTGTAGTGCATGCTGCTCTGAGGTCACTTCAGTCATGTCCAAATCTGTGACCCCACAGACTGTATCCCACCAAGTTCCTCTGTCCATGGGATTCTCTGGGCAAGAATACTGGAGTGGGGTGTCATTCCTTTTTCCAGGTCGTCTTCCCAACCCAGGGATTGAACCCCAGTCTCTTGTCTCCTGCATTGTCGGGTGGGTTCTTTACCCCTAGCACCACCTGGGAAGCAAGAGTCTGCAATTAACATCTATTTTTTTTAAAGTAACAGTTATGCCAGTGAACAAGGGATCAATCACCCCATTCTGCCCAATATATATGGATTTGTTAATTTTATTTTTAATTGTAAAATAAACATAAAATTCACCATCTTTACCATTTTTAAGTGTATGATTGAGTAATGTTAGGTATGATTCAGTAATGTTAGGTATGTTCACATTGTTGTACAGCAAATCTCCAGAATTTTTCATCTTGCAAAATTGAAACTCCATAGCCCCTTTCCCCGAATAACTCCGTTTTCCTTTCTCCTTCCAACCCCTTGCAACTACCAGTTTACTTTCTGTTTCTATGAATTTGGTGACGCCAGATACCTTAATCAAGTAGAATAAGACAGTATGTTTCATTCTGTGACTGGGTTATTTTACTTTGTGTAATGTCCTCAAAGTTCACTGATGTTATAGCATGTGTCAGAATTTCACTCCTTTTTAAGGCTGAATGATATTCTATTGCATGTAGGTACCACATGTTGTTTATCCATTCATCTACTGATGGAGATTTGGGTTGCTTCCACTTTTGGCTGTTGTGAATAATGCTGCTATGAACATGGGTGTACAAATATTCTTTTGAGACTTTGCTTTACATTCTTGGCACATGTGATCTCCAGTTTTCACTGTGGCCATGCAGGATCTAGTTCCCTGACCAGGGATTGAATTCAGGCCCCCTGCGTTGATTGGGAGTATGGAGTCTTAGCCACTCGGCCACCAGGGAAGTCCCTCACTGTGGTCTTGATTTGCATTTCCCTAATGTTAGTGATGTTGAGCATCTTTTCACATGCTTGTGGGTCCTTTCCTATCTTTTTTGGGGAGATGTTTATTCAAGTCCTTTGTCCACTTTTAAATTGGGTTATTTTTTAAGTTTTAGGAGTTCTTTATATTTCTGGATATTAACCTCTTACCAGGTATATTATTTGCATCTTTTTCTCCTGTTCTGAAAGTTTCTTTTTCACTATGTTGCTTGTGTCCTTTGGTGTATATAACTTTTAAATTTAGATGTAGTAAAATTTATCTTAATATATTCACTTTTATTGCCTGTTCTTTCATTGTCATATCCAAGAAATCATTGCCGGAGCCAATGAATTGAAGGCCTATCCCTGTGTTTTCTTCTAAGAGTTTTATGGTTTCAGATATTTGATCTGTTTTGATTTAATTTTATATATGGTATAAGATAAGGGTCCATATTAATTGTTTTGTATATGCATATCTAGCTTCCCTGACAAAATTTATTAGAAAGATGTTCTTTTCCCTCATTGAATGGGCTTGACACTCTTGTTGAAAATTATTTGACTTTATATGCAATGACTCATATACAGGTTTTAAAAACAGCTTTATTGAGATATAGTTCACCCATTTAAAGTGTACAATTCAATGTACATTTTATTTTGAATATACTTTTTAGCATATTAATTAAATACTGGGTGGAGTTGTGTATCCATCATCCCAATGAGTTTTCGAATACTCTCATCAACCCAAAAAGAGACCCAGGATCCCTTAGTTGTTACCCTCTACATGCAAATAACCCTCACTTTATGGGCAACTACTAATATACAATTTTAATAGATTTATCTGTTATGGACATTTCCTATAAATGAAATCATACAGTATGTATCCCTTCATAACTCCCTTCTATAACTTACCATAATGTTTTCAGTTTTCATCCATATTGTAATACATAATAGTATTTAATTTCTTTTTATGGCTGAAATGGCAACCCACTCCAGTACTCTTGCCTGGAAAATCCCATAGACAGAGGAACCTGGTAGGCTACAGTCCATGGGGTCACAAAAGAGTCAGACACGACTGAGCGACTTCGCTTTCCTTTCTTTGCATGGATATGTCACATCTATTTATCCATTCATCTGCTGATGAACATTTGAGTTGTTTCCACCTTTTGGCTATTGTAATTAATGTTCCTATAAGCATTTGTATACAAGTATTTACATGGACATATTTTCATTCATGTTGGGTATCTACCTAGAAGTAGAATTGCTGGTTCATGGTAACTCTATGTTTCTTGTGTGCATTTTCTTTCTTTCTTTTTTTCTTGTTAATTTGCTAGGTATTGTTTTGTTTTGAAGTATAGTTGATTTATAATATTAGTCTCAAGTGTTCAGCATAGTGATTCAATATTTTTATAGATTCAACACCATTTAAACTTATTATTAAAATTGGCTCTATTCCCTGGGCTGTATAATATATCCTTGTAGCTTATTTATTTTATACATAGTAGTCTGTACGTCTTCATCCCTTATCCCTATCTTGCCCCTTTCCCCTTACTTCTCCTCACTGGTAACCACTACTTTAGTCTATATTTGTGAGTCTGTTTCTGATTTGTTATTTTTATTCATTTGTTTTATTTTTTAGATTTCACATATAAGTGATAACATATAGTTTGTCTGATTTATTTCACTAAGCATAATATTCTTCAGATTCAATCATGTTGTTGTAAATGGCAAAATTTTATTCTTTCTTACAGCATATGTTTATGTGTGTCTATATATATAGGCACACGTACCTGTTAGCCATCTGTATGTTTTCTTTGGAAAAATGCCTATTCAGGTCTTCTGCCCATTTTTAAGTGAAGTTTTTTTTTCCATATTGAGTTGTATGAATTATTTTTAAATAAATATATTTCAAATAAATATGACCCTTACTGGTCATGTGATTAGCAAACATTTTCTCCAGTTCAGTAGGCTATCTTTTTGTTTTGTTGATGGTTTCCTTTGCTGTGCAAAAAGTTTTAAGTTTAATTAGGTCCCGTTTGGTTCTTTTTTGGTTTATCTTTGCCTGAGGAGACAGATCCAAACAAATATTGCTATGATTTTTCTCAAAAATGTTCTGCCCATGTTTTCTTCTAAGTGTTCTGTGGTTTCCAGCTCTTACATGTAGGTCTTTAATCCATTTTGAGTTTATTTTTGTATGTGGTATGAAGAAATGTTCTAATTCCACTCTTTCACATGTAGCCATCCAGCTTTCCTCCTCCAGTTGTTTTTCTGTCAGTACCATACTGTCAGATTTTTGTAGCTTTATAGTATAGTCTGAAGTCAGGGAACTTTGTTTTTTTCCTCAAGATTGCTTAGCTATTTGGGGCCTTTTGTGGTTTTATATAATTTTTTTTATTATTTGTTCTAGTTCTATAAAAACTATTATGAGTATTTTGATGAGGATTGCATTAAATCTATAGATTTCTTTGGGTACAATGGACATTTTAATGATATTAATCTTCCAATCCAAGATGGGGTATCTTCCATTTTTTTGGTATCATCTTCATTTTGCTTTATCAGTGTTTTAGAATTTTCAGAGTATAGGACTTTCAACTCCTTGGTTAACTATATTCCTAGTTATTTTATTCTTTTTGATGTGATGCTTAAATGGGATAGTTTCCTTGCTTTCTTTCTGGTATTATTAGTGTAAAGAAATGTAACAGATTTCTGTTTATTAATTTTATACTTTGCTGACTTTATCTATTAGTGCTAAAAGTCTTTTGGGGGAGACATTAGTGTTTTTTCTCTATCTAGTATCGTGTCATCTGCAAATAATGACTGTTTTACTTCTTCACTTTCAATTTGTATGCTTCCCTGAGTGGGCTTCCCTGGTGGCTCAGATGGTAAAGACTATGCCTGCAATGTGGGAGACCCAGGTTCAATCCCTAGGTCGGGAAGATCCCCTGGAGAAGGGAATGGCTGCCCGCTCCAGTATTTTTGCCTGGAGAACTCCAGGGACAGACCAGCCTGGTGAGCTACAGTCCATGGGGTCACAAAGAGTTGTACATGACTAAGTGACTAACACACACACACACTTACTTTTTGTTTTTCTCTTGCTGCCTTTAGAATTCGCTCTTTAATTTTTGCCTTTTTAATTATGGTATGTCTTGGTGTGGGTTTCTTTGGGCTTATCCTGTTTGGGACTCTGTGCTCCCTGTGTCTGGATATCTGTTTCATTTTTCAGGTTTAGGAAGTTTTCAGCCATAATTTCATCAATTACATTTTCAACCCCTTTCTCTATTTGGTCCTTCTGGAATCCCTATAAGGTGAATGTGAGTATACTCGATGTTGTTTCAGAGGTCCCTTAAACTTTCTCATTTTAATTTGTTTTTCTTTTTGCTCTTCTGATTGGGTGATTTCCATCATCTTGTTTCCCAGATCACTTATGCATTCCTCTATACTATCTAGTCTGTTATTCATTCCATTTAATGTGCTTTTCATTTCAGTTATTGTATTCTTCAGTTCTGACTGTTTCTTTTTTATGTTTTTTAATTCCTTGTTAAACTTCTCCTTGTAGTCATCTCCTTTTTCCCACTTCAGCTAGCATTCTTACTACTAATGCTTTGACCTCTTTATCTTTCAATTATTTATCTTTTCCTTTAGTGGTTTTTAACAAGGATTTTTTTTTCTTGCTCTTTCATTGGAATCAAATTCCTCTGTCTTCTCATTTTGCATAACTTTCTCTATCTCTATAAAATTAGGTGAAACTGTTCCCTATCCTACTCTTGAGGGGTTATCTTTGTGTCGCAGTGTCCCTCTGCTGTCTGTGTGCCCGCTGGCTTTGGTGGGAAAGCTGGATCCAGAGTGAGCACAGTCCTGTCTTCCCTCAGTTTGTGCTGGCAGCTATCACTTTGGTGGGAGGTGGGGCTTGAGATAAAGGGGCTAGAGTCAGAGCTGGGGTTTCTCCTATGCTCAGTGACTGACAGCACCCTGTCAAGCGCAAGGTTGGTCCAGGGTGCTGGAGCAGAAGCTCTGAGGGTTAGATCCTGATTGATGCTGTATCCTTCCAATGTTCTTTCTCACCCCTCCCCGCATCAGCACCTTTGCCCCCGAGTGGAACAGTGCTGGAGCAAATGGGACCAGAGTAGGTGTCTGGTGTGGGCTGTGGAGCATGCTGGGGTAGTCCAAACCCACCAGCCATAGTTTCAGACTGCTCCCTCTCTGTTGCCTCCATGAGTACCAGCAACAGTTGCCCTGCCTCATTCAGGTGCAGAGCCAAGTCTAAGCCAGCTCTGTCCCCAACAACCATGCACTTTCCTGAGCAATAACAGTCTTTGCCCTAGTGGGACACTGTGCCGAACTGGAGTGGTCTGGGGCAGGTGCTTGATGTGGTCTGGGACACAGGCTGGGACAATCGTGGAAAACTAGCCACAGTCCCAGGCTGTTTCAATCTGCTTCTTCTGACTTGTTTCTGGGACTAAGCAGCATGTGCACACTATTCATGAGCAAAGTCTAGGTTTCCTACAGCCCTCCCGTTGGTCCCACTGGTTTTCAAACCACCTAAGGAGACTCAGAGATCAGTCCTGGGTGTTCACTGGAAGGGCTGATGTTGAAGCTGAAACTCCAATACTTTGGCCAACTCATGCAAAGAATTGACTCATTGGAAAAGACTCCAATGCTGGGAGGGATTGGGGGCAGGAGGAGAAGGGGACGACAGAGGATGAGATGGCTGGATGGCATCACTGACTCGATGCAAATGAGTTTGGGTGAACTCCGGGAGTTGGTGATAGATAGGGAGGCCTGGCATGCTGCGATTCATGGGGTCTCAAAGAGTCGGACACGACTGAGCAACTGAATTGAGCTGAACTGAAAGGGAACTCATCTTCCTAGTGTCCAGTGCTGTTCTGCCCAATATGTGCTGAATTGCTCATACCCCAGGTAGGATCTCTGAGCCCATGCATTCTCCCTCCTCATCTGTGTCTTCTAGCTGCCCATGTCCTGACCTGATCACTTCTTTTTCTTTCCTAATGACTCTGGTGTGGAAGTTTCCTTACAACTGTGGTTGTGTAAGAATCCTTCTGCCAGTCTCCAGTTTGATTTCAATGAGACTTGCGTCACATGTGGATGCATTTTTGATGTGTTCATGGATGGAGGTGGGCTCAGAGTCTTCCTCCTCTGCCTTCTGATCTCCTCCTTGTGTGAACTTTTAGTATGAGAGGATCACTGGTTTCCAGGAAAATGAAAAACAATCTCCTAATAAGTTATGGTGAGGAAAAGAATACAACTGTGGGTCTCATAATATCAATGATGACTGAACTTAAGTCAGGTGCCAGGAATGATTAGTTACAAACTGTTTTAAAATTCATATCCAGTAGTACCAGTTTTTCAGGTTCACATTGTAAAGAGACTAGGCTGGAGATGATGTAATATGAAAATTCCATTGAGTGAAAGGAAATAGTTATGTTAGGAATCCGATAATATAAAATGAGGGAAAAAATAAAAAGGTCTTGGTAAATAGCAATACTTTAAATCCCTTTATAGAGGGAGCTGGGGGACTCTTCAACTCTGTATTCTTCCAGCAGGCAGAAGAAAAAGGAGCATTGCTTGATTCACTAATTCAAATGGGAAGTAGGGTAAACAAGTGAGTCAGCCTGGGCTGCTGCAAGATGGGTAGGAATTAGTAGGGAATGTGGTGGTCTCAAGAGTACACACTTATCTAAAGCCACTCAAATTCAGATTTTCTTAACTATGGCAGCCAATAAAAACATATGAATCTAGGTCCTGGACAACTTGTTTCAACCCCTAAAATTTAAAAAAAAAAAATGGAGAGGAGAAAGGAGGGGGGAAAGCAAAAGAGAAAGGGGGGATTGAAATTGAACCCTAGCAAATTCCAGTGACACCTCATTATATTATGTTGCTATTTTTATCACAAGTGGGGCTTCCTATAAATTGACTCTGTAGAGAAACTACTTCCTTGAATCCCTCTTAGAGAGTGGAGTGGATTGAAATGGGGAAGAGGAAAAGAGAGCTGCATTTTCATTTATTAATAACTCAAGGTCTGGAGGTAGAATTCTGACTTCTGAACCAGTCTTTCCTGTTAAAATGTGTATTCTGACTCAGTAGGTGTCTAAGGTTGGGCCTGAGGTCCTGCGTTTCAGTAAGTTCCCAGATGATGCTTGTCCTGTTGGTCCCCATGGTGTACACTTTGAATACCAGGATAGCAAATAACTCTTGGATGAAGAAGACTACTACCTCCACATATTTAAAACATCATAAGCAGTAAGGATATGGAACAATTAGGGGTGTTTCCCTTTTCTAGGTCAGGCCACTCTTTGAATTTTGTAATCCTAATAAGATATTCAAGACATCAAGGGGCAGAGACCAGTCAAAAAGAGGTCATGTTCCTAGCAGCCAAGTTCTGGTCAATGGGATATGAGCCTCAGTCACGTGAACAACTTTTGGGTTATGTCTTTGAATGGAAGATGTTCCATCCCCTTCCTTCTCTTCTCTCTGGCTGGAGTGCAGACACAATGGAGAGCTATTTTTGACTGTGGGCAAGGGCAATAGCTGAGGAATATCAGAACAAAAAGATAGAAAGGGCCTCAACTCTGCAGAGTGAAACAGCAATACTAGCTCAGAAATTTACGTTAGAAACACAGTTGTCTTTTAAAAGCCACTGCTTATTTGGGTCTGTCAAGGGCAACCAACCTGTATCATAAGTAGTATGGAACCACACTGCTGATATCATTTATTGTATTAGTCACAGTTCAATTACAGATAATAAAATTCATTCTGGCAAGTTTAGGGAGATTAGTATATGGAATTAAATGGCTTTTAGTAATGCTAAGAGTGAGCTGAAGACCAGATGCTAGCTTGAGCTTTCAGAAATGACTCTGGAAACCACACTGCAAATGGTGTCACCAAAGTAGCTGCCATGTCTTCCATCCTATAAAAGCTGCTGCTACCAAACAGACTGTCTTAGGGAGGATGCCACCACAAACAGGAAATTATCGTTACTAGCGCAGGCTCCAGAACCACACAGCCTCAGCTGTGGTCTGCACCAGAGAAATGATGCCCTGTGCCTGCCTTACGGCATCTCTAAAATTAGTGACTGGCACCGGGACCAAAGCGAATTCAGCTGCAGAGAAATTAATCACTTCCATGAATACCCAACAGTAGAGGATCTGTTTCTGTCTCTACCTCTGCCTGTCTTCTACGCTCCAAAATTTGCACAGCTGCATCTGATTGGCCAGATCTGAGTAACTTTCAAAACCCTATCTGCTAGGGAATCTGGGAAATGCAGTTTTTAGCTTTCTGGGCTCTGATGTTCAGTAAGGCACAACAGAAGCACAGTGGAATGAATACTTAGTACTGATCTACCATGTACACTGTAGCCTCTCACACAAACAAAATTGAGCCTGGCAAAACTTCAGGGTTACACCAACACTGTACTAAAGGGAACTTCATAGCCTTCAATGCTATAATTACTAACCAGGAAAAGAAAATAAATGAACTAACTATTCAACTCTAGAAGCTGTACAAAGAACAACAAAATTGACCTAAAAAATATAAATGAATGAGTTATTTTAAAAATAAAAACTTAAATTACTCACTTTTAAAGCAAAATAATTAGTAAATAAATTTAAAAATGACTTTTCTGAAACAAAAGAATCTCCAGAAGACTAATTTAGAAGAAATGGAGAAAATATAAATAACATGCAGAATGATGAAAGGGATAACTAATACAGATGGAGGAAAAAATTTTAGACATTTTCAATAATACAATATTTTGCCAAGTACTATCAGTCAGCTTGAACAGTTATCAACATTTTGCCATTTTTGTTGTTTATTCCTCTCTTTTGTATTCTCTCCATTCCTCACTTCTCTTGGAGTACTTTAAGAAAATCCACAAACCATAGCCTTTCACCTATAAATACTTCATAATATATCACTAACAAATTAGGACTTTGAAAATGTGTACTTTAGCCATAATAGCATTACACTGAACAAATTAACAGTAGTTTTTAATATCATCTAATATCCAGTATGTGTTCATCTTTCCCTGACGGTATCAAACTCTTAACAATTGTTTTATTAAAATAAGTATCCAGAGAAAGTCCACACATTCTATTTAGCTGATGTATTGCTTAAGTATCTCTAGTTTGTAACAGCTATCCTATCCCATATGCCATTTATTTGTTAAAAAAATGAAGTTATGTGTCCCTAGAATTTTCCACATTCTTAATTTGACTGATTGCATCCTCATGAAAAAGACAGTTTTTAAGTGAGAAAATACGATCAATGATTAGATGATGATAAATTTGAATATCCTAAGAAAATCCAGGATTTTCCAAGAAAATATTTCCAATTTTTTTAAAAACATGTAAAAAGCATGAATATATTCAGACTAGACATTGGAAAAATGTAAAGAATTACCCAAAACTTTCACACTCAGATGGTTTTATAGGTAAATTGCTCCAAATATTCAAGTGGCAGTTAATTTTTTTTTCATTATTAAGCTATTTGAGAGCATGGAGGGAATGTAGAACTTTTTCCAATTTATTTTACAAAATTACCATTAAAATGATTCCAAAATTGAAAAAAAAAAAGCATAAAGACAAAAATTACACACAAGATGTGTCTCTCTTTTTCCTTTTTATTGGCCACTCTGTGGCATGCAAGATCTTTGTTCCCCAACCAGGAATCGAACCCTTGCCTCCTGCAGTGGAAACATGGAGTCCTAACCACTGGACCACCAGGGAATTCCTCACACAAGTTTCTTATGGAAATATATTAGATTGGCTAAAAAGTTTGTTTGGGTTTTTTTCATATGATGTAATAGAAAAACCCAAATGAACTTTTGGGCAACTCTGTATGTAACTTAAAAATTGGAGAAGAAAATAATAGCAAGATATTAAAAGACTATACACCCTAAGCAAATAAGTCTTATTCTAATGTTTTGGAGATGGTTCAGTATAGCATAATATCCCCAAGGCTCCTCCATGTTGTACTGTGTAACAAGATTTTCTTCTTTTTTAAAGAATGAATATTCTATTGTACAACACATCCTATTGTATGCTCCCATTCTATTGTACACCACATTTTTTTTAACTTGTTCATCTGTTGATGGACATTTGGGTTGCTTCCACTTCTTGGCTATTGTGAATAATGCTGCAATATACATGAGTGTGCAAATATCTCTTTGAGATTCTGCTTTGGATTCTTTTGGGAAAAAATTTATATTATAAAAAAACAAAAAATCACCTCTCTGAAGGCCAAATAAAATAGAGCTTCTAGCCAGAATCAGACTATAAGCTGCCAATTTGCAATCCCTATTATCTTTTCTTAATATTTATTTACCTTTATAGTGGGGATAATGAAAGGGCAGTCTTAGCCTTGGTGGAGAACAGAAAGCTCTGAAAAGAAACTAGTTGGATGAGAAGGAATTTTCCAGATGAAGATGTTGCTGTTGTTTAGTCAGTAAATCATGTCCAACTCTTTTGTGACCCCATGGACTGTAGCCCATCAGGCTCCTCTGTCCATGGGATTTCCCAGGAAAGAATACTGGAGTAAGTTGCCATTTTCTTCTCAGGGGATCTTCCCAACCCAGGGATCAAACCCATGTCTTCTGCAGCAGGATTCTTTACCATTGAGCCACTAAGGAAGCCCGATGAAGACGTTAAAGGTAGTTTATTCCAGGCAAAATGAGCAGTTTTAAGAAGAAAGTATGGGAGAAGACAGGTGGCTGGAGAGGTCTGAATTTGGGTTGGCAGTGAAGATCAACCATGATGAAAGGTAGGATAGTGGTATTAGTTGTTTGCCAGTAAATATCATTGGAACTAAAGGTCTCTGAACTTTGAAGATAGCATCACTTGTGCTCCCAGGTTTAAAGAGTTTTGAGATGAGGTCAAGGTACTAAACCAGGCATCAAGCTCCCAAAGAACATTATCAGAGTTAAAAATAGACACAGATGACAGCAGCAAGTGATTGTGAACGAAACTGTCTAGTAGAAGGGTTTCATGTGGGTATGAGACATTAATCTGGATTTGCCAGTTGGGGAGAAAGGTGAATGTGGTCCCTGGGAGGAAGTGCTCTGAGAAGAACATTCCTGGGCATAGCAGAGCCCTAGTTAATTGAACCTCACCTAATCTTATTCTCCAGAGAAGCCAAGTGTCCACTCAAGACAAAGAAATAGTCATTCTTCCTTGATTGTCTCCGTTGGCAGGGAACAAGGACTAACAGGAAGCAAGATGGGAGGCAAAGATGTATGCTATGGGGAGGTTGTGGAGTGGAGTATCTTGTGAACATTCCTCAGGGGCAAGATGGATGTTCCACTTTGTGGTCCTTACATCAAGAATGATGATGCCATGTGGGTCAAGAGGTATGAAAGATTTCTCACTCCCACAATATGGCTTTCTTGGGAGAGTAGAACATGTTCCCAAATAGGTCTGAAAATGGTTTGAGAGAACAGGGAAGGGAGGCTGGCTTGGGGTTTTATAATTGTTAGAAGGTGGGGCTGGGGTGAGAGTTCCTTCACGCTGGCCAAGATTTACCAGGTTTGAACTTCCTAACACTGCCAAAGGTGGGAGCACCTAGTCTTTTTTATCACCTTGCCCAGATGGGGGAGGTATAAGGGGAAGGGGGCATGGCAGGGCTTGAAAGCTGTCAACCTCAAATAATCAAAAATTAAGCCAAGACTCTTTATTACAGAGTATCAGAGAGCCTTGGTGAGCCTGGACCTCAAAAGGATTAAAAGCACAGAGCTGCCCCATCAGACATCTACATAATCTCTTAGAGAAAATCAGTAACCAGGAACTGTAGAGGCCAGAACTATAGCTTATGTGAAATTCTCCAGGTTGTTATTTCTGTTTTGTTTTCTGCAAGCGTTATTGAAAAATTCACATAACAAAGGGGGTTGTAATATTGTTATCATGGATTGGGTGTGTGTTGGATATAGCTGACTGGTACTCAGTATCTATTTCCATCATGTTTGGGTGGTTTCCTGTACTGCCGAGACTGGAAAGCAGGAAACTACATTTGCTTGACTCTTCTGGATGGATTTTATTATGTACATATTGCTTTATATGTCAAAAGCAGAAGTGAAGTGGAAGCCTTCTACTATTTGGCAGATTTTCTGCTGGTGAACAAGATCTCGTGGTGGGGGGCCGGTTTCTGAAGTGGTTCTAGTACCCAGCCACTAGTTTCATGGGTGTAGAGAGGAAATTGTTGTGTGGCAGCCATAGCTTCCTCATCCTTCTTGTCTGATCCCTGCATCACAGCTATGGTTGTGAACCGTATGATTTACGAACTCAGTAGTTCCGTCCAGTGTCCGCCTACAGATTGCTCACCATCCTGGTTGTTGCAGGCTCTCAGGTGCCTGGCTTGTCAGTTTTGCATCGTTCCGGGGGTTATTTCTGAAGGCCCACCCTAGAGCCTGCTCCTCCAGCCATTCTAGTTAACTTGCAGACACCTAATTCCTTTATTAATTCCTTTGTGCTTAATACAACAAGATTGGTTTCCATTTCTGGGCTTGACTGCTGATTGTCATTGTGTGTTTGTATTAGTAAGGGGAGGCTGATTTGGCAGGGGTGGGGGTGGGGGGGCAAAGAAGGTGTGGAGATTATATCAACTCCAAACTTTCTTTAGAGACAGGGATGTATAGGGACCCTGACAGGTGAGACTGGTGACCTTTATAGAAAGAAAATTGTCTGATCATAGGGAGATCAACTGGGACCTGAGAAGGTCTGGATCAAGGTGGGGTGAGGAGGGAATGCCTTCAGAGTTCCCAGGTTCTGTTGATCTTGGAGCTGCAAAGAAAAAGTGTTTTAGGGAAATTTCTTCAATCAGTAGATAAAGGTGTTTAGTATTTTATTCATTGTCCTGAATATTCATTGTTTCGAATATTCATTGTTTTCTTCTAAATTTCTGGAAGTTCATGTTACAGAGTCCAAGCTTGTACTGCTCATTGCATGACAGGTCAATAAATGGAGAAATGAGGTGTTGGAGCAAGGAATAGTGACTCTATTTGGAAAGTCAGCATACCAAGAAGATGGTAGAGTATCATCCCAAAGAATCATCATACCTGAGTTAGAATTAAGGCTTCTTTTATACCAGAGGGGAGGAGGTGTGGCAGGTTGTTGCAGATTTCTTGGTACTAGCCAGACCCCAAAGGGAATGTGATAATCCTTTATTCTTACAGGGGTCCAAGTGGGTCAGGTCACAGTGTTTCTGTAAACCTCCAATAAGACAAATGTTATTTCCCATTCTGCAACTTTTAATCTCTATATGAATGAAAAGTGTTATACCTTAAAAAGCATGCCTGAGAGACAGAGTCTTGATAAAGGGCTATTAAGTATACTTTAGGCTCTAGGCAATATTCCTTTTCAAAAATGCAGAGCCAGCATGACTAAACACAGCAGCAGAGCACAAAGGTTAAAACTAAAGGAATAGATCACATATGGAGTCAGGTTTTCTGTTACATTTACTCTTCTCAGTAGCTTTTAATATTCTTAATGCAATTTCAGTGTACTTGAAAACTCTTTTTTTTTTTTTTCTCTTCCATAGGTGAAACATAACTTGAGTATGGTCTCCATTTGAGCTCATACAACTATCCGTGAATTGAGTAGAATAAAAATGAAAATTGCCTAGAACAAATGCTGTGATAATTTCTAAGATTTTAAAGATTATACTGATACCTTAATGCTGACTCATAAAGTGCTAGCAAGGGAAGTAATTCTTTGATTCAGTTTAATAAATAGATGTGTAGTAAGGGACTTCCTGGGTCTCCACCAGTTCTTTCCCCCACTTCACTTCAGCCACCCACTCTCATGATAGACCTTGGAAGTTGATTTCAAGGAACTGGACCACCTTGGTAGTCTTTACCTTGGACGTATTATAACTCCTTAGTAGATGGGTTTGCCTTCTGTTTCAATGAGAAAGCAAAGATTTTCAGTTGGGAATTTTGTCAATTTTCTTTTTTTTACCACAACCAGTGAACTTATTTAGACTGGCAACCTCTCTCACTTATTTTATTCAGTTTTGGAAATTCACTGTTAAAAAATCCTTATTGAATATAATTTACATGTCATTTAAAGTATAGTCTTGTGGGTTTTAGTATATTCAGAGTTGCATAGCCATCACCATGATCAGTTTTCAAAAAATTTATATCACCACAAAAAGAAACCTCTTGGCCACCACTCCACCAGTTCTCCCAACACCCAATTTCTAGGAAACTACTAATCTATTTTCCATTTCTATAGATTTGCCTGTTTGAGGAATTTCATGTAATTGGAATCATACAATATGTGACCCTTTATGACTGGTTTCTTTAACTTAATGTTTCAGAGTTCATCCATATTTTAGCATGTATCAGTGTTTTATTCCTTTTTCTGATTGAATAGTATTCCAATGTATGATTACACCTCATATTTTTATCTATTCATCACTTGATGCAAGCCATTTGGATTGAACAAACCCTATTATGAATAAAGTGTGAACATTAGGAGAAGGCAATGGCACCCCACTCCAGTACTCTTGCCTGGAAAATCCCATGGGCAGAGGAGCCTGGTGGGCTGCAGTCCATGGGGTCGCTAAGAGTCAAACACGACTGAGCGACTTCACTTTCACTTTTCCCTTTCATGCATTGGAGAAGGAAATGGCAGCCCACTCCAGTGTTCTTGCCTGGAGAATCCCAGGGACGGCGGAGCCTGATGGCTGACATCTATGGGGTCGCACAGAGTCGGATACGACTGAAGTGATTTAGCAGCAGCAGCAGCAGTGTGAACATTCATGTATAAGATTTTCTGTAAACATATATTTTCTTTTATCTTGAGTATATGCCTAGAAGTGAAATTTCAGAGTCATATGGTAACTCTGTTTCATTATTTGAGGACTTAGCAGAGTGTTTTCCAAAGTGGCTGTACCATTTTATATTTCTACCAGTAGTGTATGATGGTTCCAATTTCTTCACATCCTTGTCAACACTTATCTGCCCTTCTGGTTATTGCATCATCATGGGTATGAAATAGCATCTCATTATGATTTTTCTCTGATGGCTAATGATGTCTAACATTTTTTCATGTATGTATTAGCCATTTGTATATCTTCTTTTGAGAAATGTCTGATAAGATCCTGTACCCTTTAAAAATTGGGTTGTTTAATTTTTTTTTTTTGAGTTGTAAGAGTTTGTTATGTATTGTTGAGACAAATCCTTTATCAGATGTATGTAAGTACAGTTCTCCCTAGCATAAACTCCAAACCAGGTTTAAAGAACTCAAATGTACTCAGAGCTTGAGCCCAAGCCCTTCTTTTCTGCACCTTCAGAAGCCAGTGGTAACCAACAGAGGAGAGCCTTGCAATAAGCATCTGGCTGAAGTCATGAGGCTTTACATATGTTAGCAAATATGGGAGGAGGCTAAGGAGCGCATAGTCTCCTAGGGAGTGAGATGGATTTTTTTCAGGGAGGTAAGCTGAGTCACCAAACTGAAATTGTGAAAGGGATACTGAGTGGTGGGTGATGGGAAATCAAAGGTTGGGGTACAGGTTAACAAGCAGAGGGGAGGTGGCATCCTTATGAAAGCTGGTCTGGAAGGCTTCCTCTTTCGGAAGGCTAAAGGAAATAGCCATGTTTGCTATTAATTTAATCTTTATTTTCCCTACCTGCTGTTGTGGATGGTAAGTGCCTTTTTTAAAGGCAAGAAGGGGCCTTTAAAAAAAATTGAGGGGCATGATGTGGTTATGGAGAAGGTGGCTGTAACAATAGTTTCTGATGTGGCAGACAGTTTCCTGATTTTAAAGATGTCTGATTATTTTAACGCCACCGATATAGCTTTGGGAATTGTTATTCCCTACATCCCATCTGAGTTTGGGATGCAGGGTATTTATTAGAGATCAACATCTACGAAAGGAAAGGAGGTTAAGCAAGAGGAAGTAAAAAGTGAATTGCAGTGCAGGCTCAAGAAAGTTTCAGGGAACTTGCATGGAAGCTCTCGACCAAATATTGCATATCAGATAGATCTTGCATCTGAGCAATATGGCCAGAATTTTATACCCCTGCTTTCGTTAGTCACTGCATGCAGGCTGCTTGGCAGTGGTGTGGGCTCAGATGAGGAAGCCCTGACATTGACACAGACTCTGAAGAGGATGTCAGCTGGAGAACATTTGCTGTCTGTACTCCTGGCTGTTGGGCAGCAAATCATTTCTTAAAGGAGAATTTGAGCATCTGCATATCTCTTTATCATAACTGTGTCCTATTTGAAGAACAGAAGCTACCTACTTATTGGTCTAAATGATCAGTATAGTGAAGTCTATTGAGTCATGCTGACCCTGCCCCAAACAATTCATTTACTTGTGAACTTTTATAACAAATGAAAAATAGATTAGAGGAGAGCCAGAGTCCACCCTGGCCATGCTCCACTTCCACCATGCATGGATACTGATGTGGATGTCATCTTGTTTGTGGGCAGTGAGAGATGCCCAAGGCCCTCAGGGAGGGAGACTTCCCCTCTATCTATGGTCCTTGAGGAAGGACCCTATAGGAAACATCCATTGTTCTCTCCATCCTTTTCTTGGCTCTTCTTCATGTTTTCCTACCAGACAAGGTTTTCTCTAAATCTTTTTTTCCTCTAAAAATTCCTTTTTCTACTGGCTTTCCTTGTATTGTGCTCACCATTGTGCTTACCACTCTGACCATGCTGTCTCTTTTTCCTTACTCATTTCTCACACTTGCATTGTTCATTTTCCCAGTGTTCTGTTTTTATTCTCTTGGTAAGTAAAATGGTTTGGCTCATTCATCATGCATTTCAGGCCAGCTTCCTTCTAATTATGGAAGCTAGAAAGTCAAATAAAACCTCCAAATCCCTACTGCCCACAAAAAAAAAAAAAAAACCATAACATTTTCTATTTTCTAAATATCCTAGAATTTTAGATTTAAATTCTGCCAATCAGGTAGATGCATTTGTGCAAGACTTAGATTTCAGGCTAGTTTGAGAGGAGGGACTCAGGACAAAGGGCTTTTAAAAAATTTGGGAGGCATGATGTGGTGGTTATCAAGAAGGTGGCTGTAACAATAGCTTCTGATGTGGCAGACAGTTTCCTGATTTTACAGATGTCTGACTATTTTAATGGCAGCAATGTAGCTTTGGGAATTGTTATTCCCAAATAATGAAAGCTTAAGAGAGTCTTTTTCATTAGTTTTCCTAAGGAAGCCACTTAATTAGTCTATAATTATTCTGTAATGAATCTCTTTCCTTTAAAACTAATCACAGTAGAGTCTCTTCTTTGTATATACTTTGTAAATACTAACCAGTGCAGCACTGATGTTGGGGGATTTTCGTGTTTTTGGTTTGTTTTGATTTTATTTCTTGTAACAGGCTGGCTGTCCATGGGCCAACCAGTATCATGGATTGAGAGCTTCTGTGGTTACTCAACGGTAAAGAATCTGCCTGCCATTGTGGGAGATGAGGGTTCAATCACTAGTTGGGGAAGATCCCCTGGAGAAGGAAATGGCAACCTACTCCTGTGTTCTTGGGAAATCCCATGGACAGCTGCAGCCTGCCAGGCTCCAGCTGTCCATGGGGTCGCAAAAGAGTCAGACAAGACTTAATGACTAAACAACAATAACAACAACAAAACTATAGATTGATGTCTCCTAATTTTATATCTGCAGACTAAGTAACTCCATTAAGCTCTAGATTTATATGTCCAATTACCTACTGGACATTTCTATCTGAATATCAAATGAAACCTCAAATTTATTGTATCCAAAAACTGAACTAATTTTCGCCCAATACTTTCTTTGCTCCCTATCCAGATATGTAACTTAAGAGTCTTGACAGTCATCCGCTACTCCCTTTTTGCCCTCATTCTCAACTTTCTATCAGTACCGAGACCTGTTGATTGTAATTTCTAAATATACCTGTGTCCATTCTTCTTCTCTACATTCTTACTGCTTGTGACTTAGTTGTCAGGATTGTTAGAATAGTCTTTCTCTTTTTCTTCATCCTCCTCTTCTTTCTCTTGAGTTTAAAGTCTGTATTGAAAATAATTTTGAGGCTTTATTGTTTTTATGGTTTAACATGTCTGAAATTGGGATACACTTATAATTAATGGGGTCTTCCACTTGCTGTCAGCAAAGAAGTCATTCTAACATAGTGATTATTATCTTCTTGCTCAAACTTGATTATTATTTAAGGTGATATGACTAGACAACCGCAACTCCCTGATGTTTTATTCAGTAATCATTGAAGGACCATCTGAGGAAGGAATATAAGTCCTAAAGTTTTTATAATAAACTTTTATTGATACCTCCTGGTAAAATTAAATTATGACAGTATGAAAAGGTGCAGAATGGATGTCAGCAGCTTGGAAGAAAACCCAAATACAATGGTTTACTTAGGAAGTCTAAGTAAGCACTCTTTTAATAGATAATGTATATTGCTAATACTCTAATAGCACTGAGATCAATACTGTCTGGAAAAATATGGAGATCAACAAGTTTGAGTCCAAGAGAACTCAGTAGAGTGCTCTGTAAGGACATTTTAAAAATAATATGGCTAAATTTATTTAATTTACAGTTTCTTTTTTATGAATGTGTAACAGTGAGATATGAGAAAAATATCTAAGCCAAAATAGCTCTTTCAATCAATGTAAAAACTTCTAAGTTATAGAAGAGCATTACTACATTTTAGTATGTTGAAATTCAGTGAAGTATAGTAATTCTCCAAGTTTTTTCTTTTTTTTTTTAATAAAACTCAGGTTTGTTGTTGTTGTTGTTGTTGTTGTTGTAGGCACATATCCCCATTTCTCCTTGGAGGCAACTACTTTCTAGTCTTTTAGATGTTTCTTCTGGTATTTGCTTCTTTTTCCCTAAGTATCATCCTTATACTGCTTTCTTCTAATTTTCTTTTCCAGTTAGACCTCTCTATTGAATTCTCATTATAGAAAACAAGTATTTAATAAGTATTTCATGCTCTTTTACCACCTCTCACCCCTCAAGACATCATACATATTCTCCCCTTTCTTTCTCTTCCCAGTACAATTGTAATTCTTAGATTAGCGTTCACTGTTCACAGTATTGTGGTTGTGTTACCAGTGTTCCCACCTGAATCATGTAGTGAACTATTTTCTTTCTTGTATAATTTTCTGATTTCTTTTAATTAATAATTTCCCTCATCTGTTGGTTTAGTTTTCCGTTTTTCTGTTTCTTGTCCAAACTGTTGGGAAAACCTGTATCTTTTATAAATACATTTAAATGCTCAGATATCCTATTCATTTTATTTTTAGGGTACTATTTCTTTGGGTGTGATTTGTTTTGTTCCCATCTGGACTGGGTGCTCTCTAGGCTTGTATTAACTGCCATTCTGACATTTCCATTAGCTGTCACTCTGTGGTTTTCTTCACATCCCTCTTCTGTTAGATCTCAAAATTCTTGTATTGCATGCTTTTCTTTTTCTTGCCTTACTCTTTAGTTTTAGGAGAGTATGTTCTAGTAGCAAACTCAAAAAGATGATGAAAAAGTAAATGTTTTGACTCCTTGTCTGTCTTAAAATGACTCTAGTCCCCTCTACCACTTGATTGATTAGTTTTTCTGAGTATAGAATTCTAGGTTGAAGTAAAATTTCCTCCAGATTTTAGGAGCAGTGTTCATTCATTGTCTTTTTGCTACCAGCTTTGCAATGGAACTCTGATGCCATCTTGATTCTAGATTATTTGAATGTAATCCACCCCCCACCCCTACCCCAGAAACTGTAAAGCTTCTCTTTTCTTCTGGATTCTGAAACTTTGTCATGCTGTGCTAGGCCCTCCGAGGACTCTCATAGTTTGAAACTTTTGTCTTTAAATTCTGAAAGGTTTTTCACTGATTGTTTCCTTTCTTTGTTTATTCTGTTCTCTTTTTGTAAAACTTGTGATTTGAGTGCTGGATCATCTAGAATCTAACATCTCAAGTTTTACATTCTAGGATACTTCCTCACTTTTCTCATTTGACTCTTCTGCTGAGTTTTGTATTTCTAGTATCATTAAATTTCTTTTAGTCTCTGTCCTTCTTCATACCATTCCATCCCTATGTATGTTCCATCTTTCTTATTTTCCCTAAGAATGTCACTTTTGATATTTAGAAATTATTTCTCTTTCAACTGGATTTTCCCCCAGACTGCTTTTTTAGTTGTTTGTTTTGGATTGTGTCTTTCACACTGGAGGCTTTCCTCAAATATTTGGTGATTCTTGGCTGTGTGCCCATGTTTACGAGCAGGCACTAAATACTGATGCCAGGCTCTGTGTAGGGATGCTGGGCTTTCTGTTTGCAGGATTTGCTGGTGGGCCATCAGGCAGGGCCCAGTTATCTTGTGGAACTCTCAACTATCTCATTGTCTAGACATCTCTTCTGTTGGTCTGATCACTTTCCCCAGTGAGGAATCTTTGAATAGAATATGGCTCATGACACTTCTTGTGAAGTCTTTTCTGACCCATTGGACCCATTGGATGTTTCTGCATAATTGGTACTCTGTATCTTTTATCAATTTCTGATGCAACATCTATAAAACCTAGCTGTGAATGTATAGATCATGTCATTAAACTGTTTGTTTATATATTTTTGGTATTGCTCTTTATACAGTCCAACAGAAAGTTGGTACCTTATTACCCTTTCCTGTGTCCTTATCCTCTAGCTAATGCCTATCATACATTTGACCTCAAGAAATATTTCTTAAATAAATATGCATCAGGTACTGTATGAAATTGTGGAGTGGGTGAGATGGGTGGAAGCAGAATTTAAAAAGTGGATCAAAAACCCTTATTCTAAGAAAGATTGTCTATCCATGAAGGATAGATCGTAAAGGATTCTTAAGATCAAAAGTTTTATCTCAAGTTAGTTTTGCCTTTTGTTTGTATTTTTACAATTTAAATTCCTAACTTTTTCTTTAATTCTTAAATTAATTTGATTTTATATTCTTCATATTTTTAAAGAATGGTCTCAAGTATTCAGAAAGGCAGGTTATCTACAAACTGAAGAACCTATCCTTGTGTTTGAGATTGTTTTCAATAGTGATGGTTTTGTTTCATTCAACTTCGATAGACTACACATGGCACCCAACAACTTGAGTTGTAACATTTAAAAAAATGATAATAAGATGGCAGTGTACTCTTGCACAACAAAAGCAGAGGATGTTAAATATTTGTAAACAGTGCAAAAGTATTTATCACCAATTACCAGTCATGCTTAGTAATTTCCTCTCTGTTCTTAACTCTGTTCAGATATCATTAAAGAAATGTAGAAAACTTCATAACCTGTTATGAAACTAAACACGTTCTGGCATGAAAAATAAATGCTACTTTCTTAATCACAGTAAAAGGTGTTTTTAAAATTACTTGCTTCTCTTTTTTTCATCTTCTACCCAGTCCCAAACCCTTCCCCCACACATGACTACAACCAAGTCAGAGTGAGTCCTCCTGTTGCTTCCTGCTCAGCTGAATCAACACTCCTGGAGGCTGTGACTAATAAAAGCCACAACCCATGGTTACACTTGACTTTTGAAAATCCTGGTTAGCTTCAAGGGCATAATTATAAATGTCCATACTTACAGAATGAGTAAATTGATACAAAAAAAGCCAGACTTCATCAATGATTATTAACTTATTTGACTTACTAACTTATTTAGCTAATTATGTTTTGGTATTAACTGATCTCTTAGCTATTCTGAGATCATGAGTATGTAAACAAATGTATTTGATTCACAGGTTCCTTACTGGCACTATGCTTTCCTATTCATGGTTAAAAATAATGAGGAATATAGAAAAGGAAAAACGTGATTTCTGAAAGGCAATCTAATAGAGTATGTGTCTCTGGAAAGCAGTCTAACAGAGAGTGTATTTCTGAATATTATTTCAACAGCTAATTGTTAGGGAGATCAATTAACCTCCAAGAAAAAGGGTATGTTTCCTTTATCCAGAAACAGAAGAATCTCTTCCAGTCATTTTCTGTGCTTCTGTCATTGAACCATGAATAAATCTTTATTTCCCCCAAGAAGAGGTTCCACCAATAATAAGTCAGTGTTGTTACTTTAGGTGTCCCATCTCGAATGACATCTGTGCCCATAAAGTTCACTTCACCTTTTCTAGCACCCACCCTTGTCCAGTAAGCAAGGCAGGGTCCCTGTACAATGGCCAGGGACCTTGGACCTGGTGGAGGTGACAGGTTTAGCGAATTGACCTATTTTTTTCCACTACAGGCCAGTGTCTTGACAGCATAATTTTAAACTTTCTGTTTCCTGTGTCCCAAATTCCCCTCAGATCTTGGCTCCTTGCACCCTTGCTTCTGTCTTCAACACTCAGTTGCACCACTCACCAAAAAGCCATTCTTGATGTCCTACATGTCAAACACAGCAGACTATTTTCTCTCCTTATGGTTCATGAGTTTTTAAAAGCAGTTGGTATAGTTGACAGCTTTCCCTTCCCTTCAACCTCTTTGTTGATTTTCCTTCTAATGCCTCAGTCACTCCTTAACCTCTTCTCTTTCCCACTTTTTTCAATTTCTCTATCATTGTTTTCTCCATAGGTTTTTATTATGCTAAAACTTCTACCATATTAAAGGAAAATTCTCTCCCCCAAAGTTGTAATCCCTCTTAAAGATCACTTTATATTTTATCCACTTCATTATTTAACCCCATAAAAGAATATAAAACATTCCCTCACTTCTTCATTGCTCATTCACTTAGAGCTCCCCATAATCAAGCCTGTAACACATCAATCTAGTGAAATGGCTCTGGAAAAGTCTTTAATGACTTTCTGACTCTTGAAAATCCTCACCTTATTTGTCTTTTCTTTCCAGCACTTGACCATATTGATGACTTCCTTCTAGAAGCTCTCTCTTCCTTGGCTTCCAGTCATTGCACTTTGCTGGTTCTCTCACTGCTCTGGGCCTTTTTTTTTTTTTTTTTTAAGACTCCTTTTGTTCCATTGTTAACCTCTGAACACTGATGTTTCCCATCATCTTGGACTTTTTCTCCTCTTACCTTACAAGCAACCCTAGAGTAAGTTCACCCTTCTCCGTGGCTTTAGTCACCCTATACATGCTGATGACCAATATGTAATCTGGAGAACTCAGCAATTTATACTTTTGTTTTCTGCTATGCAATCTTGCTTTTGACTCTGCCAGCTGCTCTAAGAGACATACAGCAACCCCCCTCCTAGCATCCCTCTTTGTTCTGCAGATTTTTTTTTCCCCAGGAGGCTCTTTTCCTACTCTCAAAGGCCATGGCACTTTTTGTTTATTTCCTCTTCAATCCTCAGGGCCCCTTTGGCCCTTTAGAAATATAGCTGTGATATTCCTATGGATTAAGGTTTGAAAACAATATCCTCTTAATTCTTTTCTAAGGCAATGAAATATCAGACCCAAGGATACTCTGCTTGGCTTCTGGGATAGGGTTTTTCTTTTCTTTTAATTTTTATTGTGGTGTAGTTGCTTTACAATGTGTTAGCCCAATGTGTTTCTGCTGTATAACAAAGTGAATCAACTATATGTGCATATATCCCTTTCCTCATGGATCTCCCTCCAACTACCCCACCCCACCCCCCAAATCCACCCCTCGAGGTCACCATGGAGCACTGAGTAGGGCTCCCTGTGCTATATAGCAGGTTCCCACTAGCTATTTGTCTTATACATGGTAGTATATATATGTCAGTCCTAATCTCTCAATTCATCCCACCCCACTTTTTTGCCTCCTGTGTCTGTTTTCTGTCTGAATCTCTGTTGCTGCCCCACAAATTGGTCCATCTATATTATTTTTCTTGATTATACATATATGCATTAAGATATTATATTTGTTTTACTCTTTCTGACTTACTTCACTCTGTATGACAAACGGTCCATCCATATCTCTACAAATGACCCAATTTTGTTCCTTTTTACGGCTGAGTAATACTCCATTGTATATATATCACATCTTCTTTATCCATTCATCTGTCAATGGACATTTAAGTTGCTTCCATGTCCTGGCTATTGAAAATAGTGCTGCAATGAACCCAGGGGGTACATGTGTCTTTTTGAATTATAGGTTTTTTTTTTTTCTTTTCAGGGTATATGCCCAGTAGTAGGATTGCTGGGCCGTATTAGGAAAATGTCTACCTAATTGGTTGTTCTGCCATCACTTCAACTATGTTCTCTGTTTAGTCGCTCAGTCATGTCTAACTCTTTGTGACCCCATGGACTGCAGCCCACTAGGCTCCTCTGTCCATGGGGATTTTCCAGGCAAAAATACTGTAGTGGGTTGCCATACCCTCCACCAGGGGATCTTCCCAATCCAGGGATAGATCCCAGGTCTCTCACATTGCAAGCAGATTCTTTACTGTCTGAGCCACCAGATAAGCCCAAGAATATTGGTGTGGGTACCCTATCCCTTCTCAGGGGGATCTTGCTGACCCAAGAATTGAACTGGGGTCTCCTGCCTTGCAGGTGTATTCTTTATCAGCTGAGCTACCAGGGAAGCCCACTTTAAATATAACGTGACTAAAATGAACTTTGCTTCTCTCTTCCTTCATATCCTGTGCTGTATCTGCTTCTTTTTCTTTATCCGCTAGACTGGTAAATATTATCAGCATCTATTTAGCTGCCAGGCCAGAATCCTATGTGTCATCTTGGGCTCCACACTCCTCTTCCCTGCCTTGTCCAGCCAATCTGCTAATTCTGTTGGCTACATGTCTCTGAAAACCACCTTCTTAGTATAGTTCTTGGTGTCATCACCTGTATCCAAGCCCAATTTGTCTCCATCCCTAGCTGTTTACTCTGGTAGTGCTTCTTCCAATCCGTCCTCCACACTGTTGTCAGAGGGATCATTTCACTACAGATTGGGTTATATTTATCTCCTACTTAAATATCTTAATGGTTTATCCTTCCAGTGATTTTATGGGAAGTTTAGTGTGCTATCCAAAACCTTTCACACTCCTCCTAGTCTTCTCTATTGTCTCATCTCTTGCCATCCTCTGCACTTCCCATATCCATCATTATCTCCAGTCTTCAAGTCCTCTTCTTTGTGTTTCACTGTCTGTAATGCAGTCCTCCTCTCACCCTTCCCTACCTGTTGTCTCCACCAACATCTACTCGTAAGAAAATGTAAATTAAAAACAGAATGTATATTACAACATATGACATATCTACCAGAATGACTAAAGGGAGAACACTTGCAATAGCAAGAGTGGGTGAAGATTTGGAATCCACTGAAAGACAGATACATGGCTAGTAAAGAATAAGTTGGCCCAACCACTTTGGGAAGCTGATATCTATGAAAGCTAAACATATTCAAAAGCATTCAAGGATCAGTTCCTGTTAGAAAGAGTTGGCTTCAGCTCCATGATCCCATAGCATTTTACTATGGCATTTATCACACTATTGTACTTGTTTATTTTTTATTAATTTTCTTTTCCCACTGGGCTGCCAGATGTTTCTAGAACAAATTCTGCCTCATTGTGTCTGTGTTCTGAGAGATGAGGACAGGTCTGGCAGTAAATCCTTGCTTAACGGATTACATGTATACTTAAAAGAAATAGAAGTTAATGCTTGCTGGCATTTTAAGGAGAATTCCTTACTTTATGAACTTGTATGATTGATTTTGATAGGAAGTGAAAACTGTAGCTCCAAACATGTTGCCTTTTGCATTAATTTTCAGAAAACTCTATAATTTAAAAAATTAGACTTTAAAATATCAACACCAACTCACCTTTCTGTTAAAGGAATAAATAAAATGAACTGAAATCAGCATGTCACACTACTTACCCAATCAAAATTGCCAGAGGGAGATTAGAGTGGCATCAAGAGCCATGTAGAGAAAGGTTAGCCTGGATTAAAGACATCAATAGAAGCATCAGTACATAAAAAGTATTTTTGATTCATACCTGATGACTTTATTTGGTTTAAAATAGACTGAAATATAACATGAGGCACTGGTGATCAAACACAGTAAAGATCATTTAAGGAAACAAAGGGAAAAGAACCTGCCAGCTCCGTGAAATAAATCATCTGGTACAACAGAGTAATGGTTTAGCTCTAAATTTTCTGGAAACTAAGGTGAAAAAAGGAAGAAATGAAGTTGAATAACTTTCAGTTTCTGTTGAAAGGATGTGTAAATTCACACTCAAAGAAAATCAACCAGCTGATAATGGGCAGGGCCAGAGTTTGAGCGCTTCTGCTCCCAGAGCGGTGTGCTGTCCAGCACTCCAGGCTGCCTCCTCCTCCCACAGTGGGAGGTGTGTGTGCACTGGTCACAGTGCATCTAATGTGGCGAGCAAGGCTGCTCCCAGGACAGTGAGGCTGGTTATGTCAGTTTCAGACTTTGTCATTAACAAGGATGTATGATGAAAAACTTAAAGGGCTCTCATAAATGAAGACCAGAGTATATCAAGTTTCCTTAAATTATTGCATTAGTTTTGATAAAAAGAGTGGAATCATAAAATTCGTAGTCTCTTGGTGCTTTGTGCTGGTTTGGAGTGTGAATGAAAGATCTTACGTAGGAGACCTTGTTTCGTGACTGCACTGAGGAAGAACTTTTTTATCCCTAGTCAGTGCACCTGTATCTAAAAAGAGGAAAGAAAGGAGAAGGAAGTATTTGAAAGAGATGTGTCTCATCTCATTCATCTTATGGAAAACTCTTTTCTCCTTGTCACTGGTGTTTTGCCTTGATCTTTCCTCTGCCCCCAGAAGGTTGCAACTAGTAAGACAGTGCAAGCATTGAGTCAAGAAAACCTCTTTTCCATCCTGCTGCCTCATTTTCTTGCACTGCAGCCTGCACCTGATGGCAGCTAATCTGAGTACAGCGAGAAAAGGAAGCCAGTAAAGCAACCACAAGTTCACTCCTGATATAAGAAGGACATAGAGATTAACTGCAAGGCAGGCACTGGTCATCCAGTGCATTAGATCACTTGTTTTCTACTTTGCTGTCATCTGTGTTCTCTTTCAGATCCCGAATTATGCCCGGGAACAATATGTTTGTGTGATGTAAAGATATTTGGGACACAATGCCATGGGGAGGAAGCAGGGAGGAAAGGAGGAATATACCCTTTGATGCAATCCTGCTTTGTCACTGTGGAGAATCAAGCAGAATTTAACTGAATTAAAACCAATTCTCTAATGCATCAGATTAAAATGCTATATAGAAAATTCAGTACCAAACCACATTTAAAATACCACCTGTATAAAACATCATACCAATTTAAGCTGCTACCCACCCTAAATCTATTGCATAGTATTGGAATGCAGGATTGAAAATTCATTTGTGAAAATCACACATAAAATGTGACATCAAATATAGTATTTTAAAAGCTTAAAAATCATGGTATCTATTAACATCTGGTAACTCCACCAAAATAAAAATTTAAAAGCACATATCCCCCAAAGACAAGAAGAATGGAAAGGAAAGTGATGGCAACAACATTGTGGGAGGGAAAATGCAAATAGTGAAACCACAGAAAGCTAGAGGCTAATTTAACAGTGAACAGTGCTTGCTGCTGCTGCTAAGTCACTTCAGTCGTATCCGGCTCTGTGAGACCCCATAGATGGCAGCCCACCAGGCTCTTCCATCCCTGGGATTCTCCAGGGAAGAGTACTAGAGTGGGTTGCCATTTCCTTCTCCAGTGCATGCATGCACGCTAAGTTGCTTCAGTCGTGTCCGACTCTGTGCGACCCCATGGACAGAAGCCCATCAGGCTCCTCCATCCACAGGATTCTCTAGGCAAGAATACTGGAGTGGGTTGCCATTTCCTTCTCTAGAAGAGTGCTCAGGAGTAGGTAAACTTTTGCTTGTGAACCTCCAAAACACCCAGAAATTGAATCTGAATGTGAATTGGATGGAAACTCCAAATGAGAATTAGTCAGGTCCTCTTATCATACTCAATGTGTGTGTTCAGTTGCTCAGTTGCATCCAACTCTTTACTACCCCATGGACTGTAGCCCAATGGGCTCCTCTGCCCATGGGATTTTTCAGGTTTCCATTTGATCTTCTCAACCAATACTCCATACCAAGCAGCAATTACTCTCCCAGAGATGGAAGTGAAGTCTTTGAATCAGATGGACTCTGGCATCAGGGACAGCAGACTCACCTGTGGGTAGAGGGCTGTCCTGAAAACAGGGTAAATCTATGTATTAGATGGATAAAATGATTCCTTCCTATAGCCTACACGGGTCTAAAAAATGTTGATAGAGAGGCTTACACACCCTAGGCAGGAGTTTGCAGAATTCCTCTCTGGGGGACGGTCAACCCAAGAGAAAAACCAACAGATCCTGATGGTTTAGAATTCCCCCAAAATGGCTGCATCCCTGTCCAATCAGTGATGATAAAATCCTTACCACCCCATTACCCAGGTTTCAGTGATCCATCTTTAAATATGACCAAAGATCAAGGGTCACCAGAAAATTGAGGGTAAAACCCATTTAACATGAGATAGAATATGAACGTTGCCAAATGGGCACTACTGAAATCAGATTGATTATATTCTTTGCAGCCAAAGATGGAAAAGCTCTACACAGTCAACAAAAACAAGACCTGAAGCTGACTGTGGCTCAGATCATGAGTTCCTTATTTCAAAATTCTGGCTTAAATTGAAAAAAGTAGGCAAAACCACTAGACCATTCTGGTATGACCTTAAACAAATTACTTATGATTATATAGTGGAAGTGACAAATAGATTCAAGGGATTAGAGCAGGTAGACAAAGTGCCTGAAGAACTATTGACAGAGATTTGTAACATTGTATAGGAGGCAGTGACCAAAACCATCCCAAAGAAAAAGAAGTGCAAGAAGGCTAAGTGGTTGTCAGAGGAGGTTTCACACATAGCTGAGCAAAAAAATAGTGAAAAGCAAGGGAGAAAGGGAAAGATATATCTAACTAATACAGAGTTCCAGAGAATAGCAAAGAGAGATAAGAAGACCTTCTTAAATGAACAATGTAAAGAAGTAGAGGAAAACAATAGAATGGAAAAGATTAGAGATCTCTTCAAGAAAATTGGAGATATCAAGGGAACATTTCATGCAAGGATGGGCACGATAAAGGACAAAAATGGTAAGGACCTAACAGAAGCAGAAGAAATTAAGAAGAGGTGGCAAGCATACGTGCTGCTGCTGCTAAGTTGCTTCAGTTGTGTCTGACTCTGTGTAACCCCATAGATGGCAGCCCACCAGGCTCCCCTGTCCCTGGGATTCTCCAGGCAAGAACACTGGAGTGGGTTGCCATTTCCTTCTCCAGTGCATGAAAGTGAAAAGTGAAAGTGAAGTTGCTCAGTCGTGTCTGACTCTTTGCGACCCCATGGACTGGAGCCTACCAGGCTCCTCCGTTCATGGGATTTTCCAGACAAGAGTACTAGAGTGGGTTGCCATTGCCGTCTCCAGGCAAGAATACATAGAATGATCCAAAAAAAGGTCTTAATGATCCAAAGAAGCATGATTGTGTGGTCATTCACCTAGAGCAAGGCATCCTGAAGTGTGAAGTCAACTGGGCCTTAAGAAGCATTACCACAAACAAAGCTAGTGGAGATGATGGAATTCCAGTTGAGCTATTTCAGATCCTAAAAGATGATGCTATTAAAGCGCTGCACTCAATATGCCAGCAAATTTGGAAAAGTTAGCAGTGGCCACAGGACTGGAAAAGATCAGTTTTCATTCCAATCCCAAAGAAAGGCAATGCCAAAGAATGTTCAGACTACTATACAATTGTGTTCATTTTGCATGCTAGGAAGATTATGCTCAAAATCCTTCAAGCTAGTCTTCAGCAGCACTTGAACCAAAGAACTTCTAGATATACAAGCTGGGTTTTGAAGAAGCAGTGGAACCAGAGATCAAATTGCCAACATTTGTTGGATCACAGAGAAAGCAAGGGAATTCCAGAAAAACATCTACTTTTGGTTCATTGACTATGTTAAAGCCTTTGATTGCATGGATCACAACAAATTGTAGAAAATTCTTAAAAAACTTAAAGAGATGGGAATACCAGACCATCTTACATGTCTCCTGAGAATCCTGTATGCCAGTCAAGAAACAACAGTTAGAACCAGACATGGAACAGTGGTTTGAAATTGGGAAAGAAGTATATATTGTCACCCTGCTTATTTAACTTATGTGCAGAGTACATCATATGAAATTCTGGGCTGATTGACTCACAAGCTGGAATCAAGATTGCCCAGAGAAATATCTACAGTCTCAGATATACAGATGACACCACCCTAATGGCAGAAAGTGAAGATGGACTAGAGTCTCTTGATGAGGATGAAAGTGGAGAATAAAAGAGCTGGCTCAAAACTCAACATTCAGAAAACTAAGATCATGGCATCCAGACCCATGATTTCATGGCAAATAGATGAGGAAAAAGTGGAAATGGTAGCATATTTTATTATCTTGGGCTCCAAAATCAATGCAGATGGTAACTGTAGCCATGAAATAAAAAAATGCTTGCTCCTTGGAAGGAAATCATGGCCAACCTAGACAACATATTAAAAAACAGAGACATCATTTTGCCAAAGAAGGTCCATATAATTAAAACTATGGTTTTCCAGTAATCATGTTTGGATGTGAGAGTTGGATCATAAAGAAAACTGAGCACCAAAGAATTGATGCTTTCAAATTATGGTGCTGGAGAAGTCTCTTGAAAGTCCCTTGGACAGCAAGGAGATCAAACCAGTCAATCCTAAAGGAAATCACTGGAAGGACTGATGCTGAAGCTCTAATACTTTGGCCACCTTATGAGAAGAGCCGACTCATTGGAAAAGATGCTGAAGATGGGAAGATTGAAGGCAAAAGGAGAAGCATGTGGCAGAGGATGAGATGGTTATATAGCATCAGTGACTCAATGGACATGAATTTGAGCAAACTCCAGGAGATAGTGAAGGACAGGGAAGCCTGGTATTCTGCAACCCATGGGGTTGAAAGAGTGTGACACGACCTAGCGACTACACAGCAATAAGAAAAACAGTGTACAGAACTGAAGGAAAATTAAAAAAAAAAAAAAAGGAACTTGGAGGCTACATAGACAAGGCAGGAAGCAGAAAACACTAGAAAATTACAATGAAAATTTGAAAGGTAAGAGAAGATAATACATACATGAAAAGAAACATTCAGAAAATGACGACAGTGTCTTAACATTAAGTATATGATAGCAAAAATGAAAAATGTAATAGAAGGATAGAAGATAAAGGTAGGAAATATTTCAGTAGGCAGGAAAGAAACAGAGTTAGGAAGAAAGAAGAAAATAGTAAGAAAAATAGCCAAATGAATAAGTTCTAGAAATAGAAAGATAGGAAAGTAGAAGGGAGAAAATTAAGAAATAATATGAAAAATTCCCAGAATGAAAAGGTTTGAGTTTCCATGTTAAGTACCCAGCATGATGCATGGGGGAAAAGCCACAAACTATTGTAATCATTAATTTTCATGCCTCTCAAGAACAAAATGAAGATGCTAACAGTTACAGAAATAAAGAACAAGGTTCAGGAATCAGAATGGCATTAGATTTCTCAACAGAAAAATTGGAAACTAGAAGAAGATAGAACAGTCTTCTTAAAATGCAGAGGGAAAGTAATAGCCAACACATTTCCAGTCAAACTTTTAATCAGTTGTGAGAGTTAGGTACAAAGCTCTCCAAAGATTTAACTCACATTCACCTTCTTTTAAAAGAAACTACTGGAGGAGGTATTCCACTAAACAAAGGAGTAAACCAAGAAAGAAGATGAATGACATAAGATCCGGATATCTGAGAAGATCCATCCTAGGAAAAAGACAAAGGGAATTCCCAAAGGTGGAAGAGAGAGAACCCAGGATGATAGCAGAGAATCAGGTCAAGAGAAACACTAATTCAATTTGGCACAAGAAGGCTGAGGAGGTCAAGAGGGAGGTGTCTAAGAAGTAATGAAACTGACGTTTTGCCAGATATGTTTAACAGTCTTGAGAGAGTATTTATAGCTCTGATGAACGTCTATATAAGAATAAGAGGTATATGTGGAAGCTAAAGAAATGAAAAAGAAGCTATATATAACTCCAGGATAACAGAAAAGAAGCAAAAATATATAATCATATTATCCTACTTGTTCAGCTGGAAATAAGTCATAGAGTCATTTAATCATAGTGATAAGTGATTTAGATAATTTTAATAGAAATGGGATTAGCTGTTGGAGTAGGGTGTGTGTGTGTGTGTGTGTGTGTGTGTGTGTGTGTGTGTGTGATGTAAGAGAGCTCAGTATTCATCTTTCATAGAAAAAAATAGATAATTTCTAAGATTCAACAAGTCAAGTCAAGAAGTAGTATAAGCATACTATCCATATTTTGAAATATGGAGCTAACTATGAATAACAGCTATAAACAAAATTTACAGTCTCACTTCTAAAATAATGTAAGCTTTTACTACTTTCCTTAGGGCATGGGGCTTCCCTGGTGGCTGAGAGGTTAAAGCGTGTGCCTGCAATGCGGGAGACCTGGGTTTGATCCCTGGATCGGGAAGATCCCCTGGAGAAGGAAATGGCAACCCACTCTAATATTCTTGCCTGGAGAATCTCATGGATGGAGGAGCCTGGTAGGCTACAGTCCACAGGTCGCAAAGACTCTGACACGACTGAGCGACTTCACTTTCACTTTCACTTTAGGGCATGGAAATTGGGGAGGTAACATTTAGAATTTTGATTGTTTTTTAAATTGTAGAATTATTTGAGTTTTAAAACTGTTTACAAGTATAACTGATACAAGGTAATTTAAAAATCATGTTCAGTTCAGTTAAGTTCAGTCACTCAGTCGTGTCCGACTCTTCGTGACCCCATGAATTGCAGCACGCCAGGCCTCCCTGTCCATCACCAGCTCCCGGAGTTCACTCAGACTCACATCCATTGAGTCAGGGATGCCATCCAGCCATCTCATCCTGGGTCGTCCCCTTCTCCTCCTGCCCCCAATCTCTCCCAGCATCAGTGAGTGAGTCAACTCTTCGCAGGAGGTGGCCAAAGTACTGGAGCTTCAGCTTCAACATCATTCCTTCCAAAGAAATCCCAGGGTTGATCTCCTTTAGAATGGACTGGCCGGATCTCCTTGCAGTCCAAGGGACTGTCAAGAGTCTTCTCCAACACCACAGTGCAAAAGCATCAATTCTTTGGCGCTCAGCCTTCTTCACAGTCCAACTCTCACATCCATACATGACCACAGGAAAAACCAGAGCCTTGACTAGACGGACCTTAGTCGGCAAAGTAATGTCTCTGCTATGGAATATACTATCTAGGTTGGTCATAACTTTTCTTCCAAGGAGTAAACATCTTTTAATTTCATGGCTGCAGTCACCATCTGCAGTGATTTTGGAGCCCCCAAAAGTAAAGTCTGACACTGTTTCCACTGTTTCCCCATCTATTTCCCATGAAGTGATGGGACTGGATGCCATGATCTTTGTTTTCTGAATGTTGAGCTTTAAGCCAACTTTTTCGCTCTCCTCTTTCACTTTCATCAAGAGGCTTTTTAGCTCCTCTTCACTTTCTGCCATAAGGGTGGTGTCATCTCCATATCTGAGGTTATTGATATTTCTCCCGGCAATCTTGACTCCAGCTTGTGTTTCTTCCAGTCCAGCGTTTCTCATGATGTACTCTGCATAGTAGAAGTTAGAAAATTTGGGAACTGTGGAATCTTGGTGTTGGAAAGATTTTAGTGAATCATTTGTTCAACGGCTTTCAAATTTTCTGGACCTCTACTCACCACCTGAATATATTCATATAATAACCTAGGAGACACACACAGAGACACACAGACACACACACACAGGCATACTCATCCCCTCTGTCTTCCCATACAACTAAGTCATATTTCATGAAGCAGAGCTTAGCTTTACTATTTCTAATATGCTGACACTTTCTCCTTTTCTCTGTTCTGTTCTGTTTTTTTTAAATGTGTTGGGTTGTGGCATTAATTGATTTATAACCAGCAATTTAAAAAACACCACCATTTGATGTTTTGGACTCCTCGCAGAAAATTCCCACTTAATATGATCCCTTGGCCAGTTGTTTCAATCACGCTCTCATGGTGTGGGGTTGGGGAGGGTCCAATAGGACCATCTCACATTGAATCAGATAATTTTCCATCAGGTTCTCTGGAGACAAGCCTGGAGTTTCAGTTGTGCCTCAGTGAATGGAAAAGGTTTCTGGGTCCTACAATAATATGAATATTTTCACTGATACTCTTGTACATAGAAGGTGCTCAATAACTATTTGCTGAGCTAGCTTGACTTGTTCTGAAAGATACACTAAAACCTCATCATGATCATGCATTCATTCTCCTCCATTCTCCTCTGGCTATGTAAATACAGCTGATGGTTTACCTTTGTGTGGCCATTTGACTTGGCAGAGACTGGGCCATTGCATCTTGAAGGGTTCAGTACTTAGAATGGAGCTGAAGTTCCATCACCAGTGCCTTTCTTCTTAAGGGTATTCATACATCATTGCTTATTCAAGTGCATTCAGCTTCATTCACAGGGGATGGACTCTGGCAGACCAACCATGCCGGGCTTTTTGTTAAGCATGCCCAAAGGATGAACATTTCAGACATCTTAATGGACCAAATCCTCACAAAAGAATGAAAAGTATTTGAAAACAGGAAGCATAGGAGCATAGAAGAATTTGGTTTAATCAAAATGTAGGTCTTGAAACTCTACTCTGCCTTTAATTCTTATGCTTCAAATATTACAGATGAAGGCTGAACCCATGATGCTATAAAGATTAGAGCCTGTCTTTGATTGGAGAGCATACAGCTGCAAAGCAATCAGAGACTTATGGGAAGCCTGTCTGTTGTGCAGTGAACCTAGGATATATTCTTATCTGACTTAACTCTTTTTGTCAACTGTGAATTTTCCTGGAAGTTTTGTAGAGGGAAACACAAGTTTTTAAGTATTTATTTGAAATTAAGCATTCATAAATATGTATTGTAGTATGAAGTTGTCAACCATTCTATTGGTTGTTTTTCTTTTTTCTGTTTTAGGTTGTGGAAATTGTACATATTTTATGTGTCTCAAATAAAGAAACACACCAAAGGAAAACATTTCTTTACGTATGAAAAATTTAAAATCCTTAGAAGGTCTTCATACATCCTGAATATCCATGGAGCATAGCACAAAAATTGCTGGTCTAGAGGAAAGCATATGGGAGACTTATTTAAAAACAGAAGGGTAATAGCTCTATGTTTGCACCTAAATTATAGAGAAAACTAAGTTATAACCAAAGAAGTTTTCTAAAGAACTTATGGAGATCAGGGAAAGGGGAGTGAAAGATTGTTAGTGGATAGCTGCCAAAGAAAAGGTAAATAATAAAGCATAAGTTAGTCTCTAATGAAGAGTTTCTCAAAGCATTACCTGTGAGCTACTTTGATCAGAATCACTTGAGGTGCTTGCTAAAATTGGAAGGTGAACTGGCACCATCCTGGACTTATTAAGTTAGAATATCTAGGGGTAAGGGTCCAAGAATGTATGTTTAGCAAGCTCCTCGGGGGATTCTGATGTACACTAAGTGAACAAACCACTCTGATGATGGAGGTGTGCCCACAGAGGGCCCACAGTCAGGTCAGTGTTACAAATGCAGCTAGCATATTTCACACCCAGTCACTATTATGTAACAGGTTGATGATGTAGCAGGAAGGTCCTGGTGGCACAGTAGGTAATAGTATCAGCCCTCTCAATGGGAGATCCAGGGAACCTAGATTGTGAGAAGCAGCTTTTTATTTCCACAGGCCAGTTAAGGAAATTATGGGGCAGTTTAAGAGTGACCTGGTTGGAGAGCACTACAGGTTTGATTAGGTTCAAGTGTTTCCTGCCCCTGGTATGACCTTACCTTGGACAAGCAGATTGTTACTGCCATCAACTGAAGTCTCCCACTTTAAGACTCAAGAAACCACACTGAAATCCTGGTGTTCTTGGCTGAGAATCATCCCTTCATACTTACTGCAGTGAACTGTAACTACTGTAAGCTTCATGGTCCAGGCTGGGCGTTTTGTCAAGTCTTCTGTGGGTTGACGTCAGCTGCATAAACATCTTTAGAGGATGCCAAGTGAAAGGAGATGGTAGGGAAAACACGCGCGTGCACATGTGCACGCATACAGAGATACACACAAGCATGCCTGAGCGTGGGCTTGAAACTAAGGAAGAGACTGATTATTTAGATTGTTTTAGGACACAAGTTTTAAAATGTGAACATTTGCGTAGTAATAGTTAATTACTTCAAAAGTTGCCTGTTGTATGATTAATGAATTGATATATTCATTCATTCAACAAATATTTTCTGAACACCTAAATACCAAGTACTCTGTTAAGAGCTGAGGATTTAAAGGAAATTGGACTTGATTCATGTCTTCAAGGCTTTTAGGGAAGAAACATGGAAGCAAACTACAAAATACTGTGATAAGTGCTAAAATGCAGATGTTAATTAATTAATGTAATAAAATATTATATAAGGAGTAATGCTAACAGTTGTAACAAAAGAAGTTCCCAGGTATCAGCACACTGTTATCCACGTGATTCTGCATTGGAGTTTCTGGTTTTCTCATTGAGGCATATTTTTAGTGATTTACAAAGATCCTTACAGAATTCAGGGGAATGTTGTCCAGTGGTTTTAGTGCTGTACTACATAATAGTTTTTCTAACATTAATTAATCATTCACTTAATGTAGTCCTCATTGGTATCCTGTTAAAAGAATATGTTTTCCACTGAGTTTCTGCCCTAACTTTTCAATAGGATTGATGCCTATCAGGGCTTTTGCCTCATAAATACTGTCCAAACATTTTGCAAATAAGCAAATAAACACAGAAGACTAGTTTCAAGAAGACAGAGTCAAAAAAAGTGAATTGCTAGACATCACCATGACAAAGCTGTGTCCATCACATGCATTAAAAGTCTTCTCTATTAGTATTATTCCCAATATAAGCCCTGTTTTTCAAATCACCAGAATGTGACTTCAGTTCCCTGAAGCTAGCCAAAACTTGGTCAGTAATGAAGTGGGGACAAGCAGTACCACCAGTACTAAGACCATAAACTTTGATCTGACAATCTTGAAATTTCATACAGTCCAAGGATTGTAGACTCACACATTGTTGAGGGCACATAGGTTACAAAACCTCAGCTCCAGCCCTTGTGACCATATTGAATGAGGACCCAGTAGTGACAGGAGTAACATTTTTCAAGAACAGCCAGAGAACTGTAATTCTTTTAAACTTTCATGGTTATTGTAATTCTGTGCAGGTTTAAATGAAGCGTTTTTGTAGATTTGCAATCCCTGGCCAAGGCTATAGTCCTATATCAAAATTGGAATTCATCTTATAGAAGATCTTGGGAGAATCTATGTCCTGTCACTGAAAACCAATGTTATAACCAATGCTCAAAGTTAACAAAAATTTCAGGTTGGTTTCTTCTTGGTTTTCATGGTATATTACTTAAATATGTGTGGTAAAGCATCTAACTCAGAGGCTGGCGCTGTTGAATAAAAAATAACACCCTCTTCTCCTCCTCTATTTTATACTGAGAGACAAATTGATAGGTTCAATAAATGTAAATTTGAGTGAATGAAGGACTCATTGTTACTACAAAGTAAAGCTAGATAATGATCATAAAATCCCAGTAATAATACTTATCAAAAAGATGATCATGCCATAGGTCAAGATAGTATCTTGAAAGTTACATAGAAGGCCCTGGCTTGATTCTGGTATGGCTCTTAGTTACATAAAATTTTCTCTGGTTCTACACAGAATCCCATTTCTTGCTCTGCTCCAAGTTCTGTTTGAACATTAGTAGAAATCCAGCCATTCTGATAGATTTAGATGTCATCGCAATAGACAGAAATGAAAATGTCCTGAATCTAAATTAGACATCCTCTCTCTCTCTCTCTTTTTTTTTTTTTTTTGGTACATATCTGTGTATTGCTTAAAGATACTTCAGACAGAAGTTAAGCTGAGTGTGGTGTTCAAGTACATGACCTATTCTGCACATGCCACTTGAGTATCACTTTGCAAATACAAACATGTAAATACAATTTGTGTTAGTATATCGTCAGTAAATCCCCCATACTTAAAGGGTTTCTCTTCTCTTTTTTCAAATCTTGAAATTGTTTATCTTTTTAAAAAATCTGTGTACTGTATTTTCAGGGCAAAATTCAGGAAACATGTTTCCAGTCTAATTAGAGCAGTTAATCTCCTCAGAGATTAAGAGATTTGGCTTCCCAGGTGGCCTAGTGGTAAAGAATCAGCCTGACAATGCAGGAGATACAAGAGACGTGGGTTCGATCCCTGGGTGGGGAAGATCCTCTGGGGGAGAAAATGGCAACACACCCCAGTATTCTTACCTGGAGAATCCCATGGACAGAGGAGCCAGACAGGCTATAGTCCACAGGGTCACAAAGGGGTCAAACATGACTGAGTACTGAGCACCCACAATCTCCTCAGAAGCAACTAGCTAGCATCTTTTTTTTTTTTCTTTTGCCACTTTAATTTTTTAATTGAAGGATAATTGCCTTACAGAATTTTGTGGTTTTCTGTCGTATATCAACAAGAATCAGCCATAGGTACACCCATGTCCTCTCCCTCCTGAAATTCCCTCCCATCTCCCTCCCCATCCCAGCCTTCCAGCCTATCACAGAGCTCCTGTTTGAGTTCCCTGAGTCATACAGCAAATTCCTATTGTCCATCTATTTTTCATATGAGATTATAAATTTCCATGTTACTCTCTCCATACATCTCCTCCTCTCTCTCCCCCTCCCACTGTGTCCTTAGGTCTGTTTTCTGTCTGTTTCTCCATTGTTCCCCTGAAAATAAATTCATCAGTACCCTCTTTCTAGATTCATATATATGCGTTAGTATATGAATTTATCTTTCTCTTTCTGACTTACTTCACTCTGTATAATAGGCTCTAGGTTCATCCACCTCATTAGAGCTGACTCAAATGCATTTCTTTTTATGGCTGAGTAGTATGGCAGAAGCCCAGAATGCCAGGCTGCAATGGCACAGGAATGGCCGAGAGGAGCCACCCCGTGCCCGAGGCCAGGGGCAGCAGCCGGGAGGATCAACCCCACATCCAAGGAGCAGTGGCTGCCTGGGCGCAGGAGGGCCTAGAGGAGCCATCCCATGTTGAAGGTCAGGAAGGGTGGTGGTACGAGACACTCCTCATCCAAGGTAAGGAGCAGTGGCTGCGCTTTGCTGGAGCAGCTGTGAAGAGATAACCCATGCCCAAGGTAAGAGAAACCCAAGTAAGATGGTAGGTGTTGCAAGAGGGCATCAGAGAGCAGACACACTGAAACCATACTCACAGAAAACTAGTCAATCTAATCACTCTAGAACAACAGCCTTGTCTAACTCAATGAAACTAAGCCATGCCAGTGGGGTAACCCAAGATGGGCAGGTCATGGTGGAGAGGTCTGACAGAATGTGATCCACTGGAGAAGGGAATGGCAAACCACTTCAGTATTCTTGCCTTGAGAACCCCATGAACAGTATAAAAAGGCAAAATGATAGGATACTGAAAGATGAACTCCCCAGTTAGTAAGTGCCCAATATGCTACTGGAGATCAGTGGAGAAATAACTCCAGAAAGAATGAAGGGATGGAGCCAAAGCAAAAACAATACCCAGTTGTGGATGTGACTGGTGATAGAAGCAAGGTCCGATGCTGTAAAGAGCAATATTGCATAGGAACCTGGAATGTTAGGTCCATTAATCAAGGCAAATTGGAAGTCGTCAAACAGGAGATGGCAAGACTGAAGATCGACATTCTAGGAATCAGCAAACAAAAATGGACTGGAATGGGCGAATTTAACTCAGATGACCATTGTATCTACTACTGCGGGCAGGAATCCCTCAGAAGAAATGGAGTAGCCATCATGGTCAACAAAAGAGTCCAAAATACAGTACTTGGATGCAATCTCAAAAATGACAGAATGATCTCTGTTCATCTACAAGGCAAACCATTCAATATCACAGTTATCCAAGTCTATGCCCCAACCAGTAACACTGAAGAAGATGAAGTTGAGTGGTTCTATGAAGACCTACAAGACCTTTGAGAACTAACACCCCAAAAAAGATGTCCTTTTCATTATAGGGGACTGGAATGCAAAAGTAGGAAGTCAAGAAACACCTGGAGTAACAGGCAAATTTGGCCTTGGAATGTGGAATGAAGCAGGGCAAAGACTAATAGAGTTTTGCCAAGAAAATGCACTGGTCATAGCAAACACCCTCTTCCAACAACACAAGAGAAGACTACACATGGACATCACCAGATGGTCAACACCAAAATCAGACTGATTATATTCTTTGCATCCAAAGATGGAGAAGCTCTATACAGTCAACAAAAACAAGACCAAGAGCTGACTGTGGCTCAGATCATGAACTTCTTATTACCAAATTCAGACTTAAATTGAAGAAAGTAGGGAAAACTGCTAGGCCATTCAGGTATGACCTAAATCAAATCTCTTATGATTATACAGTGGAAGTGAGAAATAGATTTAAGGGCCTAGATCTGATAGATAGAGTGCCTGATGAACTATGGAATGAGGTTTGTGACATTGTACAGGAGACAGGGATCAAGACCATCACCATGAAAAAGAAATGCAAAAAAGCAAAATGGCTGTCTGGGGATGCCTTACAAATAGCTATGAAAAGAAGAGAAGTGAAAAGCAAAGGAGAAAAGGAAAGACATAAGATCTGAATGCAGAGTTCCAGAGAATAGCAAGAAGAGATAAGAAAGCCTTCCTCAGTGATCAATGCAAAGAAATAGAGGAAAAGAACAGAATGGGAAAGACTAGAGATCTCTTCAAGAAAATCAGAGATACCAAGGGAACATTTCATGCAAAGATGGGCTCAATAAAGTACAGAAATGGTATGGACCTAACAGAAGCAGAAGATATTAAGAAAAGGTGGCAAGAATACACAGAAGAACTGTACAAAAATGATCTTCACGACCTGGATAATCATGATGGTGTGATCACTCATCTAGAGCCAGACATCCTGGAATGTGAAGTCAAGTGGGCCTTAGAAAGCATCACTACCAACAAAGCTAGTGGAGGTGATGGAATTCCAGTTGAGCTATTTCAAATCCTGAAAGATGATGCTGTGAAAGTGCTGCACTCAATATGCCAGCACATTTGGAAATCTCAGCAGGACTGGAAAAGGTCAGTTTTCATTCCAATCCCAAAGAAAGGCAATGCCAAAGAATGCTCAAACTACCACACAATTGCACTCATCTCACATGCTAGTAAAGGAATGCTCAAAATTCTCCAAGCCAGGCTTCAGCAATACGTGAACTGTGAACTTCCAGATGGTCAAGCTGGTTTTACAAAAGGCAGAGTATCCAGAGATCAAATTGTCAACATCCGCTGGATCATGAAAAAAGCAAGAGAGTTCCAGAAAAACATCTATTTCTGCTTTATTGACTATGCCAAAGCCTTTGACTGTGTGGATCACAATAAACTGTGGAAAATTCTGAGAGAGATAGGAATACCAGACCACCTGACCAGTCTCTTGAGAAATCTGTATGCAGGTCAGGAAGCAACAGTTAGAACTGGACATGGAACAACAGACTGGTTCCAAATAGGAAAAGGAGTACGTCAAGGCTGTGTATCTTGTCACCCTGCTTATTTAACTTATATGCAGAGTACATCATGAGAAACACTGAACTGGAAGAAACACAAGCTGGAATCAAGATTGCCGGGAGAAATATCAATAACCTCAGATATGCAGATGACACCACTCTTATGGCAGAAAGTGAAGATGAAAGTGAAAGAGGAGAGTGAAAAAGTTGGCTTAAAGCTGAACATTCAGAAAACAAAGATCATGGCATCAGGTCCCATCATTTCATGGCAAATAGATGGGGAAACAGTGGAAACAGTGTCAGACTTTAGTTTTGGGGGCTCAAAATCACTGTAGATGGTGACTGCAGCCATGAAATGAAAAGACCCTTACTCCTTGGAAGAAAAGTTATGACCAACCTAGATAGTATATTCAAAAGCAGAGACATTACTTTGCCGACTAAGGTCCATCTAGTCAAGGCTATGGTTTTTCCAGTGGTCATGTATGGATGTGAGAGTTGGACTGTGAAGAAGGCTGAGTGCCAAAGAATTGATGCTTTTGAACTGTGGTGTTGGAGAAGACTCTTGACAGTCCCTTGGATTGCAAGGAGATCCAACCAGTCCATTCTGAAGGAGATCAACCCTGGGGTTTCTTTGGAAGGAATGACGCTAAAGCTGAAACTCAAGTACTTTGGCCACCTCATGTGAACAGTTGACTCATTGGAAAAGCCTCTGATGCTGGGAGGGATTGGGGGCAGGAGGAGAAGGGGACGACAGAGCATAGGATGGCTGGATGGCATCACTAACTCGATGGATGTGAGTCTGAGGGAACTCCGGGGGTTGGTGATGGACATGGAGGCCTGGCGTGCTGTGATTCATGGCATCGCAAAGAGTCGGACACAACTGAGCGACGAAACTGAACTGAACTGAGTATTCCATTAGAGATATATATATATAGATATAGATATAGATATATATACACACACACATACATACACACACACCACATATTCTTTTTCCATTCATCTGTCAGTGGACATCTAGGATGCTTCCATGTTCTAGCTATTGTAAATAGTGCTGCAGTGAACATTGTGGTTGGTACAGGTATCTTTTCCAGGTTTGATTTCCTCAGGGTATATGTCTAGTAGTGGGAGTGAGGGGTCATATACTGCAGTCCATGGGGTCGCGAAGAGTTGGGCACAACTGAGTGACTTCCCTTTCACTTTTCACTTTCCTGCATTGGAGAAGGAAATGGCAACCCACTCCAGTGTTCTTGTCCCAGGGACGGGGGAGCCTGGTGGGCTGCCGTCTATGGGGTTGCACAGAGTCGGACACGACTGAAGTGACTTAGCAGCAGCAGCAGCATACTGGTTTTATTCCTAGTTTTTAAAGGAATCTCCATTCCTAGACTTCCTCTCTTTACTTGTATCCAAGCCACCATATCCATACACTGTGACATGTTGGTGCCATATCCATCCACACTTTCACAACCTCCAGATGCCATTGGAAACCTGAGCCCTAGAGAGTTTGCAGCACTCTTCCTCTTATCTACCATTCTCTGTGATCTCAGATCACAAATAAGAGTCAGGAAATCTAATAGAATTCTGATTTTATTTCCCCCATTAGGCTACTTTGATGCTTTCTTGGGAAATAGGAAATGCTAGACTCTTTCACAATAAACATTCCCATTTAAAGATTACCTCACATATACTGCAGCTGTAGCAGGTACTGGGGATATAAAGAGAAATAAGAAAATATCTGCTTTCCAGATATTTACAGGAACTTGCTAACCTTGCAAAATATTTTTCCATTTTTGGAGGGCTTCAATGGTTAGAAAGTTTGCTTTATTTACATAGTCATGGCAGTGTAAATGCCAGATACAGGTTTAGCAAAAATATGTGATAGAAATATGTTAAGAGGTAGAGCAAAGGAGAATCCCCATCTTCCATAGTAAGAACTACATGAATAATATTTAAAACTAAAGAAGCATGGAATATCAGAATAAGCATGTTATTTCAAAACATGAAGAGAAAATGCTAGTATTGAAAATGGTTGCTTCTGGGAAAATCAAGGAGTGAAAAATTTCCCCAAAATCTGTTTCTTAAAAATGAACATTTACCTTTAAATCCCTAATTGCCCCCTTCTCCAAATCCTTGTATTTGTGAGCAGAAGAAAATTAACTAGAGTTACTGTGGTGATTATTTCAAAATGTATAAAAATATTGAATCACTATGTTTTACATCTGAAACTAATATAATAGTATATGTCAAGTATAACTTAATAATTTTTTAAAAGCATTATATTGCAGGAGTTGGTAAACTTTTTCTGTAAAAAGCCAAAGAGTAAATACTTGAGGCTTTGCAGGCCATACAGCCCTATTTGCACTGCTCATCTCTGCCATTGTGGTGGGAAAGCAGACACAGACAATATAGATGAATGTGGCTCTCATCCACAACATTTTATTTACAAAAACAGCCCATAGGCTTGATTTCGTCCATGACCATAGATTACTGACCCTACCATAGAGCTAGGGCCACTGCATAACGTTCACTGATCTTTGCACAAAAATGAGTGACAAAGGGGACAAGTGGGGACTGAAATGTACCCCTATTTCCTAATCATACAAGAGCTCCATGACTAGTTGCTTCCTGTTTAGAGAGAACATGCAAATGTTAAAATATTTGAGAGTCATTAATAATATCCTATTGAGACTTCTGTTCTCCAAGCAAAATACTCCAAACTATCTGTCCATTCTTTCCATGACCTAGTGTTGAGTCATTTTATCTTCCACCTCATTCTTCTAGAGAGTAGGCTCCTGTGTGCCCATGTCCCAAGACTAGATACAGTACTCCAGGAATGGTCTGAAGGGTGCAGAGCCATAGTGATTACGATTAACAAAGTTGTAGGATAACATACGGTCTTGGGCAAAATGTCTACCATATTAAGCTTGCTGCCAACTGAACCTTCTTGATATTTTATTATTATTTTTTTTACAATAGGTCTTTGCTGGTTATCTGTTTTAAATATTGCAGTGTGTACATGTCAATCTCAAATCCCCAATCTATCCCTCTCCCTGACCCCTTTCCCCTCAGTTCAGTTCAGTTCAGTTCAGTCGCTCAGTCGTGTCCAACTCTTTGCAACCCCATGAATCGCACCATGCCAGGCCTCCCTGTTCATCACCAACTCCTGGAGTTCACTCAGACTCACATCCATCTAGTCAGTGATGCCATCCAGCCATCTCATCCTCTGTCGTCCCCCTTCTCCTCCTGCCCCCAATCCTTCCCAGCATCAAAGTCTTTTCCAATGAGTCAACTCTTTGCATGAGGTGGCCAAAGTACTGGAGTTTCAGCTTTAGCATCATTCCTTCTAAAGAAACCAGGGCTGATCTCTTTCAGAATGGATTGGTTGGATCTCCTTGCAGTCCAAGGGACTCTCAAGAGTCTTCTCCAGCACCACAGTTCAAAAGCATCAATTCTTCGGCGCTCAGCCTTCTTCACAGTCCAACTCTCACATCCATACATGACCACAGGAAAAACCATAGCCTTGACTAGATGGACCTTAGTCGGCAAAGTAATGTCTCTGCTTTTTAATATGCTATCTAGGTTGGTCATAACTTTTCTTCCAAGGAGTAAGCGTCCTCAGTAACCATAAATTCATTCTCTAAGACTGTGAATCTGTTTCTGTTTTGTAAATAAGTTCATTTGTATCATTTTTTTTTAAATTCTGCATATAAACCATAACATATGATACTTCTCTTTCTGTGTCTAACTTACTTTACTCAGTATAATCATCTCCAGGTCCATCCATGTTGCTGCAAATGACATTATTTCATTCTTTTTAATGGGTGAGTAACAAACGTGTGTTGCTATTAAGCATAGTTCTTTTGTGTTATATCAATACTTCTACAGTTGAGTTGTTAGATTCCAGGTTTAGACTTTATACTTGTTTCTATGAAATTACATTTTTAAAAGAATTGGTTCATTGTTTTAGGTGGCTTAGGAGGAGGTATTATCTATCTTAAATGGCTCCATGGAATCTCTAAATTCAATAAGTTCACCACCCATCCTCTTATCTAAAGCACTGATCAAAGTGTTGAAAACAGTAAAAGACAGAGCATAGGAAATTACTCTTTCACATCCTAAACAGAAACTAGTTATTTAAAGCAAGGTATATACTTACATAAGTACAATTATAAAGAAGCTACACTTTAAAGAGAATACTGCCTCTGTAAATCTTATTTCCAAATTTCAGTGTATGTATACATAGATATGTCATAAAAGAGTTAATATTTTAATAACATACTAGGTCAATAGTCAATATATTTTCTTTTAAGTGTTTACCACCAAGAGATCACAATAAATAATTGTGAGAGATCATGAAGGGATAATTCAAATAACAGTAAGTACAAGTTAAGAAATATAAGAGAAAATGTTCATTCTCACTAGTAATAGAAGAAATACAAGTTATAATAATAATTATGGCAGGCAAAAATGCTTAAAACATGTAAAACACCTAGTTCTGGAAAGATAACATACATAGTTCTATACTGCTGGAAGTATTATAACTTGGTTGTGATCTTGTTAGAAATCAATATAACAATATGTATTAAGAAGTCTCAATTTTTTTACTTCTTGACCCAGGAAATTTATGCTAGGGAAGTAATGAAGAAAAAATATTGGAAGAGGTGCTTTAGAACATTGTTTATAATCCTAAAAAAAAAAAGAAAACAATGTCCTTATGGCCTAAATGTTCTACAAATATTATATATGAATATTCTGGTAAAAGAAAATATTTATATGTTAAGTGAAAAACCATATGACACATAAAATTACACTAATGAAACATGAAAATAGACATTTGAATGTGGATAGAATGAAGTGAGTTTTTAATTTACATCTTAAAAATCAATGTTAATGTAATATTGTTCCCATAATAAATGTATCTTATGTTAAAGCTTACTATTAATACCATATAAAAATATGTACTACAGCCTGATTAGTTTGAATAATCCTTGCTGAGGACAGTGCAACAGTGCAATAGAAGCTGGAAAAACCATCTGGGAAAGGATCCTTAATCCTGTGTCTGTATGGAAGGGAAGAGTCATTGGGATATAATCTAGGTTCTAGACAGAGGGTTGGGGTGGGTGACAAGATAGTAGAAATGTCTTGCTTGCCACAGTTTGGAGAAAGCAGTTCCAGCAGATCTAGCTGCAGATCTTTAAAACTCAGAGTTCAATAATTTAAGTGGAAATATTTTACAAATGACATAACCCTGTGGTCTTTGGTCTTTTCTTCTCCAACATATTTTTGTAAATTAATTGTGTTTAGCTTGAGACAGTGATTATTTATTATGAATTTCTACTTGAATGTGTGGGAAATGTCTCAGCAGGGTAATTTCCATATATTTTGAAATCTAAGCTTTGGTACAGTCCCTAACATTGGCAGTCAGTGGGGGAAGGGGAATTAGGGAATCTGTGAAAGGGGTGTGCGGTGCATTTCACAATCACCTGGTGTCTGTATCATTTAGGATGTGTTTGGCTTCAAGTAACAGTAGTTTAAGTTATACAGACATTTACTGATTCCTTAACTAGATGTTTGGAAAAGAGCAGTCTCACTGATTCCTTAACTAGATGTCTGGAAAAGAGCAGTCCCAGGGTTGATTTGACAGTTCAACAATGTGGTTGAGAATCTAGGCTCTTTTTCCCAGTTCCCCCCCACCCCCACCCCTCACCTCCATTCTCAGCTTAAATTTCATCCCCAGGATTTTTGCCTCACAGTTGCAAGAGGGCTATGAAAAGTTCAAGCATCATGGCTTTCCCACTGTAGAGCACAAAGCAGAAAGGACAAGAAATGTGTCATATTCCTCAGATGTTGGTTAGATTGGATCAAGTGTTTCTTATGAAGGTAAAGTAGTAAAAACAAGTCTCTTAGTGGAAGGCTTCTGTGGACCTCCCTCTTGGTGAATGGCCAATAAAAATTTCTTCTGTCAGAGGAAGTGAATTTGGCTAAGAAGCACAGGTTCTTGTATGGTGAAGAGACTAACAGAAGGGTCAGTGCTTTTTCTTTTTTGGTAGCAGAAATTCACCATTGAGTGGCAGGCAAATACACAGTGCCTAAGGCAGCTTATCCCTTAAGGTTCTTGGTAGCTGTTACAAAGGGTCACAAACTGGGATCTAAGCTACTCTCCCTTTCTTTTTCATACTCATAACAAATTTTATCCCCTGAGAATTCTCCACAAATTGTGGGCCCAGGCTGGGATGTGGTGGAAACTACTGGAAGGAGATCATTGCTGTAGGGGCCCTTGCCTTGGGATTGTCCAGTGCTCACTTGGGCTGGGGTTCTTCCTACATAGGACGTACTTAACACAGGACCCGGGTCACTGCCTCAGCTGCCTGGGCTTGGCTTCCTAACTGACTGAGAACCACTTGTTTAACTGTCTACGTCTAACCATTTTTTAAAAGGGCTTTATTTTCTATCCCTTTTGTTCAATGAATTTTAGAACTTAATGTCATCTTAATGGATTTCTAGTTTGTTCATGTCACCAAATGATAAAATTAGAAGGAAATGAGAATGTGAAGGGTGAAGTTGTAAAGATAGCCATAAATCACTCTATAATATTTAAAAAGATTTGTTTAGAAATAATCGTTGAGTGTTTTTTTTTTTTTTTAAAACCATGAATAAGGAGAAACTGGTCTTTGAATCAGAAACCTTTGTTTCAGGATCCAGCATTATCATTTTCACCTTGAGCACATCAGTGACCCTTACTGGGCTTTAGTTTCCTCCTCCATAAAATGAGTATAATAACATTCTTTTCTTGTTTCACTGACTTGGCTCTTTGATGATCCAATCAGATAAAGTATTTTTTAAAACTATAAAGTACTATGTACAGAGCAAAATATTAAGACATTATTGCTATATATGTGACAAATATGACAAATAGAAAGATGAGTAAGACACATCTTCAATATTTTTCCCTTTCCATGTGTCTTTCTGTGAAGGAATTTATAATCTAGATGGTTTGCAACTTTTCTTCTGTCCCATCACAACTGAGAGATACAATACATTCCACTTAGTAACAATGATTCTCCTGGAGGCAAGTTTAAAGAGGAATATAGATATGGATGGCAAAGTGTGGAAGATGAAAGCAAAATGATACAGGCTTCAGAGAAAGAAGAGAGAACATAGGGGATAATATGGCTTTTTCTAGGAACCTCAAAGGATGGATAATATTTGCAAAGAGGAAGATGGGAGAAATGAGTGGAAATGTAGATGGGAAAGAATAGTCCCAGTTTGCTCATTTGTAAAGCGGGGCAGATAGAACAGTATTTACCTCATGGGACTGTTATAAAGATTAAATGAAGTGATTCCTGTGACATGGTTAGTATGGGGTCTGGCATAGAATATGAATATTCAGTTTATGTTAAAATTGTGCTATTACTAGTTAAACCTATAACTCTGTAGGCAAAATAATGGTTTCCCAAAGATGTTCACATTTAATCTTTGGAATGTGAAGGTGTGTTAGATTATATGAAAAAGGGAAATTAAGATTGCAGATGGAATTGTTGTTCAGTCACTAGGTTGTATCTGACTCTTTTCAACCCCATGGACTGCAGCCTCCCAGGCTCCTCTGAACTTCATTATCTCCCAGAGTTTGCTCAAATTCATGTCCATTGAGTAAGTGATGCTATCTATGCAGCTCATCCTCTGTTACCCTCTTCTCGTATGCCTTCAGTCTTTCTCAGAATCAGGGTCTTTTCCAGTGAGTTGGCTCTTCCCATCAGGTAGCCAAAGTATTGGAGCTTCAGCTTCAGCATCAGTCCTTCCAATGAATATTCAGGGTTGATTTTCTTTAGGATTGACTGATTTGATCTCCTTGCTTGCAGTCCAAGGGACTCCGAAGGGCCTTCCACAGCACCACAATTCAAAAGCATCAATTTTTTGGTGCTCAGTCTTCTTTATGGTCCAATTATCACATCCATTCATATTGAGTTCAGTTCAGTTCAGTCGCTCAGTTGTGTCCAACTCTTTGCGACCAGAAAAATTGCAGCAAGCCAGGCCTCCCTGTCCATCACCAACTCCTGGAGTTCACTCAGACTCACGTCCATCGAGTCAGTGATGCATCCAGTCATCTCATCCTCTGTAGTCTCCTGCTCCTTCTGCCCGCAATCCTTCCCAGCATCAGGGTCTTTCCCAGTCAACAATTCGCATGAGATGGCCTTATTGGAGTTTCAGCTTTAGCATCATTCCTTCCAAAGAACATCCAGGACTGATATCCTTTAGAATGGACTGGTTGGATCTCCTTGCAGCCCAAGGGACTCTCAAGAGTCTCCTCCAACACCACAGTTCAAAAGCATCAATTCTTCGGCACTCAGCTTTCTTCACAGCCCAACTCTCACATCTATACATGACCACAGGAAAAACCAGAGCCTTGACTAGACGGACCTTAGTCGGCAAAGTAATGTCTCTGCTATGGAATATACTATCTAGGTTGGTCATAACTTTTCTTCCAAGGAGTAAGCGTCCTTTAATTTCATGGCTGCAGTCACCATCTGCAGTGATTTTGGAGCGCCCCCAAATAAGTCTGACACTGTTTCCACTGTTTCCCCATCTATTTCCCATGAAGTGATGGGAACAGATGCCATGATCTTTGTTTTCTGAATGCTGAGCTTTAAGCCAACTTTTTCACTCTCCTCTTTCATTTTCATCAAGAGGCTTTTTAGTTCCTCTTCACTTTCTGCCATAAGGGTGGTGTCATCTGCATATCTGAGGTTATTGATATTTATCCCGGCAATCTTGATTCCAGCTTCTGCTTCTTCCAGCCCAGGGTTTCTCATGATGTACTCTGCATATAAGTTAAATAAGCAGGGTGACAAGTTACAGCCTTGATGTACTCCTTTTCCTACTTGGAACCAGTCTGTTGTTCCATGTCCAGTTCTAACTGTTGCTTTCTGACCTGCATACAGGTTTCTCAAGAGGCAGCTCAGGTAGTCTGGTATTCCTATCTCTTTCAGAATTTTCCACAGTTTATTGGGATCCACACAGTCAAAGGCTTTGGCATAGTCAATAAAGCAGAAATAGATGTTTTTCTGGAACTCTCTTGCTTTTTCCATGACCCAGAGGATGTTGGCAATTTGATTTCTGGTTCCTCTGTCTTTTCTAAAACCAGCTTGAACATCTGGAAGTTCACGGTTCATGTATTGCTGAAGCCTGGCTTGGAAAATTTTGAGCATTCCTTTATTAGCATGCGAGATGAGTGCAATTGTGCAGTAGTTTGAGTATTCTTTGGCATTGCCTTTCTTTGGGATTGGATTGAAAACTGACCTTTTCCAGTCCTGTAGCCACTGCTGAGTTTTCCAAATGTGCTGGCATATTGAGTGCAGCACTTTCACAGTGTCATCTTTCAGGATTTGAAATAGCTCGACTGGAATTCCATCACCTCTACTAGCTTTGTTCATAGTGATGCTCTCTAAGGCCCACGTGACCTCACATTCCAGGATGTCTGGCTCTAGATGAGTGATCACACCATCATGATTATCTGGGTCATGAAACTCTTTTTTGTACAGTTCTTCTGTGTATTCTTGCCACCTTTTCTTAATATCTTCTGCTTCTGTTAGGTCCATACCATTTCTGTCCTTTATTGAGCCCATCTTTGCACAAAATGTTCCCTTGGTATCTCTGATTTTCTTGAAGAGATCTCTAGTCTTTCCCATTCTGTTTTTTTCCTCTTTTTCTTTGCATTGATCCCTGAGGAAGGCTTTCTCACCTCTTCTTGCTATTCTTTGGAACTCTGCATTCAAATGCTTATATCTTTCCTTTTCTCCTTTGCTTTTCGCTTCTCTTCTTTTCACAGCTATTTGTAAGGCCTCCTCAGACAGCCATTTTGCTTTTTTGCATTTCTTTTTCATGGAGATGGTCTTAATCCCTGTCTCCTGTACAATGTCAGGAACCTCAGTCCATAGTTCATCAGGCACTCTATCAGTTCTTATCCCTTAAATCTATTTCTTACTTCCACTGTATAATCATAAGGGGTTTGATTTAGGTCATACCTGAATGGTCTAGTGGTTTTCCAACTAGATCATCCATGCATGACTACTGGAAAAACCATAGCTTTGACTATATGGACTTTTGTCAGTAAAGTGATGTTTTTTTCTTTTTAATGTGCTGTTTAGGTTTGTCACAGCTCTCTTTCTGAGGAACAAGCATCTTTTAATGTCATGGCTGCAGTCATCATCAACAGTGATTTTGGAGCCCAGGAAAATAAAATTTGTAACTGGATTCCATTTTTCCCCCTTCTATTTGCGTGAAGTAATGGGACCAGATGCCATGAACTTCATTTTTGAATGCTGAGTTTTAAGCCAGGTTTTCCACTCTCTTCTTTCACCTTCTGATATCAAGAGGCTCTTTAGTTCGTCTTCACCTTCTGCCATTAAAGTGGTATCAATTGCATATCTGGGGTTGTTGATTTTTTTCCAGCAATCTTGATTCCAGCCTGTGATTTATCCAGCCCAGCATTTTGCATGATGTACTCTGCATGTAAATTAAATACAGTGTGACAATATATAGCCTTGTCATACTCCTTTCCCAATTTTGAACTGGTCAGCTGTTCCATGTAAGGTTCTAGCTGTTGCTTCTTGACTTGCATATAGGTTTCTCAGGAGACAGGTAAGGTGGTCTGGTATTCCTATCTCTTTAAGAATTTTCCACAGTTTGTTGTGATCCACACAGTTAATGTCTTTAGCATATTCAGTGAAGCAGAAGTAAATGTTTTTCCAAAATTCCCTTGCTTTCTCTATGATCCAAAGAATGTCAGCAATTTGATCTCTGGTTCCTCTGCCTTTTCTAAACCCAACTTGTACATCTGGAAGTTCTTAGTTCACATACTGCTGAAGCCTAACTTGAAGGTTTTTGAGATAGCCTTACTAGTAGGTGAAATAAACACAACTGTATGGTAGATGGTATTAAGTTTGTTAATCAGCTGACTTTAAAATAGAGATTATCCTGGATTATCCCTGGAAACCCAGTGTAATTGTAAGGGGTCTTAGTTCAAGAAGTAAGCAGAAGCATCAAGAGTCAGTAGGAAATATAACTATTGAAGAATGGTCACAGGTGTTTAGTGTTGTTGCCTTTGAAGATGGAGAAAAGACCAAAGAAATGGGTGGCTTCTAGAAGCTGGAAAAGAAAAGGAAATGGACTCACCCCTACAACCTCCAGGAAGGAATGAAGCCCTGCTTAAACTTGGTTTTAGCCCAGTTAGTCCAGTGTCAAACTGCAGACCTCTAAACCTGTAACATATTTGTGTTAAGTCAAGTTTGTGGTAATTTGTTACAGCAGCAATAGGAAACTAATAACCCTAACCTATAAGCATCAAGAGACAGGATCCTGATACAGTTCTGCTTACTGTTTATTGCCAGCACTTGGCTTGGTGTATAGTAGGCACTAAAGCAATTATTTGAATGATTGAATGAATAGACATTCTAGAAATATATTATGGTGAAGTTTAGCAGGAAGTTTTGTTTTGGTCTAGGCAAAATAAGGCTTGAATGTAGGTTAGGGTCATTTTTGAAACTTTTTGAATATCAGGCTACAGAATTTATTCTTAATTTGATAGGCAATGGAGATCCACTGAAGATTTCTCAGTGTTAAACGAGTGGTATTGGAATTGTGTGTTGAGATTAATCTGAGCAATAATAAGTAAGATTATAAAAAATTACTTTGTGATTCTAAAATTTTACATGTCTATGTATGTATCCTACTTTTGTGTCCAAAAGACAATATTGTTTTTAAAGTTATGGTACTAGTTTGTTGACTCTCACTCATTTAGTTATTTATTTTACTTCGTTCTCTTTTACCCAATTATGGTTTCAGATGTTAATATTTTTCCAATCTGTTGCTAACAGTCTCAAATTGGCTACTTATTTTTCCATGTAATTACAGCTGAACTCCAAAATTATTAAGAAAATGAATAGGGCAAGTGAGTATCTTCAGTTGACATCAAACAGAGATTATAAAAAATGTGATGACTGTACTTCACTTTTGATAGGGATATCAGTTTTAGTAGATTTGGGGAAAGCCCACAGTATATTTTTATTTCAACATAGCATATTTTGTTTTCAACAAAAATGTGACAATATTTTAATAACATTAAGATAGCATGAGCTGGGTGATGATGATATAAGGCAGGTTTGAGGCTAATGAACCAATCATGTCCAAAGAGTGGACATGTACCAGCAGGAACAAGTTTCCAGTAGAGCGACATAGGTCTTTCATCAAGTCTGTGCTAGTTGATTGTGTCATTGATGAATTGGTTTAATGTGGAAGCGTGCTTATTTAGTTTACTGAAAGGATTGATCAAAAGCAGACGTGACGGAATCCAGATTCAAGAATATCACAGTAGGTAGGAACGTTGGACCAACTTTAACAAAAGGAAACTGAACAAAGATAAATGTAAAGTCTTCCATGTACAGTACTATACAGTATAGGCATACATGATTTTTGAAAAGTTCATAAGGGGAAAATATTAAGGTTTTTATTTGACTTTAAATTTAATATAAATTAACAGTACTCTTGCCTGGAAAATCCCATGGATAGAGGAGCCTGGTGGGCTACAGTCCATGGGGTCGACAGAGTCAGACCTGACTGAGAGACTTCACTTTCACTTTTGACTTTCATGCATTGGAGAAGGAAATGGCAACCCACTCAGTGTTCTTGCCTGGAGAATCCCAGGGATGGGGGAGTGTGGTGGGCTGCCATCTATAGGGTCGCACAGAGTTGGACACGACTGAAGTGACTTAGCAGCAGCAGCAACACTATGAAGAAGTTGCTTACTTTGCAGTTTTGACCATCAGAAACAGTTTTCCAGATGGGTTCTATGAATACAGACAATGGGTAAATGATAGAAGAGATTTTAATTAAATATAAGAAAAATCTTTTTAACTGCACCCGAGGAACAAAGAATTGACTATACCAAAGCCTTTGACTGTGTGGATCACAATAAACTGTGAAAAATTCTGAAAGAGATGAGAATACCAGACCACCTGACCTGCCTCTTGAGAAACCTAGTTGCAGGATAGGAAGCAACAGATAGAATTAGACATGGAACAACAGATTGGTTCCAAATAGGAAAAGGAGTACATCAAGGCTATATCTTGTCACCCTGCTCATTTAACTTATATGCAGAGTACATCATGAGAAACGCTGGGCTGGAAGAAGCAGAAGCTGGAATCAAGATTGCTGGGAGAAACTTCAATAACCTCAGATATGCAGATGACACCACCCTTATGGCAGAAAGTGAAGAGGAGCTAAAAAGCCTCTTGATGAAAGTGAAAGACGAGAGTGAAAAAGTTGGCTTAAAGCTCAACATTCAGAGAACGAAGATCATGGCATCTGGTGCCATCACTTCATGGGAAATAGATGGGGAAACAGTGGAAACAGTGTCAGACTTTATTTTTGGGGGGCTCCAAAAATCACTGCAGATGGTGATTGCAGCCATGAAATGAAAAGACGCTTACTCCTTGGAAGGAAAGTTATGACCAACCCAGATAGCATATTCAAACGCACAGATATTACTTTGCCAACAAAAGCCTGTCTAGTCAAGGCTCTGGTTTTTCTAGTGGTCATGTATGGATGTGAGAGTTGGGCTGTGAAGAAAGCTGAGCGCCGAAGAATTGATGCTTTTGAACTGTGGTGTTGGAGAAGACTCTTGAGAGTCCCTTGGACTGCAAGGAGATCCAACCAGTCCATTCTAAAGGATATCAGTCCTGGATATCCTTTGGAAAGAATGATGCTAAAGCTGAAACTCCAGTACTTTGGCCACCTCATGCAAAGAGTTGACTCATTGGAAAAGACTCTGATGCAGGGAGGGATTGGGGGCAGGAGGAAAAGGGGGCGACAGAGGATGTGATGGCTGGATGGCATCTCCCACTCGATAGAGGTGAGTCTCAGTGAACTCCGGAGTTGGTAATGGACAGGGAGGCCTGGCATGCTGTGATTCATGGGGTCGCAAAGAGTCGGACATGACGGAGCGACTGAAGTAAACTGAACTGACTGAGGAACAAAGAACTGGGAGAAATATCAATAAACTCAGATATGCAGATGATACCACCCTTATGGCAGAAAGTGAAGAACTAAAGAGCCTCTTGATGAAAGTGAAAGAGGAGAGAGAAAAAAATTGGCTTAAAACTCAACTTTCAGAAAACTAAAATCATGGCATCTGGTCCCATCACTTCATGGCAAATAGATGGAGAAGCAATGGAGACAGTGACAGGCTTTATTTTTGGGGGCTCCAAAATCACTGCAGATGGTGACTGCAACTGTGAAATTAAAAGAGGATAGCCTCTTGGAAGAAAAGTTATGACCAACCTAGACAGCATGTTAAAAAGCAGAGACATTACTTTGCTAACAAAGGTCTGTCTAGTCAGGGCTATGGTTTTTCCAGTGGTCATGTATGGATGTGAGAGTTGGACTATAAAGAAAGCTGAGCACTGAGGAATTGATGCTTTTGAACTGTAGTGTTGGAGAAGACTCTTGAAAGAGTCCCTTGGATTGCAAGGAGATCCAATCAATCCATTCTAAAGGAAATCAGTCCTGATTATTCATTAGAAGGACTGGTGCTGAAGCTGAAACTCCACTTGGCCAATTGTTGCAAAGAAATGACTCCCTGGAAAAGACACTGATGCTGGAGAGGATTGAAGGCAGGAGGAAAAGGGGACAACAGAGGATGAAATGGTTGGATGGCATCACCGACTCAATGGACATGAGTTTGAGTCAACTCTGGGATCTTTGTTTTCTGAATGTTGAGCTTTAAGCCAACTTTTCCACTCTCCTCTTTCATTTTCATCAAGAGGCTTTTTAGCTCCTCTTCACTTTCTGCCATAAGGGTGGTGTCATCTGCATATCTGAGGTTATTGATATTTATCCCGGCAATCTTGATTCCAGCTTCTGCTTCTTCCAGCCCAGCGTTTCTCATGATGTATTCTGCATATAAGTTAAATAAGCAGAGTGACAAGATACAGCCTTGATATACTCCTTTTCCTATTTGGAACCAGTCTGTTGTTCCATGTCCAGTTCTAACTGTTGCTTCCTGACCTGCATATAGGTTTCTCAAGAGACAGGTCAGGTGGCCTGGTATTCTCATCTCTTGAAGAATTTTCCACAGTTTATTGGGATCCACACAGTCAAAGGCTTTGGCATAGTCAATAAATCAGAAGTAGATGTTTTTCTGGAACTCTCTTGCTTTTTTGATAATCCAGCAGATGTTGGCAATTTGATCTCTGGATACTCTGCCTTTTGTAAAACCAGCTTGACCATCTGGAAATTCACAGTTCACATATTGCTGAAGCCTGGCTTGGAGAATTTTGAGCATTCCTTTACTAGCGTGTGAGATCAGTGCAATCATGCAGTAGTTTGAGCATTCTTTGGTATTGCCTTTCTTTGGGATTGGAATGCAAACTGACATTTTTCAGTCGTGTGGACACTGCTGAGTTTTCCAAATTTGCTGGCATATTGAGTGCAGCACTTTCACAGCATCATCTTTCAGGATTTGTAATAGCTCCACTGGAATTCCATCACCTCTACTGGCTTTGTTTGTAGTGATGCTTTCTAAGGCCCACTTGACCTCCCATTCCAGAATGTCTCGCTCTGGGTGAGTGATCACACCATCATGATTATCTGGGTCATGAAGATCTTTTTTGTACAGTTCTTCTGTGTATTCTTGCCACCTCTTCTTAATATCTTCTGCTTCTGTTAGGTCCATACCATTTCTGTCCTTCATCGAGCCCATCTTTGCATGAAATGTTCCCTTGGTATCTCTAATTTTCTTGAAGAGGTCTCTAGTCTCCCATTCTGTTGTTTACCTCTATTTCTTTGCATTGATCACTGAGGAAGGCTTTCTTATCTCTTCTTGCTATTCTTTGGAACCCTACATTCAGATGCTTATATCTTTCCATTTCTCCTTTGCTTTTTGCTTCTCTTCTTTTCACCGCTATTTGTAAGGCCTCCTCAGACAGCCATTTTGCTTTTTTGCATTTCTTTTTCATGGGGATGGTCTTGTTCCCTGTCTCCTGTACAATGTCACAAACCTCCATCCATAGTTCATCAGGCAGTCTATCTATCAGATCTAGGCCCTTAAATCTATTTCCCACTTCTACTGTATAATCATAAGAGATTTTATTTAGGTCATACCTGAATGGTCTAGTGGATTTACCTACTTTATTCAATTTAAGTCTGAATTGGCAATAAGGAGTTCATGATCTGAGCCACAGTCAGCTCCTGGTCTTGTTTTTGCTGACTGTATATAGGTTCTCCATCTTTGGCTGCAAAGAATATAATCAATCTGATTTCAGTGTTGACCATCTGGTGAAGTCCATGTGTAGAGTCTTCTCTTGTGTTGTTGGAAGAGGGTGTTTGCTATGACCAGTGTGTTCTCTTGGCAAAACTGTATTAGCCTGTACCCTGCTTCATTCTGTATTCCAAGGCCAAATTTGCCTGTTACTCCAGGTGTTTCTTGACTTCCTACTTTTGCATTCCAGTCCCCTATAATGAAAAGGACATCTTTTGGGGTTGTTAGTTCTAGAAAGTCTTGTAGGTCATCATAGAACCATTCAACTTCAGCTTCTTCAGCGTTGCTGGTCCAGGGCATAGACTTGCATTACCATGATATTGAATTGTTTGCCTTGGAAACAAACAGAGATCATTCTGTCATTTTTGAGATTGCATCCAGTACTGCATTGCAGACTCTTTTGTTGACCATGGTGGCTACTCCATTTCTTCTGAGGGATTCCTGCCCACAGTAGTAGATATAATGGTCATCTGAGTTAAATTCACCCATTCCAGTCCATCTTAGTTCACTGATTCCTAGAATGTTGATGTTCACTCTTGCCATCTCCTGTTTGGCCACTTCCAATTTGCCTTGATTCATGGACCTGACATTCCAGGTTCCAATGCAATATATCACTTCATGGGAAGTAGATGGGGAAACAGTGGAAACAGTGTCAGACTTTTTTTGGGAGGGGGGCTCCCAAATCACTGCAGATGGTGATTGTAGCCATGAAATGAAAAGACCCTTACTCCTTGGAAGGAAAATTATGACCAATCTAGATAGCATATTGAAAAGCAGAGACATTACTTTGCCAACAAAGGTCGGTCTAGTCAAGGCTATGTTTTTCCAGTAGTCATGTATGGATGTGAGAGTTGGATTGTGAAGAAAGCTGAGTGCCGAAGAATTGATGCTTTTGAACTGTGGTGCTGGAGAAGACTCTTGAGAGTTCCTTGGACTGCAAGGAGATCCAACCAGTCCATCTGAAAGGAGATCAGTCCTGGGATTTCTTTGGAAGGAATGATGCTAAAGCTGAAACTCCAGTACTTTGGCCACCTCATGTGAAGAGTTGACTCATTGGAAAAGCCTCTGATGCTGCGAGGGATTGGGGGCAGGCGGAGAAGGGGACGACAGAGGATGAGATAGCTAGATGGCATCACTGACTCGATGGACATGAGTTTGAGTGAACTCTGGGAGTTCGTGATGGACAGGGAGGCCTGACGTGCTGCGATTCATGGGGTCGCAAAGAATCGGACACGACTGAGTGACTGAACTGAACTGAACTCTGGGAGTTGGTGATGGACAGGGAGGCCTGGCATGCTGCAGTCCATGCAGCATGGGTTTTTCAGATGGGTTGCAAAGAGTCAGACAGGACTGAGCGACTGAACTGAACTGAACTGAGCTAATTTCAAGTCTGATCTGTTTCTTAGTCTGTTTCCCATCTGGGCAATTGCTGATTTGATTAATCATTTATAAGTAACTACTATTATATTAATTTAATGTTGTAGACTTAGCCTTTCATTTTATTTCATTTTCTGTTTTCTATTTTTCATTTATTTTCTTTTCCTGCCTTCCTGAGGATTTCTTAAGCACTTTTTTGGAATTCTATTTTTATACACCTATATTATTTTTAAGTATGTTTCTTTTCATATGTTTTAGTGAATTCTCTAGGTATTATCCTATATAACATAACTTATGCCAGTCAACTCATGTCATTTTATGAGTTACAGTGAAGTACGAGTTCCATTTTACCTCCCTTATGCCCCTTTATTCTCCATTTCTAATATATTTGTCTTAAATATTTCCTTTACATATATACTTAATGCATGCATTAGTGTTATGATATTTAATTCAACCATTGCATTAATGTGCTTGGGCTGCCATAGAAAAATACTGCAAACAGGATGGCTCAACAACAGAAATTTACTTTCTCACAGTTCTGGAGGCTGAGAAGTCCCAGATCAAGGTGCCAGCTGGTTTAGTCCTGGTGAGAGCCCACTTCCTGGCTTGCAGATAGTCTCCTTCTCTCTGTGTTCTCACATGTTAGAGAGAGAGACAGCACTCTGGAGTCTCTTCCTCCTCTTATAAGGATAGCAGCCCTATCAAAACAGGACTTCACCTTTATGACCTTTATTTAATCGTCAGCACCTCCACAATGAGGCTTACGGCTTCAACAAATGAATTTGGCAGGAGGACACAAACATTCAGTTCATATTAATCATCAAAGATAATTTTGAAAAGGGAAGTTATATTTACTCATATTTTTGCTTATTGTGTTCTTTCTTCCTTCCCAATGTCCCAAGTTTCCTCATTTTATTGTTTTTTGTTGTTGTAGTTCAGAGAATTTCCTTTAGCCATTCTTTTAGGTAGATTTGGTGGCAACAGATTGTCTTAGTTTTCCTTCATTTGTGAATGTCTTGATTTCTTCTTCATTATTGAAGGATCTTTTCACTGGATATAGAAATCTGGGCTGACAGCTCTTTTCTTTTAGGGCTTGAAAAATGTTGAGCTACTTCCTTCTGATACTTATGGTTTCTAAGTGAGAATATCTATAGCTATTCAAATGGTTTTTCCCTCATTGGTAAGGTGTGCTTTTTATCTTGCTACTTTCAAGACTTTTTCTTTGTTTTTAGTTTTTAGATGTTTAACAATGATTTGTTTTGATGTGGATTTCTTTGGGTGTATCTTGCTTAGGCGTGTTCAGCTTCTTAAATCTATAGATTTATGTCTGTTGCCTAATTTGGAATGTTTTTCAGCCATTATTTCAAGTACTTTTTCAGCTCAGCCTTCTTTCTCCTCTCCTTCCAGTCCTCTGATTACACTAATAATAGATCTTATAGTCCCATACGTCCCTGTGGCTCTGTTCTGATTTCTTAGCATATTTCCTCTCTTTTTTTTTCAGATGGGATTAAATCTATTATTTTATCTTTAAGTTTACTGATTTTTTTCTTTCTGCTGTTGAGACCATCCACTAAATTTTTTATTTCAATCATTGTATTTTTTAGTTCTAAAATTTCCATGTTTGTTCCTCTTAATATCTCCTGTTTCTTTGCTGAGATGTTTTATTTCTTCACTGCAACTCTTTACTTTTTCATTTGTTTCAAGTGCTGATAACTGCTTGTTAAAATGTCTTCATAATGGCTCTTTTAAAATATTTGCTACAGAATACTGACTTCTTTCTCATCTTAGTTTTGATATTTATTGATGATCCCTTTTTATTCAAGTTGAGATCTTCTTGGTTCTCAGCACTAGGTAACTTTCAGTTGCAACCTAGACATTTTGGCTATTATGAGACTCTGGATATTATTTAAACCATCTGTTTTTAGCAGGTTTCCTTTGACATTTTTACAGAAAGGAAAGGAAGGGATGCTTCCTCACTATTGCCAAGTAGAAGTCCAAGTTTCCCACTCTGCCTCACTGTTACTAGGTGGGGGTGGGAATCCTAGCTGGTTACTAGACGTCTACTGGGAGGAATAGGAGTGTCTTGTTATTGGTCCCCACATGGTCTCCACTGACATTTTAGAAGAGAATAGCTTCTCTATTGCCCAGCATGGATGAGATTGATGATCCTCTACTTGACCTTCTCTGACACTACTCCAGAAGGGTGGTGGAGTGCCGACTTGTAGCCTGGAAAGGGTAGAAGCCCTGGTTGTTTGCTTTTTGGTGCTATTTTGCTGCAGTAGATTGATGATTTTGTAAAAGTTTCTGTCTTGGTAGGGTACGTCTTTCTTGGTCATAAAGTTAGAGAGAACATGATCTTGTCAGCACTTTTATGTCTGTTGGTGTTTCTTGGTTGCGGACTTCTTCAGCCCCCAGTCTGAGATGTGTGCAGAAAAGAGAAAACAGAAAACCCAGGGAACTCACTAATCTGTTGTTTTTTGGGTTCTGAAATCCTTAGCCTGGCTTTCTCCTCTCCATTCTTCAGTCTTCTTATGTTCCTTTTATATATAATGCCCAGGGTTTTAAACTGAAAGTAGCAGGAGGAATAGGGAAAGTACATGCATTTTATTTTCTTGGAAGTGGAAGTCCTGGCCTCTCAGTTTATATGTGTATTTTGTGTATTTTAAATTAAAAAGTTTGACTTCCCTGTAGCAACTTGTAAAGAATCTGCCTGCAATGAAGACCAGGGTTCAATCCCTGGGTTGGGAAGATCCTCTGGAGAAAGGAATGGCAACCCACTCCAGTATTCTTGCCTTTAATCTGTCCATGGGAGAATCCCATGGACAGAGGAGCCTGGCAGGCTACATACAGTCCATGGGGTCACAGAAAGTTGGACACGACTGAGCGACTAACACACACACACACACAGGAGCATATCAGAGGTTTGAGGTAACTTTTATAGAAAAATCTACATTACTTCATAATTATTTTAATGAAAAGGCTGAAATTGATGAATCATGTTCTAAGCAATTTCATTTGGACTACAAATTAATGCTATCTTCTTGGATTAAATACCAGAGTTGTTAGAAACAACTTTGGATTAATAGTTAGAGACCTAGGTTCTAGTTCCGAGTATTCCACCATTCGGCTGTGTAAACTTTGGCAGCTCTCTTGGCATCTCAATATTCTCATCTGAATTAAGAATGTTGGACCCATTAGATGATCTCTAAATTTCCTTCTTGCTGTAACATTTTTCTTTTCCCCTCATCTATTTATTACTTTAAAAAATCTATAGACTCCCACTGTAATGTAGGATTTGAAATATGTAGGTTAACCAAACAAAATCCTCATAATTAGATAAGACAAATAATGATAACTATTATTTATCAGATACCTACTGTGATCCAGATACTCAGTACAAGTTTTACTCATGTTTGCTCCTTCAATCCTCAAAATAATCTACTGAAGCAGATATTACACCCATTTTATAAATGAAGAAATAGGCTCAGAAAGATTGTTTTAAATATCTAAGGATATTATGTTATAAAGATCTGTTTGATTCCAAGTCTATTTGATTTCAGAGTGAATGCTCCCAACCATTTACAGATACTTTTTAATTTTTTGGCCACTTTGTAAGAAGCAAATTATTTTATAGAAGTGGAATCTTATAGTACAAGTTCTGGATAGCAAAGAGATATATGTTATTCTTAATTTCTCTAATCACTTTATTCTTTTTGGTTTCATTTTTAAACTACATAAATTAGAAACTACATTTTAAACTGCATAAATTCAGAAAATATACACATATAGCTAATTTTTTGTTCTGTATGTTCTTATTATTCACCACTATCAGATATAGGATGGACGCATCATTCTCCTTGAGAGGTAAAGGAATAAACTCAGCATTTTGAACAGTGTTTCCTCAAGAACAAGATTTTAATTTGTAGTAAAATTAAATAAATTTAATTGCAACTTTCCAAAAGCTTTGTAGTGTCTTAGGAGAGTCTCAGGAACTAAAAGAAAAAATTATGTGTAAATTTTACTCACTTCTGGAGAATAGATAAGTACCATTTGTAGGACTATTTAAGCTAATCAAAAGGTGGAGGCAGGAAGAAATGTAAAAATAAGAAACAGAGAAATCAAACAATGCCAAATTTAAAATTATACAATTTGACATGATGTTAATTCCTAAAAATATTTCATAAATATATTTTTTGGTTTAAGTAAATTAAATGAGTATGTATTATAAAACGAACTTTTGAATGCTCTGCAATTTTTTGAGACCTATGTTTCCTTAGTATGAGAATAGTCTTATAAGATTTATCCTTTCAATCGAAATCAATTCTGTAAGTTTGTATAAATGTCTGGTATATTTATGTAGCAAACGACCCTAAGCGTTTCCATACTTGAGAACCCTAAGTACTTAAAACAGGATTAACATGAGAGGGAAGAAATATCAAGACAAGAAGCTAGGAGTATATAAATCCTTATTTTTCTTTCACTATGAAGTCCCTTTACCATTCTGCTGGCTTACTCTATGAGATTTTCTATGTCTGTCTTGCAGGGGCATTCCATTGGAAGTTACACAAATTTCACATTAGTATGTGTTCCCAAAATTACCAACAGAACTAATTGTGATGTAAAGAGTTGTAATATCATTTCTTTATAAGGACTTAGGAAGCTGATAATTGGCTCCATAATCTTGATCTGAGATCAGGATATGCTTTTCTAGGAAACTGATTGTCTCTCCAGAAAGTTACCATGATTTAGGTAGGTTGAGAACTGGTCCTCTGGTAGGAAGCTTGGTTTTTGCATAAACCCAGTGCATGGACTAGATGCTGTGGTACAGAGAAGCAACTTTCAAAATATTTTTATTTTTTATTGAAATTAAACAAAATCTGGTTCGAAGAAAATATAATCTGTAAGTCCAGTATACTGGACAGGTTAAAAACTGCTCAATTCTGGGAGGAGCCGGAAGTGGAATCAGGTGAACAGCCTGTTCCTTGGTCACTCCACTCTTACATAAAGCATTTTCTATTGAATCTCTTTGAGTCTGAGCAGTACAATTTGTAAAATCTCTTTTGAAAAATAAAGATCACTAAGATTAGGAATCCAAAGACCTAAACTATAGTCCTATTCCTACAATCAAGAAGCCTTATTACCTAATCTCTGTGGATCCAAATTTCCTCATCCATGAAATAAGGAGATTGAACTAGGTGTCTTTTAGCTCAAATATTCGAGGGAACCAATAGCAGCTATGTGTGAATCACAAAACTCTGCTCTATCATTTCTATTGCAAAATAAAGTGCTCACTCAGGGGTAAAATTTGCATGTCTACCTCACAGTTCTAACTCTTAGGAGTGGTTTTTTTTTTTTTTTTTTTTAACCTTAAAAATTTAATGGAGTTAAGAGAAACCTGAAATGTAAAATGTGAAATTGTCCTGTTCTTAGCAATTTGAATATATGTTTCTCACATCATTATGTTTTTCATTGGTTCCCTCAATAGAAATAGAGTGCCCACTGTCTGACAGGTGCTGAACCAAGTATTGAGGCTGGAAAAGATGACAGAAGACAGTGCATTACTCTATAAACATTCAATCCCCTCCTCTCAATACAAAAGGCGATGGGGTCTTAACAACCTGTTCTTTTCAATAGAAGCCTTTTGATTGTGAAACTGCAACCTTTCTCTGCGCTAGAGATGGTACTGCAAAGGAACATACTAAAACTAAATGAAAGGTGAAGTGCACTCATTTAAAACCAACTGTATATTTAAAAATTATATTTTCTGTAAGGAGAATGGCTTTGTTGTAATTGATCTTTGATCAACTTGAGCAAAGTTCTATGGGTATAACAGGCTTTACTTTCCTGATAAGCAGAGCATCTTTTAAATGCGAAGATGGTTCCATTGTCTAGGAGGAGACTTCGCCACTGACAAGAGTCCATATTATCTGAAAGATTCTGGATTACTAGCGTTGCTTGACAAGGATTGGGGTCAAAGTGGGTAACAGTTGGATGAAGATGCAAAAGAGGCCTCTGAAGGTTCAGAAGAGAATTGTGGAAGGCCCATTCCCTCTAGACTTACACCCAATTTCCCCGTCTGTGATACAAACTACAGCCTTTGGGTAGGTCTCCCTTTGTTATTCAGACTGGTAGACCTCCCAGCTCAATCCATAAATGCACATCCACTCCTTCCGAGAGTAGAGTGACTCCCCCCAAAGTGGAGCTGATGTCCTCTCTAGACAAGGCACCTTCCTCATATACCTACCCAACTGTTGACTCGTGTCCAAGAGCCACCATCACCCACCCCAGCACCATCTTCCAGGAACTGGCCTCTCCCCCATTAGTCCCCGCCCTCTTCTGAGAGCACCCAATGGGTGGAGTCGGGGCTGCAGTAGGAGGGGCCAAAGGCGGGCACATTTAAAGAAAGGCAGAGGGCGAAAGGAGGCAAGAGAGGAGAAGAAAGAGAAACCAGGGGGGCGAGGCGCCGTCCAATGACAAAGCCCAGGGGTGGGCGCCGGCCGCCATCTTGTACCGGGCGGCAGGATCTTCACCCGCGTCCTCCGCCCTCGGAGGGGGAGGGGCAGCGGCGGCGGAGGCGAGAAAAGTAGCGAGAGACGCGCCGGGCGGGAGGTGCCAGCAGCGGCCGGCGCCGCGGAGCCAAACACCGGCGGGGACGGCGGCGGCGGGACCCGGCGAGCGCGGGCGGCCCCGAGCGGCCTCCGATGCGGCGCAGCGTGAAGAGGCGGCGGCGCCGGCCCCCGGCGGCCCCGGCCGCGGCCGCCCGGGGCGGCGGCTTTAGGCTGGGAGGAGGGGCCGGTCTGGAGGCGAGGGAGGAGAAGGTGGTGTACTCGCGGTCGCAACTGTCGCTGGCCGACAGCACCAAGGCACTGGGCGACGCCTTCAAGCTGTTCATGCCCCGCAGCACGGAGTTCATGAGCTCGGACGCGGAGCTCTGGAGCTTCCTCTGCAGCCTCAAGCACCAGTTCTCCCCGCACATCCTGCGCAGCAAGGACGTCTACGGCTACTCCTCTTGCCGGGCACTCGTCCCCGAGCCCCCGGGGGGCCCCGCCGCCCGCGGCCCGACGCGCAGGCCGGCCCCGAGCGCGGCGGCCAGGAGGAGGCGCCGCGGAGCCCGGGCGCCAGCCGCCCGCCGGAGGAAGCTGCCGCCGCCCCCGCCACCGGTCCCCGAGGAGAGCTGCCCCGTCAAGCCCGCGGACCCGGAACCCTGCTTCGGGGGCCGCACCCTGGAGGAGATCTGGAGGGCGGCCACCCCGACGCTGACCACCTTCCCCACCATCCGCGTCGGCGGCGACGTGTGGAGCGAGCGCAGCCTGGCGGCGGCACGGCGTAGAGCGCGCCAAATCCTGCGAGTGAACCTGGAACCCGTGGTGAGGCTCCGCCGCTTCCCGGTGCCCCGGGCATGACGCGCGGACCGCGTCACCCTCCCAGACGGGGACGGAGCTCCCGCCCGGAGGGATGGACAAGTGTCAGTCGAGTGTTTACAGATCCGGCCAGGACCCCGTCCCCTTACGCACTTTACGGGCGAAGAAGTCACCGGATGGTGTTCCCGGGCCCGCGGCACCGCCGTCTGGAACTCCGGGGCAGGTGCGCCCTCCACCCCCTCCCAGTGCGGGGCAGCAGAGGAGACCGCGGGACCCGCGGGGGAGGGCCGTTTGCTTCCGTACCCGGGACTGAGACGTCTCCAGGACTGAAGGGGCAGATCCGTTTTCTCCCTTTGGACTCTACCTCACTGGTCTGGAAGTCCTCCGAAGAAGTCGTTATTTTTTCCAAAGGAATTTGGTTTCGTGCTTGTGTAATAAAGCCAGAATCTACTTGCTTTTCACCCCGCTCTATCCCGGCCTCCTTCCCACCCCTTACCCCCATTTTTTTCTTTTCAACTGCCACCCCTCTTTCTGGACGATAGATCGAACCTGTTTTGTGCTGTTGTTGCACCCGTTTGTGCTCAGGGTATTCTGAATCCCACTCGTTTCCTAATTTTAACCGGATTCCAAAGCTTTGACCAAGGATATTTTTCAAACTTATGACTTAATGTTAAGAGTGCAAGGATTTGTATGATTTGAATGCCATGGGCTCAGTGATTACAAACAAAGAGATGCAAAGTACAACTATTTCAACATTTTTGAAGTGTTTCTAAAGATTTTATATTGAGATTTAATGTTTATATATACTGAGCTCCTAAAGAAAATGGTAGAAACTCATATAAAGTTCTGTTTAGGAAAAGTTGATTTGTTAAATTCTTTTTGATTAAATAAAAATTAAAGTACGTTGAAACCACATGGCTTGTGATAAAGAAAAAAATGCGTTACAAAGAACTGGTGTTGGTTAAAGAGATGGATGGAATCCTATTGGAAATGGTTTGGCCTCTTTGTACTGGTCTAACATACAAATCCAGGAGAAGTTCAAAGGTAACCTATTTTAAATTGGGAGCCACGTAGGAGAAATGAATGTGTGTAAACCTGGTGATTAAAATGGTAAACAGAATACCCATTAGAGTTCTCAGAACTATTAGCTCTTTAGAGGGGTGGGGGCATTTCTTGGTATCAAATAACTTGTTGAAATTACTCTGGGCAAAATAGATCTTTCTCTACTTTGTGCTGAATAGCAGAAAGTGCCCCGACTAATACCCATCACCTTTATAGACATCGTGACATTTGTCTTTTTTCCTCCACGAGTATCCTTTTTTATCTTAATTCCATTCATAATTATGTTTGCAGTTACCTGTCTTTGTTGACAGCTGAAGACCACAGGAATCCAACGGGCGATTCACACTGAGTACTGACCCTTCTTATACACTTTTATAATAGCGTTTATACCATATGGCCCAGAGTGGAATTCTTGATTATCCAAGTGCCTTTGGTCATTGGTGGCAGCAAGACTTAATGGTTTTTAGCCAGTGGTGCCACAGCCAGATTTTACTGCAATATCTAAAGGGTCAAGTGGTTTTTGTACCACAGTTTTTCAAATTTAAGTAGTCTGCCATGAAACTGCTTACACTGGCTGGAACTTAACATAGGAAGTCCTCAATATTAAGATTTCTCTCTGCTTGGCAGCTTCTTAGGAGAATAGTAAGAGTTGCAGTTTCGACTCTTGTGTTCTTAGATTTCAAATGGCATAGCTTTCTGAATTGAATTTTTCAAGTTTAATAGTACATAAGTAGGAGTTTTGTGACTTTAATTTCAGTGTTCTTGTTTTGTAAAAAAGAAATATATATATATATTATATATACATGACTTGATGCCAGTTTCCCAGTATGCCTCATATTCTCTTATTCACTACTCAATAATAATGCGTTGTAACAAACACTGTCACATGAGTAAATAAAAATGAATCATTACTTAGATGATGGAGAGTGTTACATTTGATCTCTGTGATCGGAAGCTTATATATATTCTTTTGGTTGTTAGCTTCCATTGGCAGTTGTATTGCAGATACATAGGGTTTTCTCCCTTCTCTCACTCCCAAATTGTTCATTTTTTTAGTTAGCCCCTAAAAAAAACTATGTATTGGTACCACTTACTATTGTATATAGTTTTATAATAATTAAAAAAATAAATTCAATGGCCATATTAGAATGTAATTTAAACATACAGCTTATCCAGATAGTTTCCCAGAGGGTTTTGAAATTAAACTTAGCTGGGAGGATAACTGCTCAGCACAAAACTGAAACAACCATTGACATCATGCATTTATTTTAACTGAGATTCTTAACATTTTTCCCTCATGCCTTGTTACTTTAGTGCACTTGAACTAGCATAAATGCTTCTTTGAATTATCTGGGCTGTCTGATTTGGATCTGATTGCCCATCTTGAATTCAATATGTTATTTATCTGGTCTGTTTAAAAATCATACCATTTCTAGTTTGTGAAATAGGTGTCAAAAAAGTCTTTATTTTTGCCAAGTGTTCTTTAGCAAAGCCTATGTTACAACTCCTAAAATGTGAAGAAACAACTAATATAGTTGGCTAGTATATTAATAGGAAAGTGAAAGTATTTTGTGGTTACATTGGGCAGAATACGAAAAGAAACTTGGCAAGGTGGCCTTTATGGTGAGACATCCACTTTCTGTCCTCTAAGTCTGTAGTTTAGCATGTATATAGTTTTTTAAAAGATATCTCATTCATTCTCTTATAAGATTGTCTTATATCTCATATGGCACAAGTAGAGGGAGAAGCTAGGAGGAAGTTGATCACCTCGCTATGCTTTTATTTCATTTTTAACTCTTGAGTGCCTAAATGTGGTGACTGTCACCTCAGCTAACCTTTGAATCTTCCTGATGTCATTTTTATCTTCCCTGTCAACCAACAACTTAATTTTCCTTCCTGAAACCAGTAATGTCATGATTGTTAAGGGCAAGCTCTGTTGTTGATAGTGCAAAGTGTCGCTGTTGTGGTGCGTATTTATTTTGTCAAAGTTTGAGTACCCTGTTGGACTTGTATAACTAAGCTGGTGGCTGACACCTATTGATTTGCTCCACGCAAATGATAGTACTATAAAATTCTTCAATAAAGAAACATTGAAATTATTTGAATACAAAAAACATGAGCAATTCTGAACTCAAAGCCTTTTGTTGTTTTTAGGGTTGCCACAGCATTCTTTAAATTGGTGGTTTTTAGTGGATTTATAATATTTACTTTACTGGTGTGTTTCAAATATTTTTTGATGGCCTGTTATGTCTTAAGTACTTTAGAAGACAATTGTTTGTTAATGGAACTAAATTGTTTCCGTGGACAGTTTGATGTGCATATGATTAAGATTTACAATCTGGTTGTACTCTGCTTTTTAACTTATTAACTGTAAATAAATTTTAGAGAATACACGGTGACTGATTTTTCTAATGATGTTGAAAGTTTTTGAAATGGGATTTTATGTTTTTATGTGAGTTGGAAAGCATCTTGGGATCAATTTTTACTTTTTTTGATGAACTTGAGACTCCTACCAGTCTTGAGATCTGTGTTTTGTGCTTGAGATCTGTGTTTTGTGCTGTCTTGAGGCTCTTTTTGACATCACCTCTTAGATGATCTAGTGAATGTCCAGAATAGTATTTCATGGCCAATCTTGTCATTACCAAAATTTGCCAGCAAAAAAAAAAAAAAAGACTTTAAAGATGCATCAAAATTCAGTTTTGAACCCTGGCCCCAAATCTTCCTGTGGTGGTGATAAAAAGTCTAAATAAAGCTCACATTGTACATGGTAAGAGAGAATGTCCAAGTGTCTCCTTGTGAGTAGCAGCAGTAAATGCTGTTCCACAGAATGAATAAAGCCAGAATTTTCATTAGTCTAGAAGGTAGGAGTGGAGTATTACCAAAGGCAGGATTCATAGTACTACTGTGTAGCCTGAAGTTCCTGTCAACAATTAGAAGCAGCACAGTGTAGTAAACTGAATCCCAGTGCCTGGAGTGGAATTATGGTTTCACCTCGCATAATTAGAACTTGAGATAAGTTATGTAAACTATCCATGCTTTAGCTTCCTCAAGTATCATATGTGGTTAGTTTAAAAAAAGGGGGATATTAATGGTGGGCACATAGGAAATTCTTCATAAATGCTATTAATTGGAGATACCTGTGCTGAGAATATAAATGCTGAGAATGATTGATCTCCTGGGAATTTAGCACCCCAAGAGTAGAGTGTGGTCTGGGAAAGCTAAAAGATGGATAGAGATGATAATTTGTGGGTGAATTAAATTGAAGACAAGAATCTCGAAATATCTTTAGCCTGCTGACAAACTATAAAGCAAGAGTTTGGATTAAGTTGACTTATTGGGTTGACCAAAAAATTGGTTCAGGATTTTTTCTGTAAGATGTGGAAAACCCTGAATGAGCTTTTTGGCCAACCCAATACAAAACAGATTTTACTGTTGGAGTTTCTTAGGCTCTCTTAAAATTTGGGGAGTCTTCTTTAATCATCATGATATCTCTGAAAGATAATTCAGATGCACTGTTACATGTTTTAAACTATCTGAGAATTTATAAAAGTAATAGATTAACGTTGTTGATCTTAGAACTTGGCAGATTTCCGCTCTAAGTTTTCCCTTGGCATAAGTTCAGGAAGGGTTGCTTAAGAACCGTGTTACTTTGCATGTACAGAACTAAATTAGAATAAACTCCTGTGAAGTTTATAGTTCGGTTGTTCAAGGAGACAAATGAGTATGATATGTTTGAACAGCAAAAAATTATTACTGAAAGTAAAAAAATCATGTTTGAAATATTGACTCATTTGCAGACTTGGGGTCTACAGCCTGTAGTTTAGTTATAGTTCTTTTTCTTGTTGTTTAGTCACTAAGTCCAGTCTGACCCTTTGCAACCCCATGGACTGTAGCCCATCAGGCTCCTAGGTTCAAGGGGTTTCCCAGGCAAGAATACTAGACTGGGTCGCCATTTCCTTGCCCCAGGAATCGTCCCAACCCAGGGATCAAACCCAGGTCTCTTGCACTGTGGGCGAATTCTTTACTGACTGAGCCACAAGGGTAGACATAATTCCTCATCGCGCAAAGAATAACAGAGCATATTTTAACTTGTGAGAAAGCTGAGGCTTCAGTATCTGAAGCTGACACAAAGAACTGTGTTAGGTGGAAGTTATCTAGTAGTAAGAAGCTCAAAACAGAGCCTGATTGCTGATTTAAGAGCAATGACTTCTCACTGTCTTGGTAAATGTCATGCTAAACCATGATCTGAAACATGATAAACATATCCAGAAACCAACTGGAGGGTAATGATAATAACAACAGCAAACACTATGGTTGACCCAGCAAATTTGAATAAATATTCTGTTGGACTCAAAAGTGGACTTCTGCTTCTGAAAGTATTCATAGAAATGTTACACTGAGATTCTTACAAAAAGTAACTTTTATATACACACACACAAACACACACACACACATATATATATATCTGCCAGGATTTTTAAAGTACATATTATTTGTTTAAATGTTTAGTGGCAAGAATTTAGAAAAAAAGAGTGTGGCTTAGGGTTCAAAACTCCCAGATTAAAGTATTGAAGCATAATACACATACTAAAAAGTGGATGTATGAAAAATGTGAGCTCAGCTTGATACAGTTTCGTAAATTCAGTATATTCGGAGAACCAGCACTCAGACTGAAAAAACAAAATCTAGCCAGTACCGTCAGGGGATTCTCCTATGCCCCTTTAAATCACTCACCATCTCCCCTCCAAGAGAATCTTTATGTTGACATCTTACTGCATAGACAACTTTACCTGTTTTTGGACTTTATATACATGGAATTATGTGTTATATGCCTAGCTTCTTTCACTGAAAATTATTTGTGAGATTCCTTCATATTATTGCATGTAGTTCTTAATTATTTATTCTCATTGGTGTGTAAAATTACACTGTGAATATTCTACAAAGTTTTTACAACTCTTGATGGGCATTTAGGTAGATTTCAATTTAGGGCAATTATGAATAAAGCTTCAGTGCATGTAAGAGAACATGACCTTTGGTGAATTTTTTTTTTTCAATATTTGTCTTGGAGTGAGGCTTCCCAGGTGACTCAGTGGAAGAGAATCTGCCTGCCAATGCAGGAGACGCGGGACGCAGTTTCGATCCCGGGCTCGGGAAGGTCCCCTGGAGGAGGAAATAGCAACCCACTCCAGTGTTCTTGTCTGGGAATCCCATGGACAGAGGAGCCTGGTGGGCTGCAGTCCTTAGGGTTGCAAAGAGCTGGATACAACTTAGCGACTAAGTATACATGGATGCCCTACGAGTGAATTTGCTGGGTCACCTGCTGTGCAAATAATCAGTTTTGGTAGAGGCCGCCAGTTTTCTAAAGTTGTTGTTCATCACTCAGTCGTGTCCAACTCTTTGGGACCTCATGGACTGCAGCACGCCAGGCCTCCCTGTCCTTCATCATCTCCTGGAGGCTGCTCAAACTCATGTCCATTGAGTCGGTGATGCCATCCAAGCATCTCATTCTTTGTCGTCCCCTTCTCCTGCCTTCGATCTTTCCCAGCATCAGGGTCTTTTCAAATGAGTCAGCTCTTCACATCAGGTGGCCGAAGTATTCTAAAGTGATTATACCAATTTACACAAACTTTCATAGTAGTATGTGGGTGTCGTCACATCCTTGCCTACACTTGGTATCTTTAGTCTTTTTCATTGTAGCCATCCTGGTGGGTAAACACATGTTTTAAAAAATTAAAAGCATTTTAATCCAAGTGATGTGTCAGTTCAGTTCAGTTCAGTCGCTCAGTCGTGTCCGACTCTTTGCGACCCCATGAATCGCAGCACGCCAGGCCTCCCTGTCCATCACCATCTCCCGGAGTTCACTCAGACTCACGTCCATCTAGTCAGTGCTGCCATCCAGCCATCTCATCCTCTGTCGTCCCCTTCTCCTCCTGCCCCCAATCCCTCCCAGCATCAGAGTCTTTTCCAGTGAGTCAACTCTTCACATGAGGTGGCCAAAGTACTGGAGTTTCAGCTTCAGCATCATTCCCTCCAAAGAAATCCCAGGGTTGATCTCCTTTAGAATGGACTGGTTGGGTCTCCTTGCAGTCCAAAGGACTCTCAAGAGTCTTCTTGTACATAATTAAAAAAAAAAAAAAAAACCTAAAAAGCACACGAGGACTAACAATTATAAAGCCCCACCTTACCCACAAACACTCCTTTCCTAGACTTTTTTTTTAAGTCAAGGGTTTTGTAGAATTGGCTATTTTTTTTAGGACAGTTTTAGGTTTACAGGCAAATTCCATAGAAAGTACAGAATTTTGTGCCACTCTCAGTTTCTACAGTTATTAATATCTTGCATTAATAGGAATACATTTATTATAATTGATAGAGGACTCATTTTTTTAATTAAAATTTTTTCTTCTAGTTTTATTGAGATGTAATTGACCTACAGATGTAATTGACCTATATGTTTAGGGGGTTTCTCTGATAGCTCAGTTGATAAAGAATCCACCTGCAAGGCAGGAGACCCCAGTTCAATTCCTGGGTTGGGAAGATCTGCTGGAGAAAGGATAGGCTACCCACTCCAGTATTCTTGGGCTTCCCTTGTGGCTCAGCTCATAAAGAATCTGCCTGCAATGCAGGAGACCTGGGTTCAATCCCTGGGTTGGGAAGATCCCCTGGGGAAGGGAAAGGCTACTCACTCCAGTATTCTGGCCTGGAGAATTCCATGGACCGTATAGTCCATGGAGTCGCAAAGAGTCGGACATGACTGAGTGACTTTCACTTTCACACTGTACAAGTTTAAGGTGTACAGCAGAATTATTTGACTTACATACATCATGAAATGATTATCACAGTAAGCTTAGTGAACTTCATAAGTTTATGCATCATCTTATAGAGAAACAAAATTAAAAGAATCGAAAAAACTATTTTTCCTTGTGATGATAACTCTTAGAATTTACTCTCTCAATAACTTTGATCTATAATATGCTGCTGCTGCTGCTACTAAGTTGCTTCAGTCGTGTCCGACTCTGTGCAACCCCACAGATAGCAGCCCACCAGGCTCCGCCATCCCTGGGATTCTCCAGGCAAAAACACTGGAATGGGTTGCCATTTCCTTCTCCAATGCATGAAAGTGAAAAGTGAAAGTGAAGTTGCTCAGTCGTGTCCGACTCTTCCCGACCCCATGGACTGCAGCCTACCAGGCTCCTCCGTCCATGGGGTTTTCCAGGCAAGAGTACTGGAGTGGGTGATATATAATATAGAGCAGTGTTAATTATACTTATCACAGTGTACATTACATCCTGAGTAACTTATAACTTATAATTAGAAGTTTGTAGATTTTGACTGCCTTTATCCAGTTCTGGCTTCCCCCAGGCTACCTCCTGTAACCACAAACCTGATCTTTTTTTTCTATCAATTTGTTTATTTTTGCAATATAGTTGACCTATACTATGTTAGTTCCTATTACTCAACAGTGATTTAATATTTCTATACATTTAAAAATGATCACCATGATAAATCTAATAACCATCTTTCACCATATAAACGTAATTATTGACTCTATTTGCCACACTGTACACTTCATACCTGTGACTTGTTTTACAACTGGAAACTTGTATATCTTAATCTTCCTTACCTTTTTCTCTCCTTCCCTCACCTCCCACCCTCTGGCAGCTACTTGTTCTCTGTGTCTATAAATCTCTTTCTGCTTTGTTATGTTGATTTATTTGTTTTACTTTTTAGATTTCACAGATAAGCAAAATTGTTTTTGTCTTCCTTTTTAATTCACTTCACTTAGCATAATATCTTCTAGGGTATGTTGCAACAAAAGAAAAGATTATTTTTTATAGCTGACTAATATTTGATCATATGTACACCATAACCTACTTTATGCAATCCTCTATTGATGGACACTTAGGCTACTGCCATATCTTGACTATTGTAAATAATGCAACAATGAATATAGGGATACATATATCTTTTTTAGTTAATATTTTTGCTTTCTTTGGATTAATACTAGAGAGTAGAATTGCTGGATCATGTAGTAATTCTGGTTTTAATTTTTTGAGGAGTATCTATATTGTTTTCCATAGCAGCTGCACCATTATATTGCCAGTAACAGTATACCAGGATTCCTTTTTCTCCATATCATCACCAACACTTGTTCTTTTTTATCTTTATTGATAATAGTCATTCTGACAATTGTAAGGTGATAGCTCATTGTGGTTTTGGTTTACTTGTCTTTGATGATGAGTCATATTGAGCATCATTCCATGTGCCTGTTGGCCATCTGTGTGTTTTGGGAAAATGTGTCGTTTCTCTGCCTATTTTAAATTATTTTTTAATGTTGAGTTGCATAAACTCTTTATATATTTGGTATATTGATTCCTCATTATATATAGTTTGCAAATATCTTCTCCCATTCAGTAAGCAGCCTTCTCCTTTTGTTGATAGATCATGGCATTCGGTCCCATCACTTCATGGTAAATAGATGGGGAAACAGTGGAAATAGTGGTAGACTTTATTTTTCTGGGCTCCAAAATCACTGTAAATGGTGATTACAGCCATGAAATTGAAAGACACTTACTCCTTGGAAAGAAAGTTATGACCAACCTAGACAGCATATTGAAAAGCAGAGATGTTACTTTGTCAACAAAGGTCCATCTAGTCAAGGTTATGGTTTTTCCAGTGGTCATGTATGGATGTGAGAGTTGGACTATAAGGAAAGCTGAGCACCGAAGAATTGATGCTTTTGAACTGTGGTGTTGGAGAAGACTCTTGAGAGTCCCTTGGAGTGCAAGGAGATCCAATCAGTCCATCCTAAAGGAAATCAGCCCTGAATATTCATTGGAAGGACTGATGCTAAAGCTGAAACTCCAATACTTTGGCTACCTGATGCGAAGAACTGACTCATTTAAAAAGACCCAGATGTTGGGAAAGATTGGGGGCAGGAGGGGAAGGGGATGACAGAGAATGAGATGGTTGGATGGCATCACTGACTCAATGGACATGGGTTTGGGTGAAGTCCGGGAGTTGGTGGTGGACAGGGAGGCCTGGTGTGCTGCAGTTGGTTCATGGGGTCACAAAGAGTCAGATATGACTGAGTGACTGAACTGAACTTACTGATTCACTGTGCAAGATCTTTTTAGTTTGATGTAGTCCCATTTGTTATTTTGCTTTTGTTGCCCTTGCCTTAGGAGACATATTCAAAAAATATTACTAAGACTGATGTCGAAGAGCATACTACCTGTGTTTTCTTCCATAAATTTTATGGCTTCAGGCCTTGCATTTAAATCTTTAAATCATTTGAATTAATTTTGTATATGATGTGAGAAATGGTCTAGTTTGACTCTTTCTTGTATATGTCTAGTTTTTCCAACAGCATTTATTAAAGAAGCTACCTTTACCTGATTGTATTTTTTTGCCTTTGTCGTAGATTAACTGCCCATTTAAGTGTGGGTTCATTTCTGCACTCTTTATTTTGTTCCATAGAGCTGTGTGTCTGCTTTATTGTTTGGTTTTGTTTTGTTTTTGCCAGTACCATATTGTTTGATTACTGTAGCTTTGTATTATAGTTCACAATCAGGGAGCATGATACCTCCAGCTTTGTTCTTCTTTCTCGAGATTGTTTTGATCATTCAGAGTCTTTTGTGTTTCCATACAAACTCTGTGAAATATGCCATTGGTATTAATATTTTGATAGGGATTCTATTGAATCTTTAGATTGCTTTGGATAGTATGGTCATTTTAACAATATTATTTTTCCAATCCATGAATACAGTAGATCCTCCTATCTGTACATCTTCAGTTTCTTTAACCAGTGTCTTATAGTTTTCTGAGTATAGCTGTTTTGCCTCCATAATTAGATTTATTCCTAGGTATTTTGTTCTTTTTGATGTGATTATAAATGGAATTATTTTCTTAATTTCTTTTTCTGATAGTTTGTTGTTAGTATATAGAAATGCAACACATTTAATGTATATTAATTTTGTATCCTGCAACTTTGCCAAATCCATTGATGAGCTCTATTAGTTTCTTGGTGGTGTCTTTAGGATTTTCTATGTTAAATATTATGTCATCTGCAAACAGTGACAGTTTTACTTCTTTCCAAGAAAAGGCAGAGGAACCAGAGATCAATTTGCCAACATCTGTTGGATCATAGATAAAGCAAGGGAATTCCAGAAAAACATTTATTTCTGTCTCATCAACTATGCTAAAGCCTTTCACTGTGTGGATCACAACAAACTGGAAAATTCTGAAAGAGATTGGAATACCAAACCACCTTACTTGCCTCCTGAGAAACCTGTATGCAGGTTAAGAAGCAATAGTTAGGACCAGACATGGAACAATTTGAATGATTCAAAACTGGGAAAGGAGTACATCAAGGCTGTATATTGTCACCCTGCTTATTTAACTCATATGCAGAGTATTTCATGTGAAATGCCAGGGTGGATGAATCCCAAGCTGGAATCAAGATTGCCGGGAGAAATATCAATAACCTCAGATATGCAGACAACACCACCCAAAGGCAGAAAGCAAAGAGGAACTAAAGAGCCTCTTGAATGTGAAAGAGAAGAGTGAAAAATCTGACTTAAAACTCAGCATTTAAAAAATGAAGATCATGGCATCCAGTCCCATCACCTCATGGCAAATAGATGGGGAAAAAAATGGAAACAGTGATAGATTTTATTTTCTTGGGCTCCAAAATCACTGTGGACAGTGACTGCAGCCATGAAATTAAAAGATGCTTGCTCCTTGGAAGAAAAGCTGTAATAAACCTAGACAGCGATATTAAAAAGCAGACATCACTTTGCCAACGAGAGTCAGTCTAGTCAAAGCTATGGTTTTTCCAGTAGTCATGTATGGTTGTGAGTGTCGGACCATAAAGAAGGCTGAAGGCCAAAGAACTGATGCTTTCAAAATGTGGTGCTGCAGAAGACTCTTGAGAGTCTCTTGAATAGCAAGGAGATCAAACCAGTCAATCCTAAAGGAAATCAGTCCTGAATATTCATAGGAAGGACTGATGCTGAAGTTAAAGCTCTAATACATTGGGCACCTGATGCAAAGAGCCAACTCATTGGAAAAGACCCTGATTCTGGGAAAGATTGAGGGCAGGAGGAGAAGCGGGCAGCAGAGGATGAGATGGTTGGATGGCATCATTGACTCAATGGACATGTGTTTGAGCAAACTCCAGGAGATAATGAAGGCCGTGGAGGCTTGGCTTGTTGCAGTCCATGGGGTCGGAAGGAGTCAGATACGACTTAACGGTGACATTGACATTTCAGAGGGCAGTTTGCTTTACTCCGTCCACTTATTCAAATGTTACTCTTATCCAGAAACATCACCACAGATGCACCAGAAATAATGTTTAACCAAATATCTGGGCCCTCTGTGGCCTAGCCAAGTTGAAACATAAAATTAACCATCACATTATGTAATTTTAAGCTAGGTACTTAAATCTCTTACATGTTCTATCCTTTTTTACTTCCTACATTGTAAGATGTCTCCTTTATCCTTTGTGCATTTTTTATTTCTCCTCCACCTAGTATCAGCTTTGTACTTCTTTCATTGTTGTTAGTATTTTATTCTTCCTTGCAATCAAGTCTTTTTTTTTTTAATTGTGCAGAGTTTAATTTTAAAAATTGAAAACCGAGAAATGGTTTCTGTTCTTATGACTGTGTAAATAGCATTCAAATCTTAGAATTACTAATCCATGTTTGCAACACTTGTACCTCTTGAATGAGAACATCCTTAGTGTCAAGGTGAAATGGATTCTTTTTCACTATATACTGTCAATGCTTTAAAACATGCCATATTTTCGTTGGTTCATTCAGACTAAGACCATCTTGTGGATATTTTTCTTTTTTTTGGCCCCCAAGCTTTTTTAAAAAGAAATTTTTCTATTATCTTGGTCTGTTTCAGTGTCTAAGGTCTGGATTGTACCAGTGAATGGATAATCTGGAGATGTCCCCACCCCCTATTTTCATAGAAGAATAGTACATTACACTCCAAGCGGCCCCCAGCCTCACTACTGTCATCAATAGGGCTTCAAAAGGGTATCTCTATGGCGTTTAATTCATGTCAGTGGTATAAACACCTTGCTTTCAGGTCGAATTTAGCAGATTTTGTTAGTAACTTTTCTTAAAGGTTACTGTTGAGCTTTTGCTTCATGTAAACCAGGACTAAAAACACCTCATGGGGCCACTACAAGTAAGCGAACTAAAAAGGAACTGTACATGTTTAATTCAATCTAAGACTATGAAATATATCATGTAAGTTTGTTAAAATGTGAAAAATAGCAGTTAACTTCTACATGCCAGTTTCTGGAAAACTGTTTATCTTAAAATCAACAAGACATGTATGTAAAAACATTAACATTAATACCCCCCAGTGTCCCAGCTATAGTTGGGATAGTCATTCCCAAGCCAGGTTGCGCTTCAAAAACACCTTAGAACACCTGCCTAGTTCCTGTCCAAATATTCAGAAACTCCAGGGACTGGGGAGAAGAGGTCCAAGCACAGTACTTAGGAAACTCTCCAGATGATCCTGTAACTGGAAACTGCTTAAAGATATGCAAGCCTTTATGTTGGAACTTGAAAAGGAAAATCAAGATGTGAAGGCAGTTCTATAACTTTATTCAACAATCACAGTTAATTCTTTTCCACATTAACTGTCTGTGGATTTTTGAAAGTGGTGACAGAGAGGTATGTAGGTAACCAACGTATAAAGCTTGTTTGGTCAGTCTTCATCCTCATTACTTTTTCTGGAAGACCACATGTGGTTACAGTATGGGACATTCCTTATTCCTTTGGCCCAGTAGAGCTTGGTATCAATGTGCACATCTGGAGTTCCTATCTCCTTCATGGCAAATTTCTGGATTCCTTTATGTGCCCAAGGGGCCTGCTTCTTGAACCCCACTCCATGGATGCACTTGTGAATTTTGGTTGTATATTCTCTAGTCACCACCTTGTTGATGGAGGACCAGCTTCTTCTTTTCACCGCCCTCCTTTGCAGGAGCCATCTTGCGGGGCCCTGGTTGGGCCCAGCAATTTTCCATCTTATGGATATATTTTTTTAAATTTTCCTTGATTTTCTAACTGCTCTTTGCTTCCTTGCACTCTTTTAATGTTCTCAGATCATGTTATCTATGAAGTCATCTTCTTTTCCTCCTAGAGTTGTCTCATTTCTTCTCTTCTCCTGCCCCAGTTTATTACACTGATGATGATAGTCCTGCTTCTTAGCTTTCATCCTGAAGATTTCCCTCGCTGCTGTCCTGATTTGATCCCATGTTTCATGGTAACATGACTACCTGGAAAGATAGGGAGTGTTTAAGATCATGGGCCCTAGAGTCAGACAGACTGCCCAGGCTTAGATCTTAGTTCTACAACTTACCAAAACATAGGTAACTTATTTGGCTCCTTTATAACTCAATCTCCTATTCTATAAGCTAGTAATAGTATATTCTTCATAGGATTGTCATGTGATTAAATAATAATACATGAACAAGACTCACCACAGTGCCTGGCATAAAATAAGCACTTAGTAACTGTTAGCTATTATTAATTATCTTCTGTATTTATTTCTCTTCTCTTCTATCTTTTGCTAGAGTACATCCTCAGTTGACTTCCTAATCATGAGTGAATACAAATATTCTGAGGTTTTGTGAATCTGAAATATCTTTATTCTGCTCTCACACTTAATCGACAGTTTTGACAAGTTTAGAATTCTAGGTTATGATGACTCATTGCCTACATAACCCCAGATTTTAACACTGTTGGAACTATTATACCTACTTTCTATAGTATTTCTGACTCATATTGTCACTTTTACCTTATTTTATTCTTTTGAAATGATTCACTATGTTCAACTCACACTCAAAGCAAGGGGAACTAGGCCCCACTCTTGGAGAACCTAAGAGAACGTGTGAACATATTTTAAGCCAACATGGTCTGCCTTCTGGTACAAAATTATTTACATTCATTTGACATGCAAAATATCCTCAGCTCATAATGAACATCCTCAAAGTTCCAGACCTTTATAACATCAGCTCAGTGTCCAGGATGCTTCATCTAAATTAGGTCCAGGTATGAATGAGGCTCCTCAGGTGCAATTTTTTTTAACCTAAAAAAAAATTTTTTTTTTACCCTGCTGCCGTGCATGTGGGATCTTAGTTCCCAGACCAGGGATCAAATCCACACTCCCTGCACTGGAAGGGCCAAGTCTTAACCACTGGACCACCAGGGAAGTTCCCTCAGGGGCAATTTCTTAAGCATAGGTCCTTGAGTACACTTCCTCTCAATCCAAATACTGCAATTTAAAGGTACAACCAACACAGGCATAGACTAATCAGAATAGTCATTGCTTTTCAAAAGGAAGCGAAGAGGTACTCAAAGATCACTGATCCATAGCAAATCTGAAATTCAGCTGGACACAGGTTGACTCATCCTTCATTGGGATGCAAAGCCTGAGAATCCTTTTCCATAGCTCCAGCTCTACCCTCTGGGCTGTTGACTTCATCCTTGGAGTCATTTTTCCTTTTTTGTGGAGGATAGCCTATATCTGCAGCTGCATAGCTGTCTCAGTCTACTAATTGTAGTAATTTGTGGCTGCAAAGCACTCTTTCACTGTGCTGTCTCCATGCTTTTAAGCAAGCTCTTCTCTATGCTGGGCTTCTGCTAAGACTCATGAGTAACAACATTCTTCTCCACTACCAGTTATATAGTAACATACAGTTTACTTTGCTTTATGAAAGTATGCTTATATTGCAGAATATTTGGATTCTCTAAGACTCTAATTCCTTTAGGAGACTTTCCTGACATCTTTTCTCAAGTGTCATCTGTTCAATTCTGTTCTTAATAATTTTGTCTTTGATAAGGGCTGTATCATTCGTGTTATCCGTACTAATAAAATATGAAACTATATTTCAGTGGTATTCACTAAAATGCAAGTAGTATCAGTCAGAAGTGCATTCAGCTACAAAGAAACAGAAAGCCTGCCACCAGCGACTGAAACAAAGAGAGGGGTGTACTTGGCACACTTAGATTTGTCTGCTTCTCTCCATTTTTCTCACCTCCCAGCCCCAGCAGCAGTGAGAATCTGATTAGTCCGTCAGTCTCTAGCAGGTATGAATATAGACTGTCTCACTGGATAACCTTTGTGCTGTGCTGTGACTAGGATAAGAGGGTTAGTTCTGACAGAAGCATCTGGTTTGTGGAGCCATAGAGCAGTGTCTGTGCACCTCTTCTGAAAGGGACAGGATAAATTTCAAGCACTCAGGGGCTTAACTGCTCCTTGAAGGCTGATGTGTTTTTGGTCATCTTCATCCATTTACCAAACTAACATAAATTTTATGGTAAAGAAAGTGGGGTTTGTGTGTCCTTTGCAGACTGGAATTCTTGTCCTAGTTTTGAGTATTTTTCCAATAATTTGTGGATTTCCTAAAAATATTAGGAGTTGGACCTTAGAATCTCAGCACTTTGTGGTTCTGATGGGGGTGGGAGTGGGAGGGTCAGATCATACTCTGAGAAACTCTGCCTTGGAAAGTTGTATCCCTTTAGATTTTCAAAGCACTGTATGCAACCTGGTTAGCAAAGCTCTGGAAAGTGTTTATAAGTATAAATTTAGTGCTTTTTTTGAGATCTGAATCTTAGTCTCCACCTTTTCATTACCTCTCAATGTTTTTTCCCTTCAGATCTTTACTTTCTTTGCATTATTCTATTAGGCGTTTGACCAAAATTATCAAATAAACTTTTCCTTAAATTGAATATGAACATTTGGAAGAGTACTGACACGTTCAGTATCCAAATATTTTATGATCTCTGGTAGGAGTTGCTTCTTTCTGTGGAAGATGAATAAATAAACTAATGTCTTTTTCTGGTCCCAAGTGAAAATATCTTCTTTATTGATGAGCAAATAAATGTGCAATGAAACATGCTAGATACTACAGGGAGGAACAAGAAGATTACGTATATAAATTATATTCCATTTGTGTCATCAAAAAAAGAGAGATAAACTATTTTTACTTGATTAGTGAGGATAAGATGTGCTTTAAGAATAAAAGGGAAGACAGACATAAGATCAGATAAAAGTTAAACAATAAAATATTTTTCCCCCTAGGGCAGCAAGGAGTTATTAGATATACCATGAGCTGTAAGTTTTATACTAAAAATGTTGCTGCTAATAAGATTAAATGAGTTATTTTTTAAAATTTTGCATAGTGCTATTATTCCTTTGTTCTTCAAAGCTGAAGACATTTCTTCTTTCTGCTTTTAACATGAAATTAAAAGATATTTCCCCTGTATATTTCCTTCTTGCCATCTTAAAGCTGAGCTTTAAAAAAAGTCTTTTGTGTATTAATTCTTTTCTTTCCATCCTTTGTACAAAACCAAAGAGATTGGGAATAATGTTTACTATTGTTAACCCAAGCCGAGTGAACTTAAATCATCATAGAAGGACGAGACTTTGAGTTCATCTCTTAGAGTTCCATTTGTAGCCCTTGGGCAAAATTCTGTTGGAATTATCCATACATAGTGGAGACCCTGTCTCTGTAAGGAACTGTCTGATTTGACCTCAGATACTGCTTTTTCTAGAACCCTAGGAGTTTAGAGGGTGGGAGGATTGGTGGAGGGAGATTGAGTCTTTGCAGAATACTCTCTCCTGGTTTACTTGAAGCCAGCTGAACTGAGGGAAGTTCTATTAATATCTTGGAAGGGCTTGGATCAGCAGGACTTGGCCCTCAGTGGTTGTGGAATTAATGAAAAATACACCTATGAGAACCCATGTGAAGGGTGCCTCCAGAAGTCTAAAAGGGACTTGTTCTTTTATTATTATTATTATTATTAAGTAAAAAGTCTTGGGGGATATTTACTTCACCCTTGTGTGTTGAGTACTTGTTTACTCCAATAATGTAATGACCTCCTTGCTAGGTCTCTCTCTCCCCTTCTGGACCACGAATTCCTCATTGGCAGGGCTCATCTTTTTATCATTACAGTCAGTCGGTCAGTTCAGTCGCTCAGTCACGTCTGACTCTTTGCGACCCTGTGAACCGCAGCACGCCAGGCCTCTCTGTCCATTACCAACTCCCAGAGACCACCCAAACCCATGTCCATCGAGTTGGTGATGCCTTCCAACCATCTCATTCTCTGTCGGCCCCTTCTCCTTCTGCCTGCATTCTTTCCCAGCATCAGGGATTTTTCAAATAAGTCAGTTCTTTGCATCAGGTGGCCAAAGTATTGGAGTTTCAGCTTCAAAATCAGTCCTTCCAATGAACACCCAGGACTGATCTCCTTTAGAATGGACTGATTGGATCTCCTTGCAGTCCAAGGGACTCTCAAGAGTCTTCTCCGATACCACAGTTCAAAAGTATCAATTCTTCAGCGCTCAGCTTTCTTTATAGTCCAACTCTGACATCCATACATGACCACTGGAAAAACATAGCCTTGACTAGACGGATCTTTGTTGGCAAAGTAATGTCTCTGCTTTTCAATATGCTGTCTAGGTTGGTCATAACTTTCCTTCCAAGGAGTAAGGGTCTTTTCATTTCATGGCTGAATCACCATCTGCATTGATCTGAAGCCCAGAAAAATAAAGTCTGACACTATTTCCACTGTTTCCCCATCTATTTGCCATGAAGTGATGGGACCAGATGCCATGATCTGAGTTTTCTGAATGTTGAGCTTTAAGCCCTTTTTCACGCTCCTCTTTCACTTTCATCGAGAGGCTCTTTAGTTCTTCTTCACTTTCTTCCATAAGCGTGGTGTCATCTGCATATCTGAGGTTATTGATATTTATCCCAGTAATTATGATTCCAGCTTCAGCTTCCTCCAACCCAGCGTTTCTCATGATGTACTCTGAATGTAAGTTAAATAAGCAGTGTGACAATATACAGCCTTGATGTACTCCTTTTCCTATTTGGAACCAGTCTGTTATTTCATATCCAGTTCTAACTGTTGCTTCCTGACCTGCATACAGGTTTCTCAAGAGGCAGCTCAGGTGGTCTGATTTTCCCATCTCTTTCAGGATTTTCCACAGTTTATTGTGATCCACACAGTCAAAGGCTTTGGCATAGTCAATAAAGCAGAAGTAGATATTTTTCTGGAACTCTCTTGCTTTTTCCATGACCCAGAGGATGTTGGCAATTTGATTTCTGGTTCCTCTGTCTTTTCTAAAACCAGCTTGAACATCTGGAAGTTCACGGTTCATGTATTGCTGAAGCCTGGCTTGGAGAATTTTGAGCATTCCTTTATTAGCATGCGAGATGAGTGCGATTGTGCAGTAGTTTGAGTATTCTTTGGCATTGCCTTTCTTTGGGATTGGATTGAAAACTGACCTTTTCCAGTCCTGTAGCCACTGCTGAGTTTTCCAAATGTGCTGGCATATTGAGTGCAGCACTTTCACAGCATCATCTTTCAGGATTTGAAATAGCTCCACTGGAATTCCATCACTTCCACTAGCTTTGTTGTAGTGATGCTCCCTAAGGCCCACTTGACTTCACATTCCAGGATGTCTGGCTCTAGGTGAGTGATCACACCATCATGATTATCTGGGTCGTGAAGACCTTTTTTGTACAGTTCTTCTGTGTATTCTTGCCACCTCTTCTTAATATCTTCTGCTTCTGTTAGGTCCATACCATTTCTGTCCTTCATCGAGCCCATCTTTGCATGAAATGTTCCCTTGGTATCTCTGATGTTCTTGAAGAGATCTCTAGTCTTTCCCATTCTATTGTTTTCCTCTATTTCCTTGCATTGATCACTGAGAAAGGTTTTCTTATCTCTCCTTGCTATTCTCTGGAACTCTGCATTCAGATGCTCACATTTTTCCTTTTCTCCCTTGCTTTTTGCTTCTCTTCTTTTCACAGCTATTTGTAAGGCCTCCTCAGACAGCCATTTTGCTTTTTTGCATTTCTTTTTCTTGGGGATGGTCTTGAATGCTGTCTCCTGTATAATGTTATGAACCTCCATCCATAGTTCATCAGGCACTCTGTCTATAAGATCTAGGCCCTTAAATCTATTTCTCCCTTCCACTGTATAGTCATAAGGGATTTGATTTGGGTCATACCAGAATGGTCTAGTGGTTTTCTCCACTTTCTTGAATTTCATTCTGTATTTGGCAACATGCAGTTCATGATCCGAGCCACAGTCAGCTCCCATTCTTGTTTTTGCTGACTGTATAGAGCTTCTCCATCTTTCGCTGCAAAGAATATAACCAATCTGATTTTGGTGTCAACCTGACAAAATGTGGTCCACTGGAGAAGGGAATGGCAAACCACTTCAGTATTCTTGCCTTGAGAACCCCATGAACAGTATGAAAAGACAAAATGATAGGACACTGAAAGATGAACTCCCTAGTTGGGTAGGTGCCCAACATGCTACTGGAGATCAGTGGAGAAATAACCCCAGAAAGAATGAAGGGATGGAGCCAAAGCAAGAACAATACCCAGTTGTGAATGGGACTGGTGATGGAGACAGGGTTCAATGCTGTAAAGAGCACTATAGCATAGGAACCTGGAATGTCAGTTCCGTAAATCAAAGCAAATTGGAAGTGGTCAAACAGGAGATGGGAAGAGTGAACATCGACATTCTAGGAATCAGTGAACTAAGATAGACTGGAATGGGTGAATTTAACTCTGATGACCATTATATCTACTACTGTGGGCAGGAATCCCTTAGAAGAAATGGAGTAGCCATCATGGTCAACAAAAGAGTCCGGAATGCAATACTTGGATGCAATCTCAAAAACAACAGAATGATCTCTGTTCGTTTCCAAGGCAAACCATTCAATATCATGGTAATCCAAGTCTATGCCCCAAAAGAGTAATGCTGAAGAAGCTGAAATTGAACGGTTCTATGAAGACCTACAAGACCTTTTAGAACTAACACCCAAAAAAGATGTCCTTTTCATTATAGGGGACTAGAATGCAAAAGTAGGAAGTCAAGAAACACCTGGAGTAACAGGCAAATTTGGCCTTGGAGTACAGAATGAAGCAGGACAAAGGCTAGTAGTGTTCTGCCAAGAGAACGCACTGGTCATAGCAAACACCCTCTTCCAACAACACAAGAGAAGACTCTGCACTTGGACATCATTACAGTAGCTCCAGTTATGTATTTAGTAGATAATGAATGCATTGTGATTCTGGAGTTTGATGAACTGAGAACACAGGCTACCAAATTTTACAGAAAAACTACTGACTTGATTCAATTCACAGAAGCCATCTGTGATGGAAATATATGCCTATATATACCATATATATAGAGAGACAATATATGTAGACATACAAAATGCATAAGTATATATGTGTGTGTGTATGTATTTCTTTACAGAAATCTATGTAATAAGCTTTGGATGAATGCCTAGAATTTTGTGATCAAATGAATTGGCTGAAAACTTTGATCTCTCTTATGATCTGACTTGCAGCCCAATACTACCTAGTAATCACCATAAAGGCAGCATAGTGTAGTGGTTAAGAGGATGGCCTCTGGAACCAGGCTGCCAGAGTTCCAGAATCCTACCTTCCCTTCTGACCAGGAGCATACCTTTGGGCAAACTCCTTAATCTCTCTGTTCCTCAGCTGTAAAAGCAGATGTAATATAGCACCTACTTCATAGAGCTCTTAAAAGAATTAAGTGAGGTGACACAGGTAAAATGCTACATTGTGCCTGCAACTTGGCTAGGTTTGAGTTAATAAATGTTAGATTTTATTAGTACTAATGTATAAAACAAAGTCAGAGTTAGCTCATTTGAATGTTTCATATTGGCGTGTGTCGAAAGCAAAGAACAGCTGCAGTACATAAAACAGCATATGAGAGTCAAACTTATTTGGGAGAAAGAGGTCAGATTCACTAACAGTACTAAAAGTACAAAGCTAGGAAAAGTGGTCAGAGGAAGAGAGGATACTAGAAGAACAAATTAACTTTGATTGAATTACTCCCAGAAATTATTTACAAAATTGAATGACTAATTTGCAATATTTACTGTTGCAAAAACTGTTGCAAAGACTGTTCTATGCATTTTATGCTTGTTTTTTTTTTCAAGCAAGCATAACAGTCCTGTGAGACAGTTATCATCATTATAGATGAATAAACTAAAGCTTAGAAAGGTTAAGAAATTTGCCAAATATCACACATCACTGTGACAGAGCCAAGATTTGAACCTACACCTTTTGAGTTTAGCTTTCTCCACTCATCTTTATAAACATATTTGGAGGAAGTTAATTAAATTAGTCACCCCTAGAGGAATCAACTATAGACTGTGAAATCTTAAGGTGGAAAAAACTCAATTTCAAAACCCTGTTTTGTTCACCTTTGTATTTCTCCTGGTGTACAGCAGAGATGCTCAGTGTTTGCCCAATGGATAAGTTATGAACGAATGAACAAAAGCCTGAATTCCTTACTCCTATGATTAGATTGTCTTGTTTGGCTGAGGATCTCAGGGCAATCTGGCTGACATGAAAGGCATTTTGTATGTGCCTCCTCTTCCAAATGTCATAAGCAAGTGAAAGAGGTTATTTAATATAACAGTTGTCTTAAATGATTTGTAAGCCAGTAAAAAAAAGAAAAAAAACAACCCACAGACTTTAGGAATGTAGCCACAAGGAGTCCTATGGAGTGTTCAACCCTTCCTCCTCCACCCCTCCCCAAGTTGTTGTGATCCTAGCGCCTCTCTGTATTGGAATCCTGCAGGCCCACTGCAGACATCTCTTCCAGTTTATGGTGGAAGCAGCTCTATTGGACTACTACCACATGACGATGTGGGTGGGGTTGCAAGTATCTTCAAATTCCCTTTTATCTCCTAAACACCTTCATAAGGTTTAAATCTGAGGTTTTACTTACACTGCAGAGCTGGCAAAACAAGACAAAATGGAATAATGGACAGAACTTGATACACAGAAATAAGGACAAGGTATATGGGAGTAAGTAGAGGAGATAAGAAAGGGTGAGCAGGCACCCAGAGAGTCTTCAAATGGAAGTTCAAATTCTAGCAAAGATGGGGAATTGATCCTTGCTTCTTTTTGATACCAGAACTCCTGGTAGTCGTGCACTGTCTGCTTCCCAGCTGAAGGATGGGTCAGCTGCTCCTGCATCGCGTGGGAAGACACCACCAAGCAAACATGCTCATTCTCTTGCCCTGTGATGCTTACCCTCGGGCTGTTATTGCTAAAAGGACCTGGTTTTCTCATACTAAAACAGGTGGGTGGACCTCTGCGGAACTGTGATTCCTTGCTTCTTCTCTGTTCATTGATCCACCCATGGGTTTATTCAGACGTTCAACAAAATATTATCAAGGACCTCTTTGTGCCAGGATCTGTCCTAGAGGTAAACCTTGCCCCCCAGGCACTGATAGGCTGGTGGGCAGTTCTCCTTGCTGTGCTTGCAGCTACTATATAGGTGAGGTCCCTCTATAGCTTTCTTTTTCATTGTTATCTGGCAGGGATCTGCCTGCTGCTTTTCTTTCATTATGTACAGGGTGGAATTCAGCACTTTGGGGATATGACTATAATAGTGAAGGGATTCCTGGATGTGTCTATTAATTTGGTGAATTGCAAGCATTTTTTTCAGAAGCTATTTTACTTTTGAGCAAGTTTTTTTTTTTTTTAATCCCATAAACTCATTCTGACTCAGGCCAATATCTGGGGGAGGGCTGGAGCCAGAGTGGGGCCCACTTAACTCTGCCCCCACACTCCCTGGTGTTGGGCTAGATATTTTAAACAAGGCAAAACAAATAAGAAGGAGCTCATCAAAAGTCCTAAGCAAATGACAAACATTCTGTGGCTTTTTTGTGGAAGCATTTGGCCAAGGGACACAGTTGTTGGATGAGTCCCCATGCTGGAGGGCTCTTTATTCTGCTTAAAGGGCAGGCACCCTGGACCTTGAAAGTTGCGACTCAGAGCAAGTTCTGAAAACAGCCTTGCCCAGCCCACCCATTTTCCTGTTTCAGCCCAAAGAGCCATAGTGCCTGCCCAGCCTTGCTCAGCTAATGAGTAGGGTACGGCTGGATGAGAATCATCATAGTCTGTTCTCAGTCCAGCATCTTTTTCTGCCAGTCCATTTGCCTGACTTAGCCCTTCTTGGACTTTTATTGTGTTTTGCTGTAGAAATCAAATACTAGGTAGGTTTCTCAGGTGGCTGGAGCTGTGGGAAGGAGCTGTGTCAGCGGGTTGGATGAGAGGCAGGGAGACCTGGAAGGAGAAGATGCTGAAAGATCAGGAGCATGGATGGGGGCCTGTACTCTGCCTCTTTCCGCTTTGCGCCAGGCTGATCTCAGTGAGGATGTCTGGGCAGCCTGCTCCTGAGTACAGGTGGAGTTTCATGCATTGGTGATGGCCTAGGGTAGGTTCCTAGCAGTCTGTGGGAAATAAGGGTGGGTGTGTGGGGGTGTGTGTGTGTGTGTGTGTGTGTGTGTGTGTGTGTGTGTGTGTATCTGAGAGAAGTGAAGAGGATCACAGTGCAAGGATGTAATATTTATTCTGGTTGCCTGTTCAAGTCATTTTCAAATGTTTCAAATTTTAAGCATTTTTCTTTAAATAAGTTCTAAATACTAACAATAGTAAATAACAGTAGAAATTGACATTCATTTCTACTAAAAATTTCTTCTAAATATATATATATTTTAATTTTAGAAGTTGAATTTGGTGTCCTCTGAATCCTAGATGATATAATGAAATATTAGAGATGGTATGGAATGGGAGACTAGGATTGACATATATACACTACTATGTATAAAATAGATAACTAACAAGAGCCTATAGCACAGTCTAGCACTGAGCACTCTACTCCGTGCTCTATGGTGACCTAAACGGGAGGGAAATTCAAAAAGAAGGGATATATTTGTTCATATATTTGTGATTCACTTTGCTGGACAGCAGAAACTAACACAACATTGTGAAGTAACTCTACTCCAATAAAACTTAAAAAAAAGACAAAAAACTAATCCACCAGAAATAGTGAAAGTTTTAATTTATTCAGTTCACCCAGAAAAAAAAAATTATCTGACTATCTTTGAAAATATAGAAAATCTGTGGTTATGTTGAATAATAACAAAATATATATTTTCATAAAATATTATATAATCTGTATTTAATTATTAGGTTAATAAATAAACTTCACCTGTAAGTTTAAAAAAATGGTTTGGAATGAAACCTTTATTGATGTGATTTTGGATTCATTTCACAGGTCAAACACTCTGGCAGGAGACATTTGCAATGTACAGTCAAGCGGATTATCCCAGCCAACGTGGAACAGAGAGCAAGGCAGGATGTGGTGAGTACAGAGAGTGGAAGGTTTAGAAGCTGAATTCACAGTTAGCACAACTACCAACCCACTGTGAGGATTTGGGCAAATCAAGGTTCTTTCTATTCTGAAGTTTCATGATACAAGTTCTACATGAATTCTGTACAATCAAAATTCATGCCTGCATGAATAATTCAGAAAAGAGGGTTTCAGATGGAGCTATTCAGACAGACACTGTTCATCTTTCAAGTCAGTGATGGAAAATGATTAGAACTCCAGAATCATATGTCTGAGGTTCAGAAATTTTATTCATTCTTCATGAGGACATTTTTATACTGGATTTAACGTAGCCCAGGTTTAGTTCCTTGGACAGGTTTAGGTCCTTAGATGGCTAGGAGATTCAACCAGTCCATCCTAAAGGAAATCAGTCCTGAATATTCTTTGGAAAGACTGATGTTGAAGCTGAAACTCCAATACTTTGGCCACCTGATGCAAATAACTGACTCATTGAAAAAGACCCTGATGCTGGGAAAGATTGTAGGCAGAAGGAGAAGGGGATGATAGATGATGAGATGGTTGGATGGCATCACCAATTCAATGGACATGAATTTGAGTGAACTCTGGGACCTGGTGATGGACAGGGAGGCCCGGCGTGCTGCAGTCCACGGGGTCACAAAAAGTCGGACATGACTGAGTGACTGAACTGAACTGAGCTTTAGTTCTTTTATTTTTGTCCTTTTTTAGCTAAAATTTTAGTTATCTTAGTTATAGTAGAGCTAATGTTTGAATAGAGAGACATCATTAGAAAATTAATAAGGTTTTTCCATTTCCATTGTAAAGTATAGTCATTGATTCATATATAATATGCCTTGATTATAGTGACCAACACATGCAAGAATATCAAGCCTAGGATTCTATTTTGGAATACAGGGTTTGTTACATTGAAAGATTATTATGAAAATTCCAACATTTTTACTCCTGATGGTTAAAAGGAGACATAACTTAATTGAAATAAATTATTGCTCTTGAAAATTTAAGTGTAAATCAGATTCTAACAAATTATTCTGCTAGTTGTTCTTCATTATGCAAAGTATTATAGATGGAAAAATGAATCCTCTTTCTTGAGAAAAAAATTTATTCAAGAGCTCTTTGATTATAAAGAGCCCCTGGAAATTTCACTGAAAATCCTCTGTTCTGTAGATTTGTTCATTTTCTCACTACCTCGTAGACATTTTTTTCATGTTTTAGTTTAATGTTCTAGATCTGAGAGTTAGGTTGTTGTCTCCTTAAAATACTTTGAGAAAGTCTTTTCTTGTATGATTGTTCCATGTTCAAAAAACAGATATTTTTAAGATTTCTATTATAAACCCACTATTATGATGATTGATATGTTAAGCTGTGTTTACCTTTTCTAGAGAGTAAACTGGCAATAAATATCCAGAACCTTAAGCTGCTGCTTATGCCCTTTGGCTCAGTAATTTCATGTCTAGAGTTTTGTCCTAATGCCATAATTAGAAATGAAAGGTGAAATTGGTATACAGAAATGCTTTATAAAACTATATGTAAGAAAATTGGAAATAAGCAATGCTCAATAATGGGATGGTAATTGAGCTATGATATACACACACACGGAGAAGGCAATGGCACCCCACTCCAGCACTCTTGCCTGGAAAATCCCATGGACGGAGGAGCCTGGTGGGCTGCAGTCTATGAGGTCGCTAAGAGTCGGACACGATTGAGTGACTTCACTTTTGCTTTTCACTTTCATGCATTGGAGCAGGAAATGGCAACCCACTCCAGTGTTCTTGCCTGGAGAATCCCAGGGACAGAGGAGCCTGGTAGGAAGCCGTCTATTGGGTCACACAGAGTTGGACACGACTGAAGCGACTTAGCAGCAGCAGCAGCAGCATACACACACAATGAATTTTTTTTGTAGTCATTTAAGTCATATTGCCATAGCATTTTTAGTGCTCTGATGTTAACCAAAAAAGAGCAGCAGTATGTGAAGTTACATGGAAGACATATTCCGAAATTTTATTTTTTCAATCAAATACCTCAAAGTATTTTGAAGTATAATTTACATACAGAGGGTTTTCCCTTTACAGGTACATATCTTGATTCATTTTGACAAATGTACATATCATGTGATAACTACCACAATCAAGATATATACTACCACCCCCAAAAGCTTCTCTTGCCACTTTGTAGTCAAGCCTTTCCCTCTACTCTCCGTCCCTGCAAACTATAGTTTTGCATTTTCTAGAAACATCTAAATGGAGTCACGCAGGATGTTGCCTTTTGCATCTGCTTCTTTCACGTCTGAGATTCATTCGTATTGTGTGCTGTGCATCAGTGTTTTCACTTTTTATTGTGGAGCACCATTACAATGTGTGGACACATCAGTTTGTTCATTTACCAGTCTGTAGACATTGGGATTGTTTCCAGTCTCCATTATGCATCATTTGTTTACAGGACATAATGTTTTTACTTCTCTTGGTTAAACGCTTTCAGAGAAGGATTGCTGAGATATATGATGAATGTATGCTTAAGAAGTTGCCAATCTCTTTTTCAAAGTGTACCGTCTTGCATTCCTACCAGCAATGAGAATTCCAATTGCTTTGCATCTTCAAAGCCTACTGAAAAAATCCAGGCATTGTTATAGGTGTGCAGTGGTCACTCATTTTCCTGGTGACTGATGCCAAACTTCTTTTCATGTGCATATAAAGCCATCCATATACCTTCTCTGCTGCTGCTGCTGGTAAATTGCTTCAGTCGTGTCCAACTCTGTGCAACCCCATAGACGGCAGCCCACCAGGCTCCCCTGTCCCTGGGATTCTCCAGGCAAGAACACTGGAGTGGGTTGCCATTTCCTTCTCTAGTGAAATTTAAATCTTTGAAATCTATTTAAACCTTTTAAAATTAGCGTTTGCTTATGACTGAGTTTTGAGAATTCTTTATATAAGTTGTATACAATTCCTTTGTCAGATATGTGATTTGAAAATATTTTCACCAGTTTATAGCTTATCTTTTCATTTGCATAATTGTGTCTTTTAAAGAACCAAAGTTAAAAATGTATCAACTTGGCTATTTTAAACTTTATGTTCCATCTTTTGTTAGAGTAAAATTTTAGTTGAGAATAGTTTTAGATTTACATAAAAAATTACAAAAATAGCACAGAGAGCTCCCATAAACTCAACACCCAACTTTCCCTCTTATCAATATTTATATGACTTATATGACACAACCAATGAATATGGCTTATTTTTTTGTGTGACCCATCTGGGAAGTCTTTGCCTGTCTCAAAGTCACAATGATTTCTATGGTTTTTATTTAGAAATTTTATAGTTTTAGTGTTTTGGTTTAGGTCTATGATACATTTTGAATTAATTTTTGTGTATGACCTGAAGGAATATTGAGGTTCATTTTTTTTTTCTATTAGGAATTCAGTTGTTAAAGCACTATTTGCTTAATATAACTTTTATCTTAAAAATAAACATATAGCATGTATATAAAAATATATGTACACATATGTATGTACATAGTAATATATATCACTGAAGGATATGCTTGAATAGTGGTTTCATTTCATTTTTTACCTCAGTTGTTTTCTATTTGTCTCTACAATTAGCATGGGTAAGCAGAAGTTTTGAGTGAACAGATGAAGTATGGGGGAGGGTGATAGTTAAGATAAAAGCAGTAGAAGCAGAGACTGAGAGAAGCTGGCCTCTGAAGGAGGAAAGCGGGTCATGTCGTTGAGAAGGTGATGAATACTCAGTCACCCATTTGTTGATTTCTTAACTACCCTGCAGAGCCTGCAAGGCCTGCCTCTGCCATGGTTCCTCTTTTGCTCTGTGGTCTAGTCAGTCCAGTGGCTGAAAATCCTGTGACTTCCACTTCCACCATTATTATAAATATTATTTATAATAATAGTAAAGAATAATATTTATTATCATTATTATAAATACCCACTACTTAACTTGAGTGGCTGTCTGTTTTTGGTGATCTAAAGGAAACTTACCAGCCAACACAGGCATGTAGAAAACCAGCTGCTCTTTCTGGGGTGAGGATGAATGACTAAAGGAAAACACGTGTTCCCCCCAAAGAAAGAAAGAAACAAACCGAAGGAGTGTGACCTCCATTGTGAAATTAGAGCTTTGTCTTTTATTATAACATTATATATCTTTTTTCAATATGTTCCTGAGATCAAGGGATAACATGTTAATATATTAACCACTTATTTTTTAAAATTTATTTTTCATATTGTTCTAGCCCAGAAACCAGAATTCTGGAAACAAGTGAATTCTGCTTGGAGATGGAGACAGAGGGTTGCAAATGTTAATAGAACGTTTCTGAACATTGGCCAAGACGTGTACTTGTGACATTGGTCATAAGAGACAGCAGAAGGGTCTGCATACCTGAGACATAGCATGTCATGGTTAAGATCATGGGCTGGTCTGAGGGCCATCTCTGTGGCTTTTTTAGCTGTGTGATGTTGAGAGCAGGTTCCAAAGCTTCCTAAAGCCTCAGCTCCTCCCTGGGCACACAGGGGTGATTGGGAGGCAACTCTCAGGTAGTGTGCCTGGCACAGAGGAAGTGTCACTCAGTTCCTTGCTCCCTAATTGTCCCCAGCACTCATGCCAGGTGCCCAGAGGCCTTACGCGCATGACTGAATTTTCAGGCTAATTGTTCACTTTGCAATGAAAGCTTCCCATTTCACTGAGCTCCTTAACCACCCCATCTGTTTAACCATCTCTGTCTCCCTGTATGGGTTCCCTCCTCATTTTTAAGATGCTTAATTATTAGGTATGGGTGATAGAATGATCAGTACCACATGAGCATCAGTTATTAGCAATAAATGTGCCTCCTCTGAGTAGCTATGGCATATAAATTATTTCCACATAAAGGTAGTTTTCTGCAATTCTGATTATACCTAAAATAATGCTAAATTTTACCCAGTGCATATTTACGGTTTTGTGGATTTTTGTTTTGAGATCATTCTTCTCAGGTTTATCTAGTTGACCCAGGAACAACTGCAGTGACATTGGGGATAAAATTCTTTTGTTCTGTTTTTTTTTTTCCCCTTTCAATTTTTAACTCCACTGCATTTTTGTAGCATCCCATTGGGAAATTCTATTTCTTCTATTTTCTGGCTCATGTTTCCTAAATGGCCAGTTAATTGTCTAATAGACGCAATCTCTGGGAGGTTGTTGCTCTTTGGCAGGCATTATTGTTGTCATGCCAGGCCTCGCATGTTAATTCTTTCTCTGACTTTCCCTCCAGGTTCATAGGACAGAGGCAGCAGGCCAAAGAAGCTACTGAGTTGCAACAGCTAGAAATTCAATTCAACTCAGATTAGATTAGCACCTGGTAGAGGCAGTGTGCATAGTGGTTAGAGCGGGAGACCTGAAAATGAACCACAAACAAGAAAATGAACTGCATGTGAGAAAAAAAAAACCTGTTTCCAGCCCTAGGATCAAACTTTCCTTATTTTTGCTATACCATGGTGTAAGTGTGTAAGATGCTAAAGACACATATTCTTTTGGAGGCTTATTTTAATTTTCACATTGGATCACAGTGTTGGGAATACCATAGGGGATGGTATACACACCCAGTGTAAAGAGAGGAGAGCTATTTAGATCTGATTTTTTTCTTTATACTGTTTTGCATCATAGAAATATCTTATAATTAATTAATCTGAAAATATATTTAAAGATTGCAATTGGGAGGAAATTTAGTCAAGACTCATTAGAGTAGTCCAGGAGAGGAGAAAGCACAGAGATTAGAGCGGAGGCAGGAAATGGAGAGATGAGGACAGACTTGGAGTTCTTAAAAAGTGCTCTTTGTTGTTTAATTCACAGACTGTAAACATAACCACTTTCGGTGTATAGTGCTATGAGTTTTGGACTTCCCAGGTGGCTCAGTGGTAAAGAATTCACCTGCAATGCAGGAGACGTGGGTTTGATCCCTGGATCAGGAAGATTCCCCTGGAAAAGGAAATGGCAACCCACTCAAGTATTTTTGCCTGGCAAATCCCTTGGACAGAAGAGCTTGGTGACTACAGTCCATGCAGTCACAATTGAGTCAGACACGATAGTGACTAAACAACCTGAGTTTTAACAAACATACAGAGTCAAGTAAACACTCCCCCCCATCATAATGTAAAATAGTTCTATCACCCCTTCTCCCCCAGAAATCCCTCATACTGTAGTCACTCTTCATCCACCTCTAAGCCCTAACAACCATTCATCATACCCGCTAGCTTTGCCTTTTCTACAGTATCAGATAAGTGAAACCTTAGTGTAACTTTTCGAGGCTGGTTTCTTTCATTCAGCATAACACCTATGAGAGATAGCCATGTTATTCATATATCAGTAGTTCTTTCTGTCTTTTCCAAGTAGAATTTCATTGTGTAGATACATCAGAGTTTGTTGAATCACTCATCTTCTGAAGAATATTTGTGTTATTACAAGTTTTTGTCAATAATGAATAGAATTACTAGAGACAGTTATGTACAGGTTTTTCTGAGAATATAAGTTTTCATGTCTCTAGAATAAACATCTCGGTGTAGGATTAATGGGTCACACGACAAATGTATGTCTAGCTTTACGAGAAACTGCCAAACTGTTCTCCATAGTAGATGTATCTTTACATTTCCACTAGCAATCCATGAACATTGTGGTTGCTCTGCCTCCTTTCAAGTATTTGGCACTGTCTTTAAAAAAATCATTTTAGTAGGTGTGCAGTACTTCATTGTGCTTTTAATCTGCATTCTTCTAAAGCCTAATGATGTTAAGCATCTCTTTATATACTTAAAATATGTGATATTCAGGACCTTTTTTGCATATATGATTTGCAAATATTTTCTCCTAGTCTGTAGCTTGTCATTTTGTTCTCTCTGTTTCCTTGAGGCAACAAAAGTATTAATTTTGATGAAGTCCAATTTATTAAAGTCCAGTATTATTATTCAAATAAATCCAATTTTGATAAAGCTTATAAATTCAGACCTAAAATCGGTGCTCTTTGTTGGCATGCATTTGCTATTATATACTAGCATCAGAATGGTTTCAGGCTTGTTTATTGCTGCACAGGTTGTGTACTGCACAACTCTAGAGGGTATGATTTTTATGGACCACAATGCATAGCAACCCCAAGAGCTGTGAAGTGAGCAGATTCTACAGCCATACATTTATCTCTCTGGCGTCTTGTATACTGCACAGATTGTAGTCATTGCTGTGGTTCCGTCATTTATTTGTTGTTATGTGGAATGCATATTGGAGCTGTATTTAAGAAGCTCCTCTATATGAACCATCTAAAGCTAACTTGTTCACACCAACTCTTCCTGTTCTTGGGGTTTCAGCAACATCATCCTTTCAGGATGATCTTCCTTGTATGTTTTCCACCTGCCGGGCTTCTTCATAGTTATCTACAAAATGATTTAAAAAAAAATCCAGTTTTCCACCATTACATACAATGCTAGCTATAGGAGCTTTGGTTTGTTTTATAGATATTCTTTTTTAAGTTGATTAAGTCTGCCTCTATCTCTAGTTTGCTGGTAGTTTTTTATTTCTTTATAAATAGGTGTTGGATTTTGCCAAGTGCTTTTTTTTTTTTATCACCTATTGTTAAGATCATATGATTTTTCTTTAGCCCTTAGATGTGATGGATTACATTAATTGATTTTCAAATTTTAAAGCAGTCTTGCTGCTGCTGCTGCTGCTGCTAAGTCGCTTCAGTCATGTCGGACTCTGTGCGACCCCATAGACGGCAGCCCACCAGGCTTCCCCGTCCCTGGGATTCTCCAGGCAAGAACACTGGAGTGGGTTGCCATTTCCTTCTGCAATGCATGAAAGTGAAAAGTGAAAGTGAAGTCGCTCAGTCGTGTCCGACTCTTAGCGACCCCATGGACTGCAGTCCACCAGGCTCCTCAGTCCATGGGGTTTTCCAAGCAAAAGAGTACTGGAGTGGGGTGCCATTGCCTTCTTACATACCTATAATAAACTGCACTTTGTCATGGTGTATAATCTTTTTATATGCTGTTGTTTTGATTTGCTAACATTTTATTAATAATTTTTGTTTCTATGGAAATGAAAGATACTAGTCTGTAGCTTTCTTATAATTCTGTAGCTTTCCTTTTTTATAATGTCTGCATCTTATTTTATTATTAGCTGGCTTTATTAATGCTAACTTCATAGAATAAGTTAGGAACCCCTTTAAATGTTTCATAAAATTCACCAGTGAAATCATCTAGGCCTGTTACTTTCTTTTTTGGAAGGTTATTGATTCTTGATTAAATTTATGTAATAAGAACAGGGCTATCCAGGTAATCTATTTTCCCTTGTGTAAGTTTTAGTAGGAAATGTCTTTTAAGGATTGGTCCATTTCACTCATCTATCAAAGTTTTGGATGTAGAGTTGTTCATAACCTTCTTCTATTATCCAGTAGCAATCCTTTCATTTGTGATATTAGCAATTTGTGCCTTTCCCCTGCTCCCCACCCCGGGTAGCCTGGCTAGAAGTTTATCAATTTTATTGATCTTTTCAAAGAACTAGTTTCTCCATTGATTTTTCTCTATTAGTTTCCTGGTTTTTAAAAAATTTCATTGATTTCTACTCTAATTTTTCTTTTTTTCTGCTTGATTGGCCTTCATTTGTACATTTTCCTCTAGTTTCCTAAGGTGGAAATTTAGGCTACAAATTTTAGATTTTCTTTTCTAGTATATGCATTCAATACTATAAATTTTACTCCAAGTAAAGGTTTCACTGCATCCCACACATTTTCATTTAGTTAAATACTTTAAAAATTTCTCTCAAGACTTCTTTGACTCATGTGTTATTTAGAAGTATGATGTTTAATCTTCAAATATTTTGAGATTTTTCCAGCTATCTTTCTGATTTCTGGTTTAATTCTCGTGTGGCCTAAGAGTATAGTATGATTTCTCTTCTTTTAAATGTGTAAAGATGTGTTTTATGGCTCAGAATGTTGTCTGTCTTTGTAAATGTTCTGTGTGAATTTGAAGCATGGCTTATTCAACTGTTTTGGCTAAATTATTCTATAAATATCAGTTGGATCCAGTTGATTGGTGCTGCTGTTTGTTTAACTGTATCCCTACTGACTTTTCTGCCTTTTGTCAGTTACCAAAAGAGGGGTGTTGAAGTCTCCAACTATAGTAGTGACTTTTCCCTTCTTGCATTTCAGTTTTTTCCTCAATCATTTTGATGCTCCTTTTGGGGAAATATATAAGTTATGGATTGTTATATCTTATTGGATAATTTACACCTTTATCATTATATAATGCCCCTCTTTATCCTTCAGAGTTTTCCTTGTTCTTAGTAATATTTTTTTGGATATGACTCCTCAAGCGATGGAAACAAAAGCAAAAATAAACAAATGGAATTACGTCAAGCTAAAAAAGCTTTTGCACAGCAAAGGAAATTATCAGTAAAACAAAAAGGCTGCCTACTGAATGGGAGAAGATATTTGCCAACAATATATCCAATAAAGGGTGAATATCCAAAATATGCATACAATTCAACATAAAAAAAAATGACCTGATTAAAAAAAAATGGGCAGAGAACTTAAATAGACCCTTTCCCAAGGAAGACATCTGAATGGCCAACCAGCACGTGAAAAGATGCTCAGCATGACTTATCCTTCAGTTCAGTTCAGTTCAGTCACTCAGTCGTGTCCGACTATCTGCAACCCCATGAATTGCAGCACGCCAGGCCTCCCTGTCCATTACCAACTCCAAGAGTTCACTCAAACTAACCTCCATAGAGTCAACGATGCCATCCAGCCATCTCATCCTCTGTCGTCCCCTTTTCCTCCTGCCCCCAATCCCTCCCAGCATCAGAGTCTTTTCCAGTGAGTCAACTCTTCGCATGAGGTGGCCAAAGTACTGGAGTTTGGGAAATGCAAAGCAAAACCACAATGAGATTTCACCTCACACCTGTCAGAATGGTTATCACAAAAAACAAGTAACAAGTGCTGGTAATGTGGATAAAAGGGAGCCTTTGTGCACTGTTGGTGGGAATGTAAATTGAAACAGCCACTATGGAAAACGTTACTGAGATTCCTCAAAAAACTAAAAATAGATTTACCAACTCCATTCCTGTGTATTTCTCAAAGAAAATAAAAACACTAGAAAAGATACATGCACCTTTGTGTTCCATGTTATGTTTTATACAATAGCTAATATGTAGAAGCAACCTAAATACCCATTAGAAGATGAATGTATAAAGAAGATGTGGTATGTGTATATTTGTATATATATTTATTTGTGGCTTCCCTGGTGACTCAGATGGTAAAGCAATGCAGGAGACCTGGGTTTGATCCCTGGGTCAGGAAGATACCCTGGAGAAGGAAATGGCAACCCACTCCAGTACTCTTGCCTGGCAAATTCAATGGATGGAGGAGCCTGGTAGGCTACAGTCCACGGGATCGCAAAGAGTTGGACATGACTGAGCAACTTCACACACACACACACACACTTATATAAAATGGAATATTACTTGGCCATAAAAAGAATGAAAACTTGCCCTTTGTTCCAACATGAATGGACCTAGAGAGTATTATGCTAAGTGAAATAAGTCAGAGCAAGACAAATACTGTATAGTTTCACTTACATATGTAATCTAAAAATAAAAAACAAATGGACAAACATAAAAAAAAGAGTTATAGATACAGAGGACAAACAGATGGTTAGCAGAGGACAGAGAGTCAGGGAGGAAAGAAATAGGTGAAGGAGAGTAAGAGGTACAATCTTTCATTTGCAAAATAAATGACATGAGTATGAAATTTATAGTGTGGGGAGTATAGTCTGTAACTATGTAATATCTTTGTATGATGACATATTGTAGCTAGACTTATTATAGTGATCAGTTTGAAAGAATGTATAGAAATATTGAATCACTCCAGTACTCTTGCCTGGAAAATCCCATGGGTGGAGGAGCCTAGTAGGCTGCAGTCCATGGGGTCACAAAGAGCTAGACAAGACTGAGCAACTTCACTTTCACTTTTCCCTTTTTCCATGCATTGGAGAAGGAAATGGCAACCCACTCCAGTGTTCTTGCCTGGAGAATCCCAGGGACAGGGGAGCCTGGTGGGCTGCTGTCTATGGCGTCGCACAGAGTCGGACACAACTGAAGCAATGCAGCAGCAGCAGCAGCATGTTCTATAACAGAAACTAACTTAATGTTGTAGGTCAATTATACTTCAAAAACAAACTAACCAACCAAAAAACCAAACTTTGAGAAAAGATCAGATTTAAGGTTATCAGAGGTTGGGACGGGGAAAGGGGGTATTGGATGAAGACAATCAAAAGACACAAATTTCCAGTTATAGATAAATACTAGGGGTGTAATGTACAGCATGATAAATAGAAATAGCACTACTTTATGTTATACTGAAAGTTTGAGTAAATCCTAAGAGTTCTCATTGCAAGGAAAATATTTTTTCTAATTCTTTACTTTGTATCTCTATAAGATGATAGATATTCACTAAACTTTTGGTAATCATTTCATGATTTGTAAGTCGGTCATTATGTTGTACACCTTAAACTTGTACAATGCTGCATGTCATAGTATCTCAGTAAAACTGGAAGAATTTTCCTTGTTCTGAAAACTGCTTTGTCTGAAATGAAACTGATCATTCCAGCTTTCTTTAGATTAGTGTTTAGGAAGTGTTTGCATGGGATTTCTTTCTTCACCCCTTTACTTTTAATCTAGCTGTGTCTTTTATTTAAAGTGAGTTTCTTGTAGACAACACATAGTTGGGTCTTTTTTCTTTTAATGCACTCTGACAATCTTTCACTTTCAATTGTTATATATAGGTCATTCACATTTGGTGTGATTATTGATATGGTTGGAATAATATTTACCATGTTTATAACTATTTTCTATTCATTGCCCTTTTGCTTCCTTTTAAATTTTTCCTTTTTTTTCTTCCTTCTTTGCTTTTAATTGAGTAGTTTATATTATTCCATGTTCTTTCCTCTCAGCATATCGACTATACTTCTTTGTAAAAAGGGTTTAATGGTTTAGCCAGTGTTTGCATTATACATTTATAACTAATCTAAGTCCACTTTCAAATATCACTGTAACACTTCACAGGTAGTGCAGGTACTTTATAATAGAGTGTTCTCAATTCCTCCCTCCTCTCCTGAGGGATGTTATAACACTGTTGTCATCTATTCCACTTTTCCACATGTTATAATCATCCAATATGTTTCTGCTATCATTACTTTAAACAAATGATTCTCTATTAGATCTATTAAAGCTAAAAAAAAATGTTCTTTAATGCTCTTCCTTTCTTTATGTAGATCTGAATTTCTCTCCAATTTTGGTGACCATTTGCCATGTAATCTCAATTTTCTACTGTATCTTAAGAAGTCATTGATTCTTAGTTTGTTCAGTTTTTATCTTGTTGTGAGGATAGGAGTGATGACTTCTAAGTTCTTTGCATGTTGGATCTGAAACTAAAAGGTGATATTGTATTTTTTTATGACTCATTTAAAAATTTACAAACAGTAAAATTCACTCTTTTGATATAAGGTTCTGCATTTTGACAAATTCACAGCATCACGGAGCCATCACTTTGATCAAGATACTGAGTTGTTCCCATATGTCCCAAATTTGCTTACGTTGCCCCATTGTGGTCAGTTCTCTCCCACTCCAAAACCCTGACAACTAGTAATGTCTTAGAATTGTATTTTTTCTAATTCAAATTTATTATTTATTTATTTGCCATACTGGTCAGCATGCAAGATAGAGCCCGACCAGGGATTGAACCCATGCCACCTTCAGTGGACGCATGGAGTCTCAACCACTGGACCATCAGGGAAGTCCCTTAGAACTATTTTTATGAAGTCACCTGTGGGATTTGGAAACTTCTGGGGTGGTCATAGGATATATAGGCCTAAAAAGAAACTGCCTTTGTGTAGATTTCAGGAAAAAAGTGAACAATTAGCAAACAAAGAAAAAGAATAATTTAGTAAAGTTAAAAAAAAAGATGAAATGGTTTTTAAAAGTTCAGTATTAAAAACTCATAACCTTTTATTTGAAATATTTGAACAGTGATATACCGGAAGTGACTATGATAACTATATTCTCACAGCATCTTATGATATTGAGTTGGGTGAACCATTAGAGATGGCCTAATGACTAAGGAGGATTCGACAAGCTATAGCTCACCAGCCACTTCTGGCACACCACCTATTTCTGTATAGTCCACAAGCTGAGAATGATTTTAATATTTATAAGTGATTCAAGAAAACTAAAAGAATATTTCATGACACATGAAACTTATATGAAACTTAAATTTCACTCTCTATAAATCTACAAATATAATAATAACATTTTATGGGAACCCTGCCTTACTTGTTTTCATCTTGTCTATGTGCTTTTTAAAAAAAAAATTATTAAGGAGTATAGTTGATTTACAATGTTGTTAGTTTCAGGTGTGCAACAAAGTGATCAGATGTACATATGCATATATCCACTCTTTTTTTATATACATTCTTTTCCCATACAGGCCATTACAGAAAATTGAATAAAGTTCCCTGTGCTATACAGTAGGTTTTCATTATCCATTTTATTTATAATAGTGTGTATATATCAATCCCAATTTCCCAATGTATTCATTTTCTACATCCATGACTCTTACTTCTGTTTTGTAAATACGTTCATTTGTACATTTTTTTTTTTTTTAGATTCCACATATAAGTGATACCATATTTGTCTTTATCTGACTTAATTCACTCAGTATGGCAATCTCTAGGTCCATCCATGTTGCTGCAAATGGCATTATTTAATTCATTTTATGACTGAGTAATATTCCACTGTATTTATGTCCCGCATCTTCTTTATCTATTTCTCTGTTGATGGACATTTAGGTTGTTTCCATATCTTGGCTGGTGTAAATAGTGCTGCAATGAATGTTGGGATGCATGTGTCTTTTCCAGTTATAGCTTTCTGCAGATAATATGCTTAAGAGCAGGACTGCCAGATTAAGTGGTACCTCTGTCTTTAAGAGTCTAAGGAACCTCCACACTGTTCTCCACTATACCAATTTACATTCCCATCAATAGCGTGGAAGGGTTCCCTTTGCTCCACACCCTCCCCAGCATTTATTGTTTGTACACTTTTTAATGATGGTCAGTGTAACCATTTCAATGGTTACACTTCATTGTACTACTTCATTGTAGTACGATTTGTATTTCTTGAATAATCGGTGATGTTGAGCATCTTTTCACGTACTTTTCAGCCATCTATGTGTCTTCTTTGAAGAAATGTCTATCTAGGTCTTTCACCAATTTTTTGGACTGGATTGTTTGCTTTCTTTTTAATATTAAGCTACATTAACTGTTTGCTAATTTTGGAGATTAATCCCTTGTTGGTTGCTTCATTTGCAAATGTTTTCTCCCATTCCGAGGGTTGTCTTCTTGTTTTGTTTGCTTATGGTTTCCTTTGCTGTGCAAAAGCTTTTAAGTTTAATTAGAGTCCAGTTGTTGATTTTTGTTCTTATTTTCACTACACAAGCTGTTGCCTCTTCATGAAACACCCACCGGGAGAAATAATCAGTCTATGAGAGTTAATAAGCCTTTTTGTTATCAAGAAATACAAATAATGAAGGAGGATCTGGGAGACTATTTAGAGGACCCAGAAAAATATATTAGAGCTTTTAAAGGTGTTACTCTGCTTTATGGGCTTCCCTGGTGGCTCAGAGGTTAAAGCACCTGCCTGGAATGCAGGAGACCCGGGTTCTATCCCTGGGTCGGGAAGATCCCCTGGAGAAGGAAATGGCAACCCACTCCAGCACTCTTGCCTGGAGAATCCCATGGAGTGAGGAGCCTGATAGGCTACAGTCCATGGGGTCACAAAGAGTCAGACACGACTGAGCGACTTCACTTTCACCAGGTGGATAAAAGAAGATTTTGCTGTGATTTATGTCAAAAAGCATATTCTGCCCATGTTTTCCTCTAGAAGTTTTATAGTGCTTCTGTTACATTTAGATCTTTAATTCATTTTGCATTTATTTTTGTGTATGGTGTTTGGAAGTATTCTAATTTCATTTTTTTACACGTAGCTGTCCAGTTTTCCCTGTGCCACTTATTGAGGAGACTGTCTTTTCTCCATTGTATATTCTTGCCTCCTTTTTCATAGATTAGGTGACCATAGGTGCGGGGGTTTATCTCTGGACTTTCTTATTTGTATACTTTTAAGCTATAGTGGCAGAATTGAGTAGTTGCAATGGAGACTCTATATGGCATTCTCATCACTTTGAACTGATACTTTGCATATTGCAATTGAAGTTAGAACTCAACAGTATTTAAGATGTCATATGATTTCATTCATTCCTCTTTCTCCTTCCCTCTCTCCTTCCCTTCCTCCCCTTCCTTCCCTCCTACCGTCCCTTCCTTTCTTTCCCTCCTTTTCCCTTCCTTTCTCCCTCATTCCCTTCCTTTCTCTCCCCACTCCCCAGTTATTTATTTCAATTTAAAGTAGAGATCTGTCAAGTCAAACAAAAAATAAAAAGTGAACTTTGAATATCATGTTTTTAAGGCACAGTGGAGTACAATTATTTTGTTACAGAATTAGCTGGCAAAGCGTTTCGCCTACTATGCAATGATACTATCATTGTATTAAAAGAATACCATATATGTCAACAAACCAAACAAAACAACCATCACAATATTCCCAGCTCACAGAGAAGCAATGGTTAGAAAAATTTAAAACAGTTTCTCATCACAGTAGAATTTCTTCATAAAAATAAAAGTGAGCCTTCAACCAGAGAAAGTGTCTTGTGTGGCTCGTTTGTTAGCTTACCAAGGAAAACTATTTACCAAGGGTGAATTAACTGAATTAACTAAATTGTGATTGATTGAAGCAGCCACTGAAATGGGACCAAGGAAACTAAACTTGTTTGAGATGTTTAGGCTTTCAATGAGTAAAGCTGCTCGGAGTGGAGGACATTGGGAGCAACATCATTAGTCGATTAAAACCCAAGACAAATAATTTGGAGTGGTTTCCTTGATTCTTGTTGAACCCACAGATATTACTGATATTGCTAGGTTGTTATTTATTTAAGGAGTCAGTGCACAGTTTGAAATAACTAAACAATTACCTCCTATAAATAGATTGCTTGGAACAACTACAGATGAGAACATATTCAAAGAATTTGAGAACACTAATTCTGTACAACCCGAGCTGGAATTTGCTAAAATATGTTGCAGTTGATTGAATAAAAATATGTTTAGAGCAGTAAAAGCTTAGTTGGACAAATTTACAAGCTTGAGAAAATGTATGGTGTTAAAAGCTTGAGTTATTCTTCAGCAGGTACTTTTCCGAAATATTTGAGTCTTAGCCCATCCAGCCAGTAGTTCCACTGAAAAACTCATTTGCTCTCACTGATGTAACCGTGGTGGGTTCTGTGAATTTTTGTCAAAAGAGAAGCTGAATATCCTGACTTGTGCCAACACAGCAAGTTCAAAGGCAGTGCTAAAATTCTATTGCTGTTTTTGAGCTCAGGATTGAGATTGAAAACTTTTAAGTGAGAAGAACTGCCTTCAACTACCGCTATTAACACTGAATGGCTTTGAAAATTAGTTTTTGTTGCAGACTTGATGTTTCTTAATGAATTTAGCTTAAAATCTCAAGGCCAAACAGCACCCATATGAGAAACTAAAACTGCAGTTAAGTCATTTCAACAACTAACATTATTTAAATATCAAGCTGCCTTATACACCTCCAGGGGTGTTAAAAGATACAAAGAAAAGTGAGGTCTCCCTTCCATGAATATTTGCAGTGGATGTATTCTCTGTTCAAACTTAACTTCTAGCAGCAGTTTTTGGACCTCAATGCAAGTGCAAAGAAAATTTCCATATTTCAAAATCCATTTAACTGAGCCTTGGAGGGGCTTCCATGAAACTTTCAATTGGAAATGATTAATCTGCAATGTAATGATGTGCTAAAAGAGGAGTATTGATAGAAAAATTTAATAGAACTCTATAAATGTCTTGCAAGCAATCAATACATTCAATTAAAATGCTCATAAATGGATAGCTGTTTTTGTAGTACTTTTCTGTGTGAAAAGACATTTTCAAAGATTCAGTTTTCATCCTTGAATTAAAATACTTATTGAGATAAAATTATCACTACAGATCAGCATTAACAGATGAGCATTAGCATTCTATGTTGGTGGTAGGCTAATTACATTTGAACCCCAAGTAAGTGAAATGCTATTATTCCCCAAAGAATTTTATTCTTCTTGTTATTATACCTGTAATATAAAATAGTGGTACTAACATATTTAGAATTTTGTCAATTAAAAAATGTGTGAAAATTGGTTTTGTTTCTTATTTTATGAGGGACTATATAATATCCTTGGGTTTCCCTGGTGGCTCAGTGGTAAAGAATCTGCCTGCCAGTGCAGGAGATGTGGGTTCGATCTCTATGTCGGAAAGACCCCCTGGAGAAGGAAATGGCAACCTACCTGAGTATTCTTGCCTAGACAATTCCACGGACAGAAGAGCCTGGTGGGCTACAGTCCATGGGCCACAAAGAGTCAGACTCTTTGTGACTGCTGCTGCTGCTGCTAAAACACTTCAGTTGTGTCCGACTCTGTGTGAGCCCATAGATGGCAGCCCACCAGGCTCCCCCGTCCCTGGGGTTCTCCAGGCAAGAACACTGGAGTGGGTTGCCATTTCCTTCTCCAATGCAGGAAAGGAAAAGTGAAAGTGAAGTCGCTCAGTTGTCTCTGGCTCTTAGCGACCTCATGGACTGCAGCCCACCAGGCTCCTCTGTCCATGGGATTTTCCAGGCAAGAGTACTGGAGTGGGGTGCCATTGCCTTCTCCGGACTTAATGACTAAACAACAGCAAATATAATATCCTTAATTTCCCCCTGGTCCACAAAGCCTAAAAAATGTACTATCTATCCCTTTTAGAGAAATCGTATGCTGACCCCTGACCTAGATGGCTCTTACTTCCCATGTGATGGAAGACAGTCTGAGGTCCTCAAATGGGGAAGCCCCAGGTACAGAGCCAATAATCCATAAAGACCCTTGTATGTTGCAAATGGAACAAAGAAAGCTTTTAGCTGATCATCAGCTAAAATGCCCCTTAGAATAACCTGGCACATGAACAAAACAGATGCCTCTTTTCCAATATATCTGTATTAGTTTCCTAGTCCAGCTGTGATAAAGTATGACAAACCGGGTGCTTAAGAAAACAGAAATTATTTCTCCCATAGTTCCGGAGGCCATGAGTCAGAAGTATTTGCAGGGCCATGTTTCCTCCGAAGCTTCTAGAAAAGAATCCTGTTTTGTTTCTTTCCAGCTTCTGGTGGTTGCCAGCAGTCCTCAGCATTCCTTGGCTTGTAGGTTTATCTATGCTCACTGTCGTGTGGTCTGTTTCCTATGGCTTCCGTGTTCAAATCTCCTCTTTTTATAAGGATACCAGTCATATTGGACTCAGGACTCACCCCAATCCAGTATGTTCAGTTCAGTTCAGTCGCTCAGTCATGTCTGACTCTTTGTGACCCCATGGACTGCGGCATGCAGTCCTCCCTGTCCATCGCCAACTCCTGGAGCTCACTCAAACTCATGTCCATCGAGTCAGTGACGCCATCCAGCCATCTCATCCTCTGTCGTCCCCTTCTCCTCCTGCCTTCTATCTTTCCCAGCATCAGGGCCTTTTCCAGTGAGTCAGTTCTTCATATCAGGTGGCCATAATATTGGAACTTCAACTGCAGTATCAGTCTTTCCAATGAATATTCTGGACTGATTTCCTTTAGGATTGACTGGTTCAATCACCATACTGTCCAAGGGACTCTCAAGAGTCTTCTCCAACACCACAGTTCAAAAACATCAATTCTTCGGCACTCAGCTTTCTTCATGGTCCAACTTTCACATCCATACATGACTACTGGAAAAACCATAGCTTTGACTATACAGACCTTGGTTGGTAAAGTAATGTCTGCTTTTTATTAATATGCTGGGATTTCTTTGGAAGGAATGATGCTAAAGCTGAAACTCCAGTACTTTGGCCACCTCATGCGAACAGTTAACTCATTGGAAAAGACTCTGATGCTGGGAGGGATTGGGGGCAGGAGAAGGGGACGACAGAGGATGATATGGTTGGATGGCATCACTGACTCGATGGACGTGAATATGAGTGAACTCCGGGAGTTGGTGATGGACAGGGAGGCCTGGTGTGCTGCGATTCATGGGGTTGCAAAGAGTTGGACATGACTGAGCGACTGAACTGAACTGTCTAGGTTGGTCATAGCTTTTCTTTCTGTATGACCTCATCTTAATTTAACTAATTGCGTCTGTGGAGACCCTATTTCCAAAAATGATCACCTTGTGAGGTTCCTAGGACATGAATTTGGTGTTGGTAGTGAATTCAACTCAGCACATTTAAGCAGTGAAAAGAGAAAGTGATCAAAATGAGCCAAGGAATGCCTGCAGCCTCTGGAAGCTGAAACAGAAAAGGGAATCAATTCTTCCTGGAGTTTCCACAAGGAACACAACTCTCCTGAGACCTTGAACTTAACTTCATAAGAGTCATTTCAGACTTCTAACCCGTGGGACTGTGAGAGAACAAATGTGTATTGTATATTGTTTTAATCCATGAAGTTTGTGGTCATTTGTTATAGCAGCAATAGAAAAAGAACTCATTAAACTGGTTCCTATAGATGGATGGAATGAGTACTGGCTGTGGAGGAAGAAAAAGTAACAGTGGAGAACTGGAGGAAGGTTTGAAGGAAAATCAAGCAGGAATGAGTGTGTATCTGGGGCAAATGATAAGTCAGAGTAAGTTTTTGTGCTTTTGCCCTGTTATACAGGCATGGGTTCTAATTTAGGAGATGATTACAAAAATTTTTCATTGAAGTATAGTTATTTTACAATGTTGTGTTAATTTCCACTGTACGTGTATATATGGTATGTATATATATACACACTATATATATATATTTTTAAAAATATTCTTTTCCATTGTGGTTCATCATAAGATATTGAATATAGTTCTATGTATAGTAGACCTTGTTGTTTATCCATCCTATGTATAAAAGCTTTCATCTGCTAATCCCATCCCCGACTCAAGCCGTCCCCCAACCTCTCCTTCTTGACAACCACAAGCCTGTTCTCTATGTCCATGAATCTGTTGTTCTGTCATAGATAGGTTCTTTTGTGTCATATTTCAGATTTCTTTAGGAGATGATTTTAAAAGATTCTGTTTGGTCCTGAAATTTTAAATTAAAATGATTTAAGTTTGTAGAAAAGAGATGGCATTATTTTAAATTAATGACAGAACTTAGGATGGACACACAGCTTTTCACATTCAAAACACTCCCAAGCGATCTTCATAATCATGTTCCTTCCAGATGGCCTCCCTCAGATGCCCTTGTTCACATTACAAAACACAACATGTTGAAAGAGCCTCTCAGCGTTTTGAATTAAAGGGTATTAAAGCCTCCACTTTGGCCTGGAGAGCTCAGAAATGTATGTAGCCAAGCAGACATTTCATAGGTGGGATGATCCCTGAAAAGGACATTTACCCATGAGCATAGAAAAGTGTTAAGGCAGGAAAAAGAAGTTGAGTGTCACTATTCATTATCAAGTTTGGATCAGATTCTTGATTAAAAATAAACTCTCTGCTAGCCAGCTCATTCTGTCATGACCCCAGCCTTCTTAAGAAAGTGGAATGTTGGAACTGTTTCTTCAAAGACACAGCAGATTGAGAGAGCTTCATGCCAAACAGGGGATAAAAGATCAGATACTCAGAAAAGGACTTCAAACCATTTAAAAATTATAAAAATAATCTTTAATTTGAAAAATAAATTATAGATAGTTACAAGTTTCTTTTAACACTTGATTTTAAGAGCACTGTTTTAGAAGGCAAGAGATTCTAGAATTGTGTCTCCAGAGATTCTTGAAAAGAAAAATAAATAAGATGTTTGTCGTCCTGGGATGGATTCAGAAGTCACTGCCCACTCAGGTAAATAGGTGAGATCAGCTTTTAAAACATGGCTGCTATTGGTCTTGAAGTCCTTTTCTCCAGTTAGAAACCTTTAAAATAGATATAATGATGTCCAACCCCGAACCCCTGATGTTATGCTATAATTGAGGAGCAGGACTCAATGGACTAGATGGGTCTGGAGTTCCTTGAAAATGTGAAAATTCCTTAATTGACAGAAATTTTATAGTTATGGTCACTTAATTTTAATAAAATAATCATATTTATGATCACTTTAATTTTAATAAGATTGCAATCACATTTTATGATTATTGTCAAAGTTTTATCAGTATGACCACTTTAGTGAGCAGAACTCTTTAACAATTTCATTTATCCAGCATTTATCATAACTAAGTATGCAGCCTTACCCTTAAGAAACTCCATTTCAGTAGGGAAGTGAGGCATGGAGTTCTCACACCTTGTGAACTGTACCAGCACAGAATTATGTTTAAATTAAAGGGGTTCTAGAGAGGGAGGAGAGATTAGATTTATTCAGAGTGGGGTGGAGTATGTTGCCATAAGAGAGGCTTTGGCCTTTGCTGAGTTTGGAAAGCTAACCAGAGTTTGTGAGGTTGACAAGCAAAGAGAGCATATCCAGACCCAGGCCAAGCAGGTGAAAAATCACAGACATGAGACAGCATGTTTAAAAAATGATCATTCATTTTTCTGGAGGCTGACATTTGAGACACACAGCAGGAATCAGGTGCTGGCAGGAGGTAGGAGGTGAGGCTGGAGAGTCCAGCTGGACCCAAGGATGAGGCTCCCTTTCAAGCCAAGGGAGGCACATCCCGGAGCCAATGGCCAACAGTTGGAGGGTTCTAAGACATGGGACATGAACAGACTTGCTTTTCTGAAGGATCCCTCTGGCAGTCCTGGGGAGGATGAGTCTCGGAGGAGCGAGACAGGAGGCAGAGAGATGAGTAATAAGGGTGTTGCCAAATGCAGACAGAAGACTTGAAGTAAGGTGACTAAAGAGAAAGAGATAGACCTAGATTGCATCAGAGAAGCAGGGTGAACCAGACCTGGCCACTTGGTGATGGATACGAAGGAGACAGGGACTCAGGTTAACTTTCAGATTTTTTATTTGACTAGTCAGCTAACTTATGATACTCACTACACATTAAACACAGCTGGTTTTATAGAATCCATCTTACAGGAACAGGCATCTTCCACTTAGCTCAGCAGCATAGAAAGTGAACTGTGTTTCTGCAGGTCACCCCAGCCTCCAATGTGTGGATGTGGGTATAGGGATGTGGAGTGTGTCTGTGCACGTGTTCAGGGTAGAATAGTGGAATGGACTAATGCATTTTAATTGTGGTAAAACAACATAAAATTTACCATTTTACCCATTTTAAAAAGAGTAGTTCAGTGGTATATACTAGTTCAGTGGAATATAATACTGTTATATAATGTATATAACACGGTTGTGTGTGTGTGTGTGTGTGTGTGTGTGTGTATCAGTTTCTTTCCCAGCATCAGGGTCTTTTCCAAAGAGTCAGTTCTTCACATCAGGTGGCCAAAGTATTGGAGTTTCAGCTTCAGCATCAGTCCTTCCAATGAATATTAAGGACTGATTTCCCTTAGGATTGACTGATTGGATCTCCTTGCCATCCAAGGGACTCTCAAGCGTCCTCTCCAACACCACAGTTCAAAAGCATCAATTCTTTGGCTCTCAGCTTTCTTATAGTCCATCTCTCACAGCCATACGTGACTACTGGTAAAACCATAGCTTTGGCCATATGGGCCTTTGTCAGCAAAGTGATGTCTCTGCTTTTTAATATACTGTCTAGGTTTGTCATAGTTTTTCTTCCAAGGAGCAAGTGTCTTTTAAGTTCGTGGCTGCAGTCACCATCTTCAGTGATTTTGAAGCCCAAGAGAAATAAAATCTGTCACTATTTCCACTTTCCCTCATCTATTTGCCATATATTTAAATCTTCCATTGTATTTTATATCACATTTTGTTTACCCTTTCATCTGTTGATAGACCCGTGATAAGCAATACTGGCCATTATGAATAACGCTGCTATGAAACGGGTGTACCAATATCTCTTCAACACCTTGCTTTCAGTTCTTTTGAATATATATCCAGAAGTATTATTGCTGGATCATATGGTAATTTAATTCTACTTTTAATTTTTTGTAGAACCACCATTCTTTTTCCCACAGTGGCTGTACCATTTTATTGCATCTCACCAATGATACGCAGAGGTTTCAGTTCCTCCACATCATCACCAGTACTCATTATTTTCTGTTTTGTTTTTGTTTGCTTTTCAAAATAGTAATAACCATCCAGTGGCTACGAGGTGGATCTCATTGTAGTTTAATAATGGCCTTTTCCTCCCGCTTCTATTAGCTAAAGCAGCTGAAACCTCAACCCTCAAATTATCCCTATAGTTGAGGGGTTCTTGAGATGTTCTGATGTCTCTTATACTATTGTTCTTGACCTTGATTTTTCCAACAGCCATCAGGCCCAGGGGCAACCACCTCCTTCCCATGGCCTCTCAGTCCCAACAGAGCCTTGAACTCAAAGCCTCTTTTCTGCAAGTGCCAAGAACCAATCATCTGCCCTGGTGTTTCAGTCCATTGCTGCTCCCTCTCTAACTACCTGACACAGAGGGAAAGGCCAAAAAATGAGGTGGAAGGTACAGAGCTGGGCTTCACTTCAGCATTGTCCCCATTTGCAGGCTAGGCCTGTTTCCATCTTTCCTTCCACCTCCCCAGGTGCTCAGCTCTTTCCCAGCCTGGATGTCGTCCTGGAGGGGAAAGAGCCACTGGTCTGTACGTCTGTAGAGCCTTAGCCCTGCAGGAAGGCCACCAGCACCCTAGGATCCAAACACTGTCCACATGAGGCTTACGGACTTACAGGATTTTATTTTCTGCAAGGACCTACCCAGGCATCCTGAATTCAACCAAGGCTGCACATGTAATCTGGCCTCTCTCTTTAATGTCATAGAGATTTTAGCAAATTACTGGAATGTTAACCTAGTCTTTTGTCTATATAGAAATTAGTCAATTGTATGTGTTGTATAAATCCTGGCAAACAAGTTCCTGCAGGAGCTCAGCGTAATACTTCCTGTAAGTCATTTCTGTTCACTTCTACACTCAGACATGATCCTTGGGGCTCATATTTGTTTCCAAGGGCTGCTACTACAAAGACCACAAGCCTGATGGCTTAAAGCAACAGACATTGATTCTCTTACAATTCTAGAGACCTTAAGTCTGAAATCACAATGTCAGCAAGGTTAGTTCTTTCTGGAGGCTCTGAGCGAGTATCTGTTCCATGCTTCTAGTTTCTGGTGGCTGCAAGCAAGCCTTGGCATCCCTTGGCTTGTGACAGTGTGACTCTGGTATCTGCCTCTGTCTCCATGTGTTCTTCTTGGTGACCCTGTGTGAAGTCTCCCTTTCCTTTCTCTTATAAGAACATCAGTCATTGGTTTGGGGGCCACCCAAAATCCAGGATGATCTCATTTTAAGATCCTTAATTGAATTACATCTGTAAGACTCTGCTTCCAGGTAAAGTCATATTCATAGGTATTGTTACCAAGTCCAAGTCTGATGAAGTCTCAAAGCTCTCAAGCAGTCTCCTCTTCATACCAGGTCAACCTGGAATATCACTCCCTAACAGTGCTCCATCTCTTGGAATATTTATGGTCTCATAGCATGCTAGAGCAGTGAAGATTTCCTCAGGAGCAGTTATTGCTCTTACATGTCCTTAAATATTTGCTCAACTAGCCTATGGATTCACCAGCACATATTAGGGAGTCATATGGGTTTACAAGACATGTGGGTCAAGGGCCACTTTTTATCATGTGAATCACACACATTTATAATTTAATTTGAGTTTCAGTTCAGTTCAGTCACTCAGTCATGTCCAATTCTTTGCAACCCCATGAATCGCAGCACGCCAGGCCTCCCTGTCCATCACCAACTCCCAGAGTTCACTCAGACTCACGTTCATTGAGTCAGTGATGCCATCCAGCCATCCTCTGTTGTCCCCTTCTCCTCCTGCCCCCAATCCCTCCCACCATCAGAGTCTTTTCCAATGAGTCAACTCTTTGCATGAGGTGGCCAAAGTACTGGAGTTTCAGCTTTAGCATCATTCCTTCCAAAGAAATCCCAGGGCTGATCTCCTTCAGAATGGACTGGTTGGATCTCCTTGCAGTCCAAGGAACTCTCAAGAGTCTTCTCCAACACCACAGTTCAAAAGCATCAATTCTTCGGCACTCAGCTTTCTTCGCAGTCCAATTCTCACATCTATACATGAGCACTGGAAAAACCAGAGCCTTGACTAGACGGACTTTTGTTGGCAAAGTAATGTCTCTGCTTTTCAATATGCTGTCTAGGTTGGTCATAACTTTTCTTCCAAGGAGTAAGTGTCTTTTAATTTCATGGCTGGAGTCACCATCTGCAGTGATTTTGGAGCCCCCCCAAAATAGAGTCTGACACTGTTTCTACTGTTTCCCCATCTAGTTTCTTTTTCATCCTAAAGTCTCTCCAGCTGAAACTCTAGAATGAGACAATGTTGATTCTAAATGATATTCTTTATTATTCAAAATGCATCTATGGTTCTCCTGTCAACCAATATAGGATATATCAATAGATGTGGGAATTCTGCAATATGTTGCTAATTTCAAAGAGATTACATTGTGCAAATTGTAGATCTTTTAAAGCCTGGCTTTATCAATCTGCCCTACTCTGAGATGATTAATGGAAAATAATCTTTTACTTCTATCATTTGTAAATGGAGGCTATAATACCTAGTTTCGAAATAGTTGTAAGGTTACAGATAATGCCTCTAAAAAGTGTAACAGAAAGCCTGGAACATCACATGCAATAAAGACTGTACTGTTATTATGATTTTCTTTTCATACTTCCCACTAATTCTAAATACACCACATCTCAAGAGTGGGCCCTTTTATTGTTCAGAATGGCATCCATATGAAGGTTAAGTGTGCTGCAGTCCATGGGGGTCACAAAGAGTCATATACAACTTAAGTGACTGAACAACAACAAAGCTTTCAAAAATGCAATATTTTTCTTCTGTGTTTGAGAATTTAACCCTTCCCTTTTTTGTTTGAATAAAGACTGCTTATAAGTAATCAATCAAATGAATTATTAATTTGGTGGTAGAGATTATCAAGGACTTGAATTTAGGACCCAGAAGTGTCAGAATTCCCTGTTTCATGCGCTATAGATTTTATTTGTTGTAAACCTTAAGTGTCAAGCTGCTAGGCCCAGTGATGATTTTCATGATGCTTTAAACACAAAAGTTACATGTATATCTACAAACTGTGCTAAGTGCCATGAAATAAAAGACTAAACGCTATGAGAGTGAGTGGCATGGCTAGATTGAAGGCCCAGAAAAGTGCAGTTTTCAATCACCTAATGAAGGGGAGCAGGAGGAAAGATGGCTTTAGAGAAGGGACAGGGTGGGTCCCTCCAGGGTTGTGTGGGCATGTTATAGATGCTTTATGTCATCCTGAGTACAGTGGAGACCATAGATGTGTTTTAAAAGGGGGGATAATTATTTGCTCCAATTCAGGATTTTTAGATGACATTCTAGCTGTTGTGTAAAGTATAGAATGAAACTGGGGTGGGAAGAATGAGGTGGTCACAAAGGTTAACAAATAAAGCAGAGAGACCAGTAGGAAGGTAGTGGGAGATGAGCTGGCTTGCATTGTGGAGGAGGCAGAGCTGTGAGCTCTGTTACTGGACAGATCATAGGGAAGAGGTTGATGAGGGGAGGATGGAAGATGAGGTTTCCTGCTTGAACAGCTAGGAAGAATGCCCTGAACAGAACATCATAAGAGTGGTCTTAAGTTGTTCATGGATTTCAATCACTGCTATTTGGGGAATTAACTCATATATGTTGAGGATTTTGCTTTGGATTTTCATTCTTGATTGTTTTGTTTCTATCAATTTGCTGCATTGTCACCATCTTGATTTCTACTCAATCATCCCAGATTTCTTGGCATCTTCTAACACAGGGATATGGAATCTGTAGATTGTGACTATGCATAATCTTCTTCTCTGCCTCAGTCCCAATCACAAAACTTTAATAACCACTGCTCTAGAAGAGTCTCAGATTCCCACAGGATTGTCCTCATTTTTCTCAGAACATCTGCCCCTTTCCTTTGCTGCACCTTTGTTCTAGTCTGTGCCCTCCTCCTTCCTGCCTGTTCATGAGAAGCCTGACCATCCTTTAAGATTCACTTCATACCTACTGCTTCAAAGAAGCCTGTCCCGATCACTCAGCTTAGGGGTCTTCATCTGACACATCATACTTGGCCTTGAAGCTTTATCTTTCTTTGTGTGAGTACTGGCCTTCCCCACTCATAAAAAATTGCAAGTTCTTTGAAGGCAAGGATGGAGTATTTATATGTCTACACTACCTTTGGCATATAAAGGTCAAAGTTCAAATAATGTTTCTTGGCCAAGAGGTTGAGTTCATACCAAGTCAGGCAGCAGGGGAGGCTGGTGAAGGAGTTATTCTGGGTCCAGTGGAAACTTAAAACAACTCTCACACTACAAATTGAAGGCATTGAACTATCTGACTACACATAAATACTATAAAGTTTCTAATACATTCTGCTGCTGCTGCTTCTGCTGCTAAGTTACTTCAGTTGTGTCTGACTCTGTGTGACCCCATAGATGGCAGCCCACCAGGCTCCCCCGTCCCTGAGATTCTCCAGGCAAGAACACTGGAGTGGGTTGCCATTTCCTTCTCCAATGCATGAAAGTGAAAAGTGAAAGTGAATTCGCTCAGTTGTGTCCGACTCTTAGCGACCCCATGGACTGCAGCCCACCAGGCTCCTCTGCCCATGGGATTTTCCAGGCAAGAGTACTGGAGTGGGGTGCCATTGCCTTCTCCGAATATATTCTGCACATATCACAAAAGAATTGAGTGTATGGCCTCTGTTCTCTCCTATCTTCCAATGCACATTGGAGACTCATCCCAATGAGGAACATATTCTTAGCATTTTGTGGTATTTCAGTACTTTCTATTGCTGTATTTTCTAGAGCTACACTGTTCATTTTTGTTTTTTCCCTTCTCTGAAATATATTCATCAAGACTGTTCCTGGGCATGAATCCAAAAAAACAGTTTCAAGAAACCAGGGAATTAAATGGTGCCAACCAAATTCTCAGTTGCAACAATGATTATTAAGCAGATTTCATTTCATTCCAGGTTGATCTGGACCACAGAAAATTAACTCTTGCCATTTTTGAAATCTCCCCACTTAAGGAGCTGGGACAGTTCACTAGTGTCTGTCTGAATTTTTGAAAGCCTAATCCCCTACCCCAAGTATGCCATATCATGACACATGTAACTTTAAAACATGTCTAAAACAACCTTACTCTGAGAATCTGGGGAATTTTCAAAATAATCTGGAGGCCATTGAAAGTATCATAAACTCAGTCTATGTAATCTTTTGCTTTTGGAACTTGAAGGAAAAAAAGGAAAGACAAAATAAAAATGAACACAGCTTATTTTTTACATTGCATTTTATGGTTCTCTTTCTGGAAACAATTCATCCAAAATCCCCTGAACTGGATTCTTCTCCTCCTTTTGTCTCAGAGTTTCAACATCTAGCTCAGGGGTTCTTAATCCCAGTTCTGGTTAGATTCCCTGTGGAACTGATACCCAGTGAGAGAGCACTGTTGCCCAGTAAAAGTCGCCAGGGAGATGCCAATGGACAGGTAGGGATTAGAACCAAATGGGTTAACATTAACACACTGAAGTGGAGATGCTTTTATCCAAGCACATGAACAGGCATGTGCATAGCACCCTTCATTATAACAATTCCAGCCTGGATGAAACCATATATAAGCCCCTGTCCCTGGCCTTTGAAGTAAAAGGCTTTTGCTTTAGTCTCCCAGATCTCCCCTGAATCTCAGAAGGCTGGCTCAAGAGTTAATGATTAGGAAATGTGAAGATGAAGAAACAAAGAATAGTGCTTGACTCGGAAACTGGTAACACTTTAGTCTGTGAACCAGCCACAAGCAGAGTCTCCGAATTCCCGGTTCCCTGAAATACAGATAAAGGACTGACACGTGTTCCTAAGTTGTATTTATAGGAAGCATTCCCCCACCAGGTGAAAACTTCTGGCCACAAGCATGTAGACCCCAGAAGGGTTGAAACCAGAAGATGGGTGATGCTCAAAACTTTGCCTTGATGCCAACCAATAGGAGAATTGAGCACAAACTAATCACCTGCCCTGCAGCCCAGCCCTTCACACTGCCTTTAAAAGCCTAAGGGACATGGTTTTTAAGGACAGTAGTCCATCATCTTCTCACTTACCTAGCTTTCCTTACCTCAACACATTATCACTTGACTTACTGGCCTGTCATGCGGCCAGTAGAGGAACCCAAGTTCCATAACACAGAAATAGCTCAAATGTCTATCTCAATGGTAAAATGGATCACTAAATGGTAGGATACTCATCCAAATGAAGAAAATACAGCAGTGAACATAACTGAGTTACAGCTACAAAAAAGCAGCACAGAGGAATCTCATGATGTTGAATGAAAGAAGTCAGGCACACAAAAATGCATAGTTTCATTCTTATTTATGTAAACTTCAAACACAGACAAATCTCACCTATGATGTTGAAAACCAGGATATTGGTGAAGTTTAGAGTGGGAGATGGAGCATTGTTTGGGGGGTGATCACATGGAGAGACTCCGTGGTGCTGGTAATATATAGTCTTTAATATATATTTTTTTATTTATTTATTTACGTGGCTGTGTCAAATCTTAGTTGCAGCACACGGGATCTTCAGCCTCATGTGGCACACAGAATCTTTAGTTCCAGCATTCAAACTCTTAGTCACAGCATGTGGGGTCTAGTTCCCTGACCATGGATTGAACCTGAGCCCCTGCATTGAGTGCTCTGAGTCTTAGCTACGGGACCACCAGGGAAGTCTCGTAATGTTTTATTTTCTGAGCATTGTGGAATTTAGAGGTCTAAGGTTATACAACATAAAATATGCTTTTGCTTTATCATTTCAGTATGTTCTAACCTCTACACACTGAAATAATTAAAGAGGTTCACCTGTCATATCAAGCATTATAATCTTTTGGAAAACACATTTGTTTAAGAAAATAATGAGATTTTACAGTGACCATTTATCATCGTGACTCTTACTTTTTCAGCAGTCCTTGGTCTTTTAAATATAACACAGTCTTTGAGATGGACCTACTTGACAATATTCTGGAAGTTAGTGTACTATTCACAGTAAATGGGGGTCCAAGATGAAACTGTGTCACTGAATTCTTCTCTAGAGAAAATAGATAAAACCAATTATATGATCTTCAAATAAATGTATTATAGACTCCTATTGTAACACAGACCTTAACATTATTAACACTGATTTTTTTTAAAACCCCTCCTTAGCATCTTGAGGGTGTTTAATTAATTTATGAGATGAAATATTTTATTGATTCAAACAGTACTGTACTGAATGATTTAATTCACTTCTAAGTGTTATTATTTTCTGATTATGACAGTAATATAGGTTTATTGTAGAAAAGTTAGAAAATAATAAAAGGAAATAAAAAATCTCATAATTCAGCCACCTGGAGGTAAACATTTTTAACACTGTGGTGTAATTCTCTGGGGAGGAGGAAGAATGTATACATACATGGATTTAATAAAAATGAATCACATAGCTTTGAGATCCACTTTTTAATCTACTCATAAGCATTTTCTTAAGTCCTAGATGTTCTGCAGAACTATGAATTTTTTTAAGATTATTTTTTTGATGTGGACATTTTTTTTAAAGTCTTGAAGTTGTTATAATATTGCTTCTGTTTTATGTTTTGGTTTTTTGGGCACCAGGCATGTGGGATCTTAGCTCCCTGATCAGGGACTGAAACCATACACCCTGAGTTAAAAGGCAAAGTCTCAACCACTGGACCACCAGGAAAGTCCTTTGAATTATGGATTTTAAAAATCACATAGCATGCCATAATTTATTTAAACACAATTGTTGGACAATTGTTGGGCATTTGAGAGTCCTTTGGACTGCAAAGAGATCAAACCAGTCCATCCTAAAGGAAATAAGTCCTGAATATTCATTGGAAGGACTGATGCTGCAGCTGAAGCTCCAGTGCTTTGACCACCTGATGTGAAGACCTGACTCACTGGAAAAGACCCTGATGCTGGCAAAGATTGAAGGCAGGAGGAGAAGGGGACGACAGAGGATGAGATGGTTGGATGGCATCATCCACCGACTCAATGGACATGAGTTTGAGTAAGCTTTGGGAGTTGGTGATGGACAGGGAAGCCTGGTGCACTGCAGTCCATGGGATCGCAGAGTTGGACACGACTGAACAACTGAACTGAATTGAACTGTAAGACATTTAAATTGTTTCCGTTTTCTTGCTTCCATTAAGTGCTAAAAATAGAATGAACCTTGAATGGTGGAGAAAATAGGTTAAAGGATGTCACTTGTAGCTCAATAAAAAATTTAAAAAAGAATTATAGCAGGTGACGTGAGGGAGAGGAGCTGGTATGGCCAGATTTTGCTGTGTCTTCCTTATCTATTGCTGGCAGTATTTGTATCTACTGTCCTTCTTCATATTTCTCCCCACATTTCCTCCTCTCCCTCCCTTTTCTCTCTTCCCCTCTCCCTCCCTCTCCTCCTCCCTTTCCTCCTTCTCTTCCTCCTCTTCCTCCTTCTCCTCTTCTTACTCTTTCTCCAGCCACACTGGCCTCCATGCTGTCCATCAGCACAACAGTTACTCCTCTGCCTTTGGGAATTTGTGACTCCTGCCTGGATTCTTCTTTTTTCTCCTGTCACTACATGGCTCACTCGTTTCCTTGAGGTCTTCTTTCAGATTTGGCCTTTTTAGTGCAACCTTCTCTGGTCACCTTGTCTGGCGTTCACTCATAATTCCAGTTCTTCTGTCATCTCCCAACATTTATTGGCTTCTTTTCCTCTAGTATTACCATCATTTCTATTTTGATTTATTTTTCCTTCTCAATCTTCCCCACTAGACTGGAAGCACCAAGTGAGAAGGAATCTTTGCCTGTTTTATTCAGTGCTGAGTCTTCAGTGTCTGGCTGGTGCCTGTCTCATACAGAATGCTCCAAAAATATTTGTTGGGTGAATCAGCAGGTCAACATCACTGCAATCACATTAACAGTCTGTATTCCTTTTTAGAATATCCAAGCTGTCTGGACATGTGCAATTGAGTCAGAGCAAGGAGTATATAATTTAACAGGCTCCATTATTTGAAGTGACCCGGGAATGAGTTTATCCTCCGAGACAGAGAAAACCGTGAAGTTGAAGAGATGGACTTTGTTTATGTCACTAAACATGAGATCGATGTTAAGAAGCTGGAAAAACTACTGTAAGTACAGAATTAACTGGATTAAAATGATCCAAAGGGGGTCTATGAGTGAGAATGAAGTTCAGGATTAAGAAATCCCTTAAACTTCCCAATTCTTGCAGAATGTAAGGGGTAATTTATTAAGGTGACAGTTTATCCTCTTTGTCCAGAAGAACAAGACAGCTTGACCATGTCCAGCTACTGCAACTCTGCCAAGTCCCATTATTGGATCAGCTCAACAATGCATTTTCTTTGTTCCTTCTCCTGCTCTAAAACCAATAGATGCTATTGAAGGAAACTGAGTAATCAGTTTCATTGCAAAATGCAGTACTTATTCTTAGGCAGGCCCACAGCTCCACTTAGCAATCCTGAAATGGAATGGTTCTCAATTTTTCTGTCTCAGGACTTGTTTTTTGCTAAATTGTTGAGGACCCCAAAGATCTTTTGTGTGTATGTCATAACTATGGATGTATATTATATCAGAATTTAAAACCAAGGAATTTCAAAAATATTTAAATCATTTAAAATAGCAATAATAAAACTAGTACATATGACCACAAATGACATTTTATGAAAAATGACTGTTTTCCCAAAGAAATCGGTGAAAAGGGAAAACATGGCTTTACATTTTGTTAAGCTATTAATGATTGGTTTAGTAAAAGCTGAATTTTCATATCTGCTTCTGCATTCTGCTTTAATTTTGCATGTACATTGAATCTGTCTTCCCAAAGGTCCCTGATAGTTTTTGTTTGTATTACCTGTAACCTCCTAATTATTGTCAAATCCAGTGGTAAGTTTCATTGGCCAGAGAGCTTGAGGGTAGTTTTTCTGGGTGTTAATGTAGGTGTTGAAGACTGACTCTGAATTTTCCAAGTCAAGGTGAAAGAAATGACAGAGAGGGGTAGGCATGCAGAGTAAGGAGTGCCTGTGACAGGGGTGAGGAGAGTGAGACTGAAAATGTCCTGATAAGGTGTTTACATTCTACCTGGGGCATTAGGAAACCAGGGGAGGGTGACAGGGAGGGTGACAGCTTGGAAGGAGCAACACTTCTTCAGGACAAGAGGAAAGGGAGCAAAGGATGCAGATAATTGATATCGGTAGGACTGGAAGAAACACAAGCTGGAGTCAAGATTGCCGGGAGAAATATCAATAACCTCAGATACGCAGATGACACCACCCTTATGGCAGAAAGTGAAGAGGAGATAAAAAGCCTCTTGATGAAAGTGAAAGAGGAGAGCAAAAAAGTTGGCTTAAAGCTCAACATTCAGAAAACGAAGATCATGGCATCCGGTCCCATCACTTCATGGGAAATAGATGGGGGAAACAGTGGAAACAGTGTCAGACTATTTTTTTGGGCTCCAAAATCACTGCAGATGGTGACTGCAGCCAGGAAATTAAAAGACACTTACTCCTTGGAAGAAAAGTTATGACCAACCTAGATAGTATATTCAACAGCAGAGACATTACTTTGCCGACTAAGGTCCGTCTAGTCAAGACTATGGTTTTTCCAGTAGTCATGTATGGATGTGAGAGTTGGACTGTGAAGAAGGCTGAGCACCGAAGAATTGATGCGTTTGAACTGTGGTGTTGGAGAAGACTCTTGAGAGTCCCTTGGACTGCAAGGATATCCAACCAGTCCATTCTGAAGGAGATCAGCCCCTGGATTTCTTTGGAAGGAATGAAGCTAAAGCTGAAGCTCCAGTACTTTGGACACCTCATGTGAAGAGTTGACTCATTGGAAAAGACTCTGATGCTGGGAGGGGTTGGGGGCAGGAGGAGAAGGGGACGACAGAGGATGAGATGGCTGGATGGCATCACGGACTGAATGGATGTGAGTCTGAGTGAACTCCGGGAGATGGTGATGGACAGGGAGGCCTGGCGTGCTGCGATTCATGGGGTCGCAGAGAGTCGGACACGACTGAGCGACTGAAATAAACTGAACTGAACTGAAAGTCTAGGAGAATGGAGAATGCTCCTTTCTCGTTTTTCAGTACATACTTATTGAGCACCTGCTAAGTACCGGATACTTGATATTTCTACTTATTTCATATTATATAATGAATTCCATTTGTTAAGAATGAAAAGGAAGGGGTGTGGTTTTAGCTTAGATGAGCAGGCAGGATTTGGAATGGCTTCTGGAAATGGGCATTGTTGAGGCCCTCAGAAAGATTGGCAGTCATGGAACCATGACTAATCCATGGTTGGCAATTGTCAGAGCCAGTGGAGCGGAAGCCCGAAAGGGTAGGTGAACCATGGAGTGCTTGTGAGAACATAGTTAAAATGACTGGTCCTGGATTCCTGGCTTTTAAACAAAATTAATTGAAAAAAAATCACATAAAATAAAATTAACCATTAACCATTTTAAAGTGTCTGATTCAGCACATTTAGTACATTCACAGTATTGCCAACCATCACTTCTACCTTATTCTAACACATTTTCCCTCTTAAAAAGGAATCCTGCACCCATTAAACTGACATTCCCCAAGTACCCCTCCTTCCGGTCTCAGGCAACCATCAGTCTACTATCTGTCTCTATCTGTTTTGGATAATTCATATAAATAGGACCATGCAATATGTGACTGGCTTCTTTCAGTTAGCATAAGAATTTAAAATTTCTTTGTGTTGTAGCATATATCAGTACTTGTTTCCTTTTTGCTTCCCAATAATACTCCATTTATGGATATACAACATTTTATTTATTCATCATCAGTGGATATTTGGGTTGTCTCACTTTTGGGCTATTATGAATCATTCATATACAAGTTTTTGTATAGACATATATTTCCATTTCTTTGGGGTATACACATAGCTGTAGAATTGCTGGGTCATAGGGTAACTCTATGTTTAACTTTCTGAAGAACTGCCAACTGTTTTCCAGAATGTTTCTACCATTCTCCATTTCCACCAGCAGTATATGAGGCTTCTAAATTCTTCACATCTTTGCCAATTACTGGCAATTATCTGTCTTCTTTTAAAAAATTATATCCATCCCCAAGAGTGTAAAGTTGTGGTTTGATTTACAGTTCCTAATGACTAAGACTGTTAAGCACCTTTTCATGTGCTTATTCACCATGTGTACAATTTCTCTGAAGGGTCTTTTCAAGTCCTGCCCATTTTCTCTTTGGATTGTTTGTTATTTTACTGTTGAGAGAGTTCTTAATATATTCTGAATGCAAACCTTTGGTCGGATATGTGATCTGAAAATATTTCCCCCCAGTTTGTGTGTTTTCTCATTCTCTCAATGGTGTCTTTTGAAAAGGAGAAGCTTTTTATTTTGTTGAAGCCCAATTTACTATTTTTTAAAAGTATATGTATCATGCTTTTTAAATTTTGCTCCTTAAAACTCTTTACCCTAACTCTAGTTTCTAAAGATTTTCTCCTATGATTTCTTCTAAGAATTTTATATTTTACATTTACATCTATGATCCATCTCAGTTAATTTTTAAGTGTGAATTTAAGTCAAGGTTTATTACTTATAAATACTTAATTGCTCCAGTAACATTTGTTAAAAGACTGTTTTCCTTTAAAATGACTCTGTACATTTGTCAAAAATTGACTATGTTTATGTGTAGGATCAGTTTCCGGACTCTCTATTATGTCTCCTTGATCTGTGTATCTGTCTTTTCCTCAATACCATACAATCTTGATTATGGTAGCTTTATAGCAAGTCTTAAAATTGGGTAGAGTGAGTTGTCCACCTTTGTTCTTTATCAAAACTGTTTTGTCTACTCTTGTTTCTTTGTCTTTCCATACATATTTTAGAATCAGCTTGTTGATATCTGCAAAAAAAATCCTGGACTTTTGATTTGGATTATGTTGAATCTCTAGATCAGCTGGAGGAGAATTAATGTCTTAACAATATTGAGGCTTCCATCTATGAACATGACAGATATCTCCATTTATTTATATCTTCCATGATAACTCATCCGTCTTCTGTAGCTTTCCTTGGATAGACCCTGTACATGGTTTGTTAACACTTAGATTTAAATCTACATGTTACATTATTTTGGTGTGATTTTAAATGGTACTTAAAATTGTTTTTCATATTTTAATTATTCATTGCTGGTATATAAAAATAAAACTGATTTTCATATATAGACCTTATAGTCTAGGGTGTTATGAAACTATTTATGAGTTCTAGAAACCTTTTGTCTGTATTCCTTAGGATTTTTTCATGTAGACCATCATGTCATTTGGTAGTTGAGATAATTTTATCTTTTGTTTGCAATTTGTAAGCTGTTTCTGTGTTGCCCTGGGTCCATCCCATGCATGTGCTCAGGGGAAGTGCTGGTATTGAAGTTAGGTCATGCATAGAGCTGGGGATTCCCATCTTCAATTCTTCCCCTTGTTGGATTTCCTCACACTCTTCACATTCAAAGAGCCCCTCTTCTTGGACCTTTGCCCAGAAAGCTAGGATTTCTTTTGGAGTTTTAGCCAGCCTGTCTGTTGTACATTTCTGCTACATTCAACTGTCCTTGGGGCAATTGGCAAGAAAATAGAGAACAAAAGAATTAATGGAGATCCCCCCTCATACTCTTTAACCACTTTTCTTGGTTCTTCTTGCCAGAAAGGCAGCTTTTTTCTTGGAGTTTTAGGTGTCATTTCACTACAGTTTATCTCTGCGACTGAGACTATTCTTGGGACAGCGCAAAGAGAGGAACAAGGAAAAAAAGAAAAACACCCAGGAGATTTCCTTCACATTCTTTTGATAATAGGAACCCCTTTTCCCAGTCCTCTGACTAGGAAAACAAGGTTTCTCTTTATATTGTAGCCCATACCCACTTCACACTAGGGCCACTCTCAGATCAACCACAGGAGACAAGAGGAGGAAATACCATATAAGAGTCTGTATTAGTCTTGATTCTCCAGAAAAACAGAAACAAGAGGAGAGACTGGTTGATTGGCTGATGATTGATTATGAGGAATTAGCTCATGAAGTTATGGAAGTTGTGAAGTCTCTTGAGCTGCTGTCTGTCAGCAAAAGACCCAGGAATGCAATGGTATAATTCAGTCTGAATCTGAAGGCATGAAAACCAGAGGTGCCAATGATGTAAATCCAAGAGGACAGGAGAAGACTGGTGTCCTACCTCAACAGTGAGGCAAGAAAAAATGGTCAAATTCTTCTTCTGCTGCTTTTTTTATTCAGATCCTCAACAGTTTAGATCATGGCCACTCACTTTGTGTAGGGCAATCTGCTTTACTGTCCACTGAATCAGATGCTAATCTCATCCAAGAACACTCTCATAGACACATCCAGAAATAAGTTTTAATCTGGGCACAACATGGCCCATCCAAGTTGACACATAATAAGAACTATCACAAGGTTATTCTTCAAATTTTTGTTGCCTTCCCCCACTTGCCTGTTGTTGTTAATTTTTGAGTTTCTCAAGTTGTTGCTCTTCATATTTTGACCAGTGTACAATTGCCATAGTGGGAGAGTAGGCAGCAGTGGGCTTCCTCCTTGGCCCACCAGGAGTCTGGGGTAGGCAGAAGTGGAAGGAAGTCTAGGAGACTAGAGTGTTGTGGGCAGAAGTGGAAGGAAGTCTAGGAGACTAGAGTGTTATGTGAGTTGTCAGTGAAGATGTTAACAGGGATCTGAATGGAGAGTGACTGGGAGTCAAAGCCAAAGTTTTTAAGGAGTAGAGCTGAGTGGCTTGTGTAGAAGGAGATGACAGAGACAAGGATGGGCAGAGGGATGCATGAAGACTGACAACTGATGAATGAGGTTCACAGGAGAAATTGTTCAAAGCCATTCAAAGTAGTGGAACAGAATCCTATATGAAGGTCCACCTCACCTTTATGTGATGGGAGATAGGCAGATTATGTGAGAATGATAAGTTTGCTTTACGAAGTATTTCATGCTGCATAGTGAGTGAGGTTTCAGGTAACTTGAGCATGTTCTGGGTGAGGAAAGGGAAGAACTCACTGAAGGAATAAATATGCTGCAAGTGACCTTCACACAGCCCTTATTCAGTGTATTCTTAGCATGCAGGTGACAAGGCAGGATAACATTGTGGTTGAGAGCATGCATGTTGGCACAGAAGCAGAGTTGAAACCCATCCCACAGAAGCATTAGAACCCATCCCAGCCATACCCCTTGTGCTGTGTGTGATCTTCTGACAAGTTACTTAACATCTCTAAGTCTCAGTTGCCTCTTCTAAGATGGAACTAACAACAAAAGATTGTAAAGATTAAATGGGTGTTTGCATGCTCAGTCACTCAGTCATGTCCGACTCTCTGTGACCCCGTGGAGTGTAGCCCTCCAGACTTCTCTTTCTGTGGGATTTCCCAGCCAAGAATACCAGAATGGGTTGCCATTTCTTTCTCCAGGGGATCTTCCTAATCCAGGGATCAAACTCGTGTCTCCTGAGGCTCTTGCATTGGCAGGCAGATTTCTTACCACTTAGCCACTTGAGAACCACAGAAGATTAAATGACAATATGTCAAATGTTAATGTATACCTGACAACACAGAACAAGTGCTCAATAAATGATAGCTATTATGATCCTCACTTTAACACCTAAAACAGGCTAAATAATCTGTCCAAGGTCAGATACCTAAGGGGTGAGCCTCACATCTTCTGACTTTAATTCTTTGAATTGAAGGGAGCCCAGGTCAGGGATGGCCTCTAGCCAGCTCTTATTTGACAGCCCATAAAGCAGATTCACCTCTTTGCGTATAAGGTGAATGTACTTCAATTAAAAAAAAAATATATTGCATGTCCCCCTACAAGAGATAATGCAGGGAAACTAACATGTAGTATTAAGTGTCAGGCACTATGTAAAACTTGACGTGCATCATCTCATTTAACCCTTGTAGGGACCCCTCACACTGGAGTTCTTATTCAGGTTTGTAGCTGAGGAAACTGAGACCTGGAGAACTGAGGTCACGATCACATAACTCATTAGTGACTGTGTTGAACTACAACCTTAGACTCCCACCCTAAGTCCAGCGTGTTTCCTTCTGTGCCACAGCTACTGTCTCCCAAGGTGAATGATGCTAGATAACCATCTGAACAAAGTGTTTTTTTTTTTTTTTTAAAGATATACTTAAGATTTCTAGTTCCCACCCAGGCACACTGTTCTCTGAATGACTTTGAGTTTATCATTTACTTAATAGGCTTGGAGTTTTTCTCACTGGGAAACAGAGATGACAAACTCCTAAGCTTTACCTTTGTTGCTGTGCTTTGAAGACAGGTAAAATTAATAAATCTCACTGATTGATTAAAGTTGAAGAGAGTGGTGTGAATCACTCTGCAGTCATATATTAGATCTGCTAAAGGTGAGAATTATGATTTCAAACAGCTTCGATAATCTCTGTCAATTCCTTTCTCTAGGCTTTGATTCCTTATTCCCATTCCATTTCTAATTCTTTCCTTTTTTCCTTTTTAAACTCTACTTCCATCTGTCAGCTCATTCCCTCTAATTTCTCCCCATGTCTAGCAATTGTCATTCCCCATATGTCTATATGAAATCTACCATCTAAGAAGAAAAAAAAAAAAGAAAACAAAATCAAGGAAATAAGCCTCAGTGTTAAAATATAATTTGGAGTTAACACTTCCACTTCTGGTCAAAATATAGTAACAAGGACCAGATTTATACACCTGCTGAAACAACTAAGTGGACAGAGTGTATGAAACCACTGTTCTCAAGACATTAGGTATCAGTCAGTGCAGGACAGTGATCTCTGAAACTGGGAAATAAATTAAGTGATCCCCACTGTTCATTAGCTTCCTGAAAGGATGGGGTTGTGAGGCTGTGGTGTAGAGAGGAGGAAACCAGCAGAGCTCAACAGTTTTCCAGAATTGTGGAGACAGAGTCAGTAGTTTGAGGATGCTGCTGGATTTCACAGGGCAGAGTATCAGAGAAGAAAAAGCTATGCAGAGAGAAGTCCTGAGATCAACAGAGTGTCTGTCTGCCTTGTGTTTTCAGTTGAGTGTTGATCAGCTCATGTATATAAGGAAATTGTTAAAGGCCAGGGGAAGAAATAATTAAAAGAATTAGAGGGAACAATACCGAGGGTCACATAAGGCCGGGAGTAATCCATGCTCCCTCCAGTCAGTGTGGAACACCCCATAATTTACATGTCATTTGATGGAATTCTAAAGCGACTCTTGCAGCAGTAGTGGCAAAAAATTATTCCTCAACTAAATGCTGCTCTTGTCATGTCTAAAAAAGCTCAAAAGCAAGATCTGAAGAGGTAAGACTGTTTTTTAGTAACTTAATGTTACCCCAGAACAAAGACCAAGCATGTTTATAGGGACACAAAAATATCTAGAACCAACATGGTAAAATTCACAACTTTGGCATCCAATCAAAAATTACTAGACACACAAAGAAGCAGGAAAATACAACCCATAATGAGAGGGGAAGTCAATCAATCAAAATTAACTCAGAAATTATACAGATGATAGAATTAACAGATAAGAGCATTAAAATAGTTATTATGACTATATTCCATATGTTCAAGACATTAGAGGATGGATTGAGCATGTTAAATAGGGACAGGGCGGAAATTAGACACTGAAGAGACCAGCAAACAGAAGAAGCTAAAATAGAGGGAACCTCCTTGGAAGTGACAGGTGCAATAGATTAAAACCCTGTAGTTAGTACCGACTACATAGGAAGGGGCCTATAGATCTTGAGAAATATAAGCCAGATCAAGGAACTATCCCATAATGAACTGACCCCACACTGTGTGCAACACCACCAGAGAAAGTTCTAAATATTTGTTTACTATTTTTACTATCATTCTTTAATTTTATTTTTAATTTTAAAAAATGTTTAAGTCCTCTATTACTCCTTTAATTTTCATTTTTATAACCTACTATTACTTTGCAAAAAAAAAGAGAGAGAGACCCTATTTTTAAAAGCAAACTTCATATATATATATATTATAATTTTTGTGACTTTTTTTCTTTAATATTGAATTTTTGAAAATCCAACCTCTACTCTAGATTTTTAATCTTTGCTTCTTGGTATATGTTATCAATTTTGTACTTTTAAGAACCCAATCCTCAGTACCCACTTTTACTTGGGAGCGAGATTACTGGCTTGACCACTCTCTCCCCCTTTGGACTCTCCTTTTTCTCCACCAGGTTGCCTCTATCTCCTCCTTCCCCCTTCTCTACTCTACCCCACTCTGTGAATCTCTTTCTGTGTTCCAGATGGTGGAGAACACTTAGGGAACTGATTACTGGCTGGATCTGTCTCTCTCCTTTTGATTCCCTCCTTTATCCTCCTGGCCACCTCTGTCTCCTCACTCCATTTTCTCTTCTCTGTATAACCCTGTGAACATCTCTGAGTGGTCCAGACTGTGGAGCACACATAAGGAAGTGATTACTGCCTAGCTTTCTCTCTCCTCTTTTGATTCCACCTCATCTCATCCTAGTCACCTCTATTTCCCTCCTCCCTCTTCTTGTCTCCAAGTAACTCTGTGAACCTCTCTGGGTGTCCATCACTGGGAAGAAACCTTTCATCTTTAACTTAGATGTTTTATCAACAGTGCTGTATAGATGGAGAAGTCTTGAGGCTACTGTAAAAATAAGACTGAAAACCAGAAGCAGGAGGCTTAAGTCCAAATCCTGAGAAAACCAGAGAACTTCTGACTCCAGGGAACATTAATTGACAGGAGCTCATCAAACACCTCCATACCTACACTGAAACAAGGCACCACCCAAAGGCCAACAGTTTCAGAGCAAGACATACCATGCAAATTCTCCAGCAACACAGGAACACAGCCCTGAGCTTCAATATACAGGCTGCCCAAAGTCACTCCAAACCCACTGACATCTCATAACTCATTACTGGGTACTTCATTGCACTCCAGAGATAAGAAATCCAGCTCCACCCACCAGAACACAGACACAAGCTTCCCTAACCAGGAAACCTTGACAAGCCACCTGTACAACCCCACCCACAGCGAGGAAACTCCACAATAAAGAGAACTCCACAAACTGCCAGAATACAGAAAGGCCACCCCAAACATGGCAATATAAACAAGATGAAAAGACAGAGGAATATCCAGCAGGTAAAGGAACAGGATAAATGCCCACCAAACCAAACAAAAGAGGAAGAGATAGGGAATCTACCTGATAAAGAATTCCGAATAATGATAGTGAAAATGATCCAAAATCTTGAAAACAAAATGAAATCACAGATAAATAGCCTGGAAACAAGGATTGAGAAGATGCAAGAAAGATTTAACAAGGACCTAGAAGAGATAAAAAAAAAAAAGAGTCAATATATAATAAATAATGCAATAAATGAGATCAAAAACACTCTGGAGGGAACAAATAGTAGAATAAGGGAGGCAGAAGATAGGATTAGTGAATTAGAAGATAGAATGGTAGAAGTAAATGAATCAGAGAGGAAAAAAGAAAAACGAATTAAAAGAAATGAGGACAATCTCAGAGACCTCTGGGACAATGTTAAATGCCCCAACATTCAAATCATAGGAGTCTCAGAAGAAGAAGACAAAAAGAAAGACCATGAGAAAATACTTGAGGAGATAATAGTTGAACACTTCCCTAAAATGGGGAAGGAAATAATCACCCAAGTCTAAGAAACCCAGAGAGTCCCAAACAGGATAAACCCAAGGTGAAACACCCCAAGACACACATTAATCAACTTAACAAGGATCAAACTCAAAGAACAAATATTAAAAGCAGCAAGGGAAAAACAACAAATAACACACAAGGGGATTCCCATAAGGATAACAGCTGATCTTTCAATAGAAACTCTTCAGGCCAGGAGGGAATGGCAGGACATACTTAAAGTGATGAAAGAAAATAAGCTACAGCCCAGATTACTGTACCCAGCAAGGATCTCATTCAAATATGAAGGAGAAATCAAAAGCTTTACAGACAAGCAAAAGCTGGAGAGAATTCAGCACCACCAAAACAGCTCTCCAACAAATGCTAAGAGATATTCTCTAGACAGGAAACACAAAAAGGTTGTATAAACTCGAACCCAAAAGAATAAAGTAAATGGCAACGGGATCATAGTTATCAATAATTACCTTAAATGTAAATGAGTTGAATGCCCCAAACAAAAGACAAAACTGGATGAATGGATATAAAAACACAGCCCCTATATATGTTGTCTACAAGAGACCCACCTCAAAACAAGGGACACATTCAGACTGAAAGAGAAGGGCTGGAAAAAGATCTTCCACGCAAATAGAGACCAAAAGAAGGCAGGAGTAGCAATATCAGATAAAATAGACTTTAAAATAAAGGCTGTGGAAAGAGACAAAGAAGGATACTACATAATGATCAAAGGATCAATCCAAGAAGAAGATATAACAATTATAAATATATATGTACCCAACATAGGAGCACCACAATATGTAAGACAAATGCTAACAAGTATGAAAGGGGAAATTGACAATAACACAATAACAGTGGGAAACTTTAATACCTCACTCACACCTATGGATAGATCAACTAAACCAAAAATTAACAAGGAAACACAAACTTTAAATAATACAATAGACCAGTTAGACCGAATTGACATCTATAGGACATTTCACCCCAAAACAATGAATTTCACCTTTTTCTCAAGTGCACATGGAAACTTCTCCAGGATAGATCACATTCTGGGCCATAAATCTAGCCTTGGTAAATTCAAAAAAATTGAAATCATTCCAAGCATCTTTTCTGACCACAATGCAGTATGATTAGATCTCAATTACAGGAGAAAAACTATTAAAAATTCCAACATATGGAGGCTGAAAAACATGCTGCTGAGTAACCAACAAATCACAGAAGAAATCAAAAAAGAAATCAAAATATGCATAGAAATGAATGAAAATGAAAACACAGCAACCCAAAATCTGTGGGACACTGTAAAAGCAGTGCTAAGGGGAAGGTTCATAGCAATACAGGCATACCTCAAGAAACAAGAAAAAAGTCAAATAAATAACCTAACTCTACACCTAAAGCAACTAGAAAAGGAAGAAATGAAGAGCTCCAGGGTTAGTAGAAGGAAAGAAATCTTAAAAATTAGAGCAGAAATAAATGCAAAAGAAACAAAAGAGACCATAGCAAAAATCAACAAAGCCAAAAGCTGGTTCTTTGAGAGGATAAATAAAATTGACAAACCATTAGCCAGACTCATCAAGAAACAAGGGAGAAAAATCAAATCAATAAAATTAGAAATGAAAATGGAAAGATCACAACAGACAAGACAGAAATACAAAGGATCATAAGAGACTACTATCAGCAATTATATGCCAATAAAATGGACAACTTGGAAGAAATGGACAAATTCCTAGAAAAGTACAACTTTCCAAAACTCAGCCAGGAAGAAATAGAAAATCTTAACAGACCCATCAAAAGCATGGAAATTGAAACTGTCATCAGAAATCTTCCAGCAAACAAAAGCCCAGGTCCAGATGGCTTCACAGCTGAATTCTACCAAAAATTTAGAGAAGAGCTAACACCTATCCTACTCAAACTCTTCCAGAAAATTACAGAGGAAGGTAAACTTCCAAACTCATTCTATGAGGCCACCATCAGCCTAATACCAAAACCTGACAAAGATGCCACAAAAAAAGAAAACTATAGGCCAATATCACTGAGGAACATAGATGCAAAAATCCTTAACAAAATTCTAGCATTCAGAATCCAACACGCATTAAAAAGATCATACACCACGACCAAGTGGGCTTTATCCCAGGGATGCAACGATGCATCAATATCTACAAATCAATCAGTGTAATACACCATATTAACACATTGAAAAATAAAAGCCATATGGTTATCTCAATAGATGCAGAGAAGGCCTTTGACAAAATTCAACATCCATTTATGATAAAAACTCTCCAGAAAGAAATAGAAGGAACATAATAAAAGCTATATATGACAAACCCACAGCAAGCATTATCCTCAATGGTGATAAATTAAAAGCATTTCCCCTAAAGTCAGGAACAAGACAAGGGTGCCAACTTTCACCACTACTATTCAACATAGTTCTGGAAGTTTTGGCCACATCAATCAGAGCAGAAAAAGAAATAAAAGGAATCCAAATTGGAAAAGAAGAAGCAAAACTCTCACTGTTTGCAGATGACATGATCCTCTACATAGAAAAGCCTAAAGACTGCACCAGAAAATTACTAGAGCTAATCAATGAATATAGTAAATTTGCAGGATATAAAATCAACACACAGAAATCCCTTGCATTCCTATACACTAATAATGAGAAAATAGAAAGAGAAATTAAGGAAACAATTCCATTCACCATTGCAACAAAAAGAATAAAATACTTAGGAATATATCTACCTAAAGAAACTAAAGACCTATATATAGAAAACTATAAAACACTGGTGAAAGAAATCAAAGAGGACACTAACAGATGGAGAAATATACCACTTTCGTGGATCGGAAGAATCAATATATTGAAAATGAGTATTCTACCCAAAGCAATCTATGGATTCAATGCAATCCCTATCAAGCTACCAATGGTATTTTTCACAGAGCTAGAACAAATAATTTCACAATTTGTATGGAAATACAAAAAACCTCGAATAGCCAAAGCAATCTTGAGAAAGAAGAATGGAACTGGAGGAATCAACCTGCCTGACTTCAGGCTCTACTACAAAGCCACAGTCATCAAGACAGTATGGTACTGGCACAAAGACAGAAATATAGACCAGTGGAACAAAATAGAAAGCCCAGTGATAAATCCACACACCTATGGACACCTTATCTTTGACAAAGGAGGCAAGAATATACAATGGAGAAAAGACAATCTCTTTAACAAGTGGTGCTAGGAAAACTGGTCAACCACTTGTAAAAGAATGAAACTAGAACACTTTCTAACACCATACACAAAAATAAACTCAAAATGGATTAAAGATCTAAACATAAGACCAGAAACTATCAAATTCCTAGAGAAGAACATAGGCAAACACTCTCCAACATAAATCACAGCAGAATCCTCTATGACCGACCTCCAGGAATATTGGAAATAAAAGCAAAAATAAACAAATGGGACCTAATTAAAATTAAAAGCTTCTGCACAACAAAGGAAACTATAAGCAAGGTGAAAAGACAGCCTTCAGAATGGGAGAAAATAATAGCAAATGAAGCAATTGACAAAGAATTAATCTCAAAAATATACAAGCAACTCCTGCAGCTCAATTCCAGAAAAATAAACAACCCAATAAAAAAATGAGCCAAGGAACTAAACAGACATTTCTCCAAAGAAGACAAACAGATGGCTAACAAACACACGAAAAGATGCTCAACATCACTCATTATCAGAGAAATGCAAATCAAAACCGCAATGAGGTACCATTTCACACCAGTCAGAATGGCTACTATCCAAAAGTCTACAAGCAATAAATGCTGGAGAGGTTGCGGAGAAAAGGGAACCCTCTTACACTGTTGGTGGGAAATCAAACTAGTACAGCCACTATGGAGAAGAGTGTGGAGATTCCTTAAAAAACTGGAAATAGAACTGCCTTATGATCCAGCAATCCCACTGCTGGGCATACACACCAAGGAAACCAGAATTGAAAAAGACACGTGTATCCCAATGTTCATCGCAGCACTTTATAATAGCCAGGAAATGGAAGCAACCCAGATGTCCATCAGCAGACAAATGGATAAGAAATCTGTGGTACATATACACAATGGAGTATAACGCAGCCATTAAAAAGAATACATTTGAATCAGTTCTAATGAGGTGGATGAAACTGGAGCCTATTATACAAAGTGAAGTAAACCAGAAAGAAAAACACCAATACAGTATACTAACGTATATATACGGAATTTAGAGAGATGTTAACGATAACCCTGTATGCGAGACAGCAAAAGAGACACAGATGTATAGAACAGTCTTTTGACTCTGTGGGAGAGGGCGAGGGTGGAATGATTTGGGAGAATGCATTGAAACATGTATAATATCATATGTGAAACAAATCGCTAGTCTAGATTCGATGCATGATACAGAATGCTCAGGGCTGGTGCACTGGGATGACACAGAGGGATGGTATGGGGAGGGAGGTGGGAGGGGGGTTCAAGATGGGGAACACGTGTATACTGTGGTGGATTCATATTGATGTATGGCAAAACCAATACAATATTGTAAAGTAATTAGCCTCCAATTAAAATAAATAAATTTATATTAAAAATAAATAAATAAAATGAAACACAAAGAGAAGATTTCAAAGGGCCGTGTATACATATTTTTGGATCCTCAAAGGGGAGGGCAGGCAGCAAAACAAATTGAATAAACAATGGATAAGAATTTTCAAATTTGATGAGAGCTATAAATACAATTGCCGACATCTGCTGGATCATGGAAAAAGCAAGGAAATTAGAAAACAAAACATCTACTTCTGCTTCACGGAGCATGCTAAAGCCTTTGACTGTTTGGGTCACACAGACTGTGTAAAATTCTTAAAGAGATAGGAATACCAGACCACCTACCATCTTCTGAGAAACCTGTATGCAGGTCAAGAAGCAATAGTTAGAACCGGACACAGAACAAACTAGTTCAAAAATGGGGAAGGAGTACATCAAGGCTGTATATTGCCACGCTGCTTATTTCAGTTACATGCAGAGTACATCATGAGAAATGCTGGGCTGGATGAATCCCAAGCTGAAATCAAGATTGCAGGGAGAAATATCAATAACCTCAAATATGCAGATGATATCACTCTAATGGTAGAAAGCAATGAGGAGCTGAAGAGCCTCTTGATAAGATGAAAGAGGAGGATGAAAAAGCTGGCTTAAAATTCAACATTCAAAAAATGAAGATCATGGCATCCAGCCCCATCACTTCATGGCAAATAAATGGGGACAGATTGTATTTTCTTGGGCTCCAAAATCACTGCAGATGGTGACTGCAGCCACGAAATTAAAAGACACTTGCTCCTTGGAAGAAAAACTATGATAAACGTAGACAACATATTAAAAAGCAGAGACATCACTTTGCCAACAACGGTTCATATAGTCAAACCTATGGTTTTTCCAGTGGTCATGTATGGATGTGAGAGTTGGACCACAAAGAAAGCTGAGTGCCAGAGAATTGATGTTTTTGAACTATGGTGCTGGAGAAGACTTTTGAGTGTCCCTCAGTCAGCAAGAAGATCAAATTAGTCAATCCTAAAGGAAATCATCCCTGAATATTCATTGGAAGGACTGATGCTGAAGTTAAAGCTCCACTACATTGGCCACCTGATGCGAAGAGGTGACTCATTGGACAAGACCCTGATTCTGGGAAAGACTGAGGGAAAGAGGAGAATGGGGCAGCTGAGGATGAGATGGTTGAATGGCATCACTGACTCAATGGACATGAGTTTGAGCAAACTCCAGGAAATAGTAAAGGACAAGGAAGCCTGGTGTGCTGCAGTTTATGGGGGCGGAAAGAGTTGGACATGACTTAGCAACCGAACAACGACAACAAACGTAAATACAATAAGCTCAATGAGCCACAAACACTGGAAAGATGGGGAAATCTGTATCAAGGCATGCCATCATGAAATTGTTTCAATCCACAGATGAAGAGGAAATCTTAAAAGAAGCCAGAGGAAAAAGATAAAAATGAAAACAAATTTCTCGTCAAAACCAATGCAATCTAGAGGTTGCAGAGAAAAGGGAACCCTCTTAAACTGTTGGTGGGAAATCAAACTAGTACAGCCACTATGGAGAAGAGTGTGGAGATTTTAAAAGTACCCAAAGAAAAAATCATTCTGATTTTGGATTGTGCAAAGATTTCTTAGCTATAAGGCCAAAAGCATGATTCATTAAAGGAAAAAAATAATTAGACTTCATCTAACTATGTACTTATGCTTTTTAAAACACTGTTAGGAGTATGGAATAAGACAGAGATTGGGAGAAAATATTTACAAATCATATATGTGATACAGAACTTACAACTGGAACATAAGAACTCTCTAGACTCAATATCATGAAGATAATAAATAACACAATTAAAAGTGGACAAAAAGATTTTAAAAGACATATTACTGACAATAATATATGAATGTCACATAAAAGCTGTTCAATATCATAAGGGGAAATGCAAATAAAAACTATAAGATAACTCTACACACCAATTAAAATGTCAAAAATTATGATTGCCCTACCAAGTGTTAACTAGAATATGAAACAATTGGAACTCATACACTGCTGATGGAATTATTTAAAAAGGCATGATCTCTTTGGACAACAGTTAGCAATTTCTCAAAAAGTTAAACATACACCTGGTATATGACCCAGCCATCATGTATTTTCCCAAAAGAGATCAAAGTCTATCTTCATGCAAAGAATTTTACGTAAACATTCATAAATGCTTTGTTTATAATAGGCCAAATGTTTAAACAGCCCAAATATTCTTTGACATGTTAATGGATAAACAGTAAAGTAAAGGACTACTGTTACAGCAACAAGTATGAATTTAAAAATAATTATTCTGAGTGAAAGAAGCTGGATGTTCCTTTCTCTCTCAGAAAAAGAGTATGTCTTTATGATTTCATTTATATGATATTCTAGAAAATACAAGATATCTATGATGACAGAAAGCAGACTAGTGATTCCCTAACAATAGAGGATGGAAAGGTGTGGGATAGAGGGATAACTGAGAACCAGGAAATTTTTGGAGGTGACAAATATGTTCCTTGCCTTGAAGTGGTGATGTGTTCATGGGTGTATCCATATGTCAAAACCTATCAACTTGTAAACTATAAGTATGTGCAGTTCTGTGTACGTCAGTTATACCCCTTAAAACTATTTATAAGGAACTCATGTTTAGATATTCTGCTTCTTGACCTCCAGAGCTATTAACACTATTTCAAACCTAGTCCTCCAGAATCTGCTGATTCTCTGAATCCTTAGTATCATTTCAGTGAGTGAATCACACCGTATCTTAAGAATAAACATAATTAGGAGAAAGGGAAAACACTCTGGAAGTTATAATGTGTTGCAATTGGAGATGTATCATAGATTTTGTAAGTGTGGTTCATAGATGGGATAAGCAACATATTATATGTTTGCTTTAAGCAACTCAGAACTGATGGCAGGTCTCAAATACTGAGTCCCAGTAAACCCTTTACTTTGCCATTCATTAGTTACTTGTTTACCAGTTAGTTATTCTCTACCTTTTCCTACTTGGTCTGTTTTGATCATTTCTGCAGTTATAGTAGAACTATAAACACCACAGAAGGTCCTCATTAAATCTTTTTATAAAAATTTATTTGAGTATAGTTGATATATGGTATTGTGCTAGTTTCAGGTATACAGCAAAGTGAACCTGTAATACATATACATATATCCACTCTTCTTTAGATTCTTTTCCTGTAGAGGCCATTACAGAGTATTGAGTGGAGTTCCCGGTGCTATACAATAGGTCCTTATTAGTCATCTGTTTTATAATGTTAGTGCGTATATGTCAATCCCAATCTTCCAAATTAGTCTCCCTCTGCCTTACCCCCTAGTATCCATAGTTTGTTTTCTATTAAATCTTTATTAAGAGAATGATTGCATTTTACTGCTTTTGTATAGAATGTACATCTGGATATTCAACAATCCTAATGGTAAAGATCCTCAAGTCATCACAGTTTCACTGGTTTCAAGGTTTTCTAGTCTTTAAGAAAAGTTTAGGTTTTGTAACAATCACTACAAGGTGGCCCTAAAGCTTCGCGTCCTAGGTCACACAGTGCCCCTCTTTCTCTGCCATGTTCACATCTGCTGTACCAGGACGAGGAAGACTGCAGTATGATTGGTGTTGAAAAAGCCCAAATTCTTAATTTTTTTCCTAAGTCAGACAAAATTAAATCTGCATGAAGCTCCATCTGAAGGATCTTGCTGTCAGCTACGATGTTGTGAGAGGGCCTGTAAAAAGCCCAGAAAGGAGCTGTGAATGGCCTCTAGGAGTTGAAGTGGAATAAAAGCAGGTATTTCCTGATGCTGACCAATAATCAGAAAACAAAGACCTCAGTCCTACAACTGTAAGGAACTGAATTCTGCCAAACCCAAAAGAGCTCAGAAGAAGATCACTCCTTCCTCTGAGCCTCCAGATAAGGACCCAGCCTGCTGACACCCTGACTTCTGTCTGGTGAGACTCGGGGAAAGAACCCTGCCTGGACTTTGGACCTGGATTGGGATAACAGAGTTTGTGATAGATTGTTTTACAGGAGTAGAAACGTGTGGTCACAGAGATGTGTTTTCCTATGGCAATATTAGCAGGGATTTAGGGGCAGTCATTGGAATCCAGAGGCAGGGTGTAGGCCGTCTGTTTTGACAGGTGCAGACCTAGCAGGTGTAGTGGCTCTGGAGCCAACAGGTCTGCTGATCACCCTCTTGTTTTCAGCTTTACCATCATGGGAGAAGTTGCAATCATCTGGCAGAATAACAGCTCTGCCGTGTTGTCCTGGAGTCTAAACCCGACTTATCCAGCCCTTCTGATGTTCCTCCTATTATCACTGCTTAAACATAAGATAATTTCTGCTCTATGCTACTGAACCTTGACGGTTATATCTCCAAATCTCTCCTACTTCTTAAATACAATGACATCTGTCAGCTTATTTAAATCTCTCAAGTATTGACCATTGCTTACTTCTTAAAAATCCTTCCTTTGGTTTTGAAGACATCTCACTGCCCTGGTTTCTATGTTCCCTCTACTAATTTTCATTCCACTTTGCTGGCTCCTTTTCATTTCACAAACATGCATTGAGCATGCTTGAAGACACTGTGTGTGCAAAGTACAGAAGTCTCACCAAGAGCTGATCATGGTAGGGACTTCCTTGGTGGTCCAGTGGTTAAGAATCCATCTCCAATGCAGGGGATGTGGGTTCAATCCCTGTTTGGGGAACTAAGATCATGCATGTCTTGGGGCAACTAGGCCCATGTGCCACAACTAGAGAAAGTCCATACTCCACAATAAAGAGCCTGTGCACAGCCATGAAGATCCAATGTAGCCAAAATTAAAAAAAAAAAAAACAACACAAAAAATTGATCATGGACCCTGTCCTCCAGGGACTTACCAATAAGTAAATTATAACTATACAAGGTGATAAGATCCATAACGGAGAAGGGTAAAATATACTCTGGAAGCCCAAAGAAGAAACCATATCACTCCTGAGGTGGTCAGGGAGTACTTCATAAGGATGATGGCACTGAGCGGAGTCCAGAAGAATGAGTAGACCTGTTTCAGACAAAGGAAGGAAAGGCATTCCTGACAGAAGGAACAGAGAAGGTGAAGGCATGGAACTTTGAAAATGTGACATATTATAGGAGCAGCAATGAGTTTGCTGAGGCTGGTTTTCCAGGTGCAAATGTGAGGTTAGTAGAGAGGTAAAGTCAGGATCTGCATAAAAGGTGACATGTGGACTGGATCCTAAAATAGAGAATTTATGGGTGATAGTTATCATACTAAAGTTCTTCAACTTTGATGATTACCCATTATATTCAAATAAAGTCTGAACTCTTTGGCTTGTTTAAAAAGATCATTGATCACCTGACTCACTCTCCAGTGTCAAACTAGTTTCCTCTCCCTTAACATCCAATCATTCATTTCTTTGCTCATTCATTTGTGCTATGCTTAGTCGCTCAGTCGTGTCTGACTCTTTTTGACCCCATGGATTGTAGCCTGCCAGGCTCATCTGTGCATGGGGATTCTCCAGGCAAGAATACTGGAGTGGATTTCTATGCCCTCCTCCAGGGAAATCTTCCCAACCTAGGGATCAAACCCAGGTCTCCCATATTGCAGGCAGATTCTTTACCATCTGAGCTACCAGGGAAGCCCAAGAATACTGGAATGAGTAGACGATCCCTTCTTCAGGGGATCTTCTCACCTATGAATCGAATCAGGGTCTCCTGCATTGCAGGTGGATTCTTAACCAGCTGAGCTACCAGGAAAGCCCATCCATTTATTTTTTGGTCATGCCAAGCAACTTTCAGCATCTTAGTTCCCAGACCAGAGATCAAACCTTGGACCTGGAAGTGAAAACACCAAGTCTTAATCACCGGACTACCAGGGAATTCCCTACTCATTCATTTATTTAGTTGAGGGGACATTGAGCAGTTGAGGGGAGTGGATGGAGGAAGGAGGTGATGTGAGAGGCTCAGGTCATTGAAAGGACTTTGGCTTTTATTCTAAATGAGACAGAAAGTTGGTTGAGGGGCCTGATCTATTTTACATTTTAAAAGAATCACCCTGACTACTCTCTGGAGAGTTGAATAGGGTGGGAGGCAGAGGGTAAGCAAGAAATAAATAAGGAAGTTATTTCCATAATGCAAAAAATGACTATAGCTTAGACCAGAATGAAAGTGGTAGAGATCTTGAGAAGGGTTATGATTCTGTATATATTTTAAAGTGGAGATAATAGGATTTGCTGGTGGATTGAACGCAGGGTATGAGAAAAAAATAGGGACCAAGAGTGTTACCAAGGTTTTTGGCCTGAGCCACAAGATGCAGATAGTTTCAATTTGCATTAGAGATCATGGGAAGAGTCAGTTTTAGAGGAAATAGCAGTTTTAGCATGCTGATTTTGAGATGTCCATCAGAGATCTAAGCTATGTTTTGAGTATGCAGCGGGATATAGGTGTCTGGAGTTAGAGGAAATGTTCAGATGGGACTCGTGGGTGGTTTACTTGGTATTTAAAGCTTTGAGAAAAAATAAAGCTATGAGATTGGATGAGATCACCTAGCAAGTAAGAGTACATGAGGAAGAAAAGTACAAGGACTGAGCCCTGGGGGCTCTAGCTCTTACAGTTCTGGAAGAGGTGGAGAAACCAGCAAAGGAAACAGGAGGGTGTGGCCACTGAAGGAGGAGGGGTGATCTCAGGGGGTTGTCAAGCCCTGGAAACCAAGTGAAGAATGTGTTTCAAGGCGAGAGGGATCAAATGGGTCAAGTGCTGATGGCAGGTCAAGTAGGATGCAAGGTCAAAGAAATGATCTTTTGGAATTTGCAGAGTGGAGATCATTGGCACAGGGCAAGAACAGTTTCAGCAGCACTGGGGAGAAGCCTAATTGGAGTGGGTCAAACAGAGAGCTGGAGGAGAAGGGCTAGAGACAAGTGGATATGGCTGTTCTTTCAAGGAGTTTTGTTACAAAATGAAGGAAAAATAGGCAGTAGTGGGGAAGGAAGGAAGTGGGGTCAAGAGAGGGCTTTTCTTCTTTCTAAGGTTGGAGAAATAACAGCCATTTTGTATTGTCCATTTTGCTGATGGCAGTGAGGATGTGGGAGAGTCGGGGAGAATTGCTGGCAGCAGTGTCCTTGAGAAGGCAGAATTGCCTCAAGTTAAGTATCCAGAGAAAAATTGACTCAGAGAGGGATGACAGGTCATCCAAGAACATGGGAAGAGGTGGGATGGTAGATGTGGTAGCGGGTGATTTTTCAAGTTCTCTATCCACTGGTTCCATTTTCCCAGTGCAAGAGTAAGCAGAGGTATAAGAGGAGAGAGAATAGTTGGAGGTCTGCAGAGAAAGGAGTTGGGAAGTAGTCATCTAGAGGTACAATTGAGTAGCCCTGTGACCTTATCTGTGGTCAGTGGGCCTGAGGTAATTGTGTGTTTTTCTCCAGTCACATTGGGTGTTGATATGAATAAGAGGTGAGTTCAATTAAACCTCTTGTGGTTTCCTACCCCTTTATCATTTCACAGACTGTTCCATCTGGAATGGAATGTCCTGAGATGTCCTCTTTACCCTGTTTATTCATTTTTCAACTTGTAACTCAACTGCCACTTATTTAAGCCTACTTGGCAGAGTTAATTAATGACTCCCTTCTTGGAGCTATTGTGGTACCCATGCATCTATTGTGATAGCTGCCGTGTTATACTCATTTGTTTCTCTGTCTCCCTAGTTAGTTTGGCTTCTCCTTGAGGGTGTCAGCTCAGTAATCTGAATTCCCAGTATTATATCTAGCTCATGGTTGGCATTCATAAATTGCCTATTGAATTGAATTGCATGGGGGAAATTAGCAGAAAAGAGTCAATAGGTAAGAGAGAGAGGCTCTGGAGATAGAAAGAAGGTGACATTTGACACCAGGCTCAGCTGCTCTACAGGAGGGTAACTCCTGCTCCTGAGGATGAATAAGATAACTACTGATGCAACTTTAGTGATGGTGTGAACTTGAAATGAAGCCTATGTAAATTGGGTCAATAATGTTCCTTTCCACGGAGTGTGCTTTGAGGATCAAATGACTTCATAGGTGTGGAAGGTGTAAATGAACATGTACCACACAATGTACACAATTTCTTACAACACTCTATGTCATGGTAGTAGAAATGTATTAAATTTGTGTATCTTATTAGCATATAGGCTGTATAACGAAGTAGAGAATGAGTTAAAGATAGAAAGTATGATGATAGAATCTTCTTTTAGTCTTTCTACTCTGAAAAGTCTCTACAAAAGATAATCATCATAGTCTCTTTCAGTTACAGCTTGTTCCCATGTCACTCACTGTCTCTGAGCCAGAAACCCTGGCATGACCTACTTTGTCAGGCCAAGAGGTGTGTAGACAGCCAGACGTGCCAGTACATCTCTCAAGGAGCAGGAGGTGAGCCTGCTGATCTGACTGGTTGATGCCACAATGCCCAAGTTCAGGACATGTCTGTGCTCAGGAAAGGCCAACCTTCTACAACATTCCAACACTCGAGGGAACTTCCTAACACATTTGCAATATTAACAATTCTAAAACAGTACAGTGTTTAATCCTTGATGCTGACAGGAATTACTTTAACACAGGTTCTGACTTTTATTGCTAATTATCTATTTGTTTTAGGCTTCCCTCAACTTTCATGTTTTTTAAAGCAGGGACCATATTTTATACTTTATATCCTTGGTCCACACATGCCCATTACTGTACTTTACAGGCACTCAATTTCCATCTGTTATAGATGGGGTTGTTTTATAGTGGCCAGCAGCATTCATGTGACCAGATACAGACAGAACATGAAGAGGAAAGTGAGGTTGGAGCTTTTCTACTATTAAAGCACATGTCATTTACCCTGAAATCCTAGGAACATATGATGTCCTGAATAAATGACTGTGGGTATAGGACATTATAATTCAATCCCTTCTTCCCATCAACTTAAAATGTCTTTCTGGCAGTTTATCTTTCTTTCACTCCCTTACTTAAAATAATTTACAGCTTTGCCTTTGGGCTACATATTCATGTGGGATTTAAACTTGTAAAAGAAGAAGCTCTAGAATATGTAGAACTTTGTGTTCTGAGGCACATCAGGAAGGCTGCCTCTTTGCTGACTTTGTAGCATGGGTTGGGTTATGCTGTTATATTTCTGGGAGGATCTTCCAAGGTGCAAATATTACTGGAAAGAGTAGCATGTGTGTCCTTGATCAACTGTCAGTGTAGTTGCAGTAGAATTGATCCTATCAGTCACAGTAAGGAATGAAAAACAAGACATTAGTTTTGATGAGAAAAGGCATCATAACATTCTGGGAACATGGAGTTATGCTCATAGAAAAGCAAAATAAGAGCATGAGACTGGAAACTCAAATGAAAAGTTATCTCTGAAAGCAGAATCGAGATGCCAGAACAAAGTGCACAAGAGGTTGGAGAGTTTGCTTCAGGGGGAAGAAAACTCCTTCAGAGTTAGGAGACAGATTAGTCAGGATTCTACAGGCTCCCCATGACCACACTTGGCTGTTACCTTTCAACCCTCTTGCAGGAATCCTTTCTACTTTCCCATGAACTTCTTGCCTCCCTCCTTCTTATTCCATCTGTTTATTCCCTGAGTACCACCCATTTTTCACTGAACTTTCTAGAATCCTGTTCTTAGTCTTCTTTTTCACCCAGTTCCTGTCTGTAGGATGGACAGTTTCAGAGTTCTGGAACAGTCGGTTCAAAAACGTAGCTTCAAAATTCCCTAATTTCCTAAGGCTGTGACTCGCACAGCCTTACTTACAAGGTCCCTTTAGCAACTAACTTTTGTGACCACACCCTGGGCTCTGTCACCACTCAGACATTCAACTCTGGAATCACCTAAATTCTCAGGAGAGCCACCCCTGAACAGATGTCCCAGGTTCTTTCCCACAACTTCTCTTCTTCAGCCTGAGAGGGCCTTGTGGTCCTCACTGTCATTTTTCTCAATCTCTGCCCCTCACAGCTCCACTTCCCTTCTTTATTCACTCTACACCCCATGGAGTGTCACTTTGCATCAGAGCCTCTCTCGTCCTCTGCCAAATCTGCCTTGCTGGACTTGAATCTGGGATGAATTCCACTCTCAGTCTCCTCCTGTCATAGTCAACCCACTGAGCTGCTGGAGAGAATCACATAGTCTTTGAGGTCATTGCTACTGTCACTTTATTGTTCCGAGGTCAACTGGACCCTTAAGGCTCCTTGACAGTCTTAAATAAATAATCTGGTCACCTTCCTTGCCCACTCCTTACAGAAGTTATTCCAAATCTCTGTCATTTTCCTCAAAGTGTCTTTCTCACTTTTCTTTCTGGAAATGACTCTTATTTTGTGGATAGCACTTAGATTATTGACACTTTCAAGTTTTTACTGAGTCCCCTACACCCACAACCTTCAACACCGTCCATTCTTCCCTCCAGTCTATGAGGAAGAACTGTTTCTTCTCCCACTTAAGACATTCATTCATTCAACAGCCACTGAGAGTCCATCTTAATTAATATACTTCCACTGTGCTATACATTGGAGATATTAGAGATGAAGATGTAGACCCTACCAACAAGGAGGTTAAAATCATGTGTAAGGGAGCTGCTAAGTCACTTCAGTCATGTCTGACTCTGTGCGACCCCATAGGTGGCAGCCTACCAGGCTCCCCCGTCCCTGGGATTCTCCAGGCAAGAACATTAGAGTGGGTTGCCATTTCCTTCTCCAGTGCACGAAAGTGTAAAGTGAAATTGAAGTCACTCAGTCGTGTCTGACTCTTAGCGATCCCATGGACTGCAGCCTACCAGGCTCCTCTGTCCATGGGATTTTCCAGGCAAGAGTACTGGAATGGGTTGCCATTGCCTTCTCCAGTGTAAGGGAGACAGACCTGTAAATGAATTACAATTCAGTGTACATTTTGGTGTAATGATAAAAACAAGCGTAGGTACTTCCCTGGCAATCCAGTGATTAAGACTCTGCACTTGGACTATAGGTTCAATCCCTGGTCTGGGAGCTAAGATCGCATATGCAGTGTGGTGTTGCCAAAAAGGAGAGAAAAAGAAAAGAAAGAAAAGAAACAATCATTGATCATTTGAAAAGCATGAGGGGAAAACCAGTTTTGTGAGGAGGTGATGTGTCATGAGGGAGTTTTTGGAAGGAGTGTTGCTTGAGCTAATCCTTAAAGAGTGAGTAAGTGTTAACTAAGCAAACTGGGGTGGGAAGGAGACAGCAGGGTCAAGGATTAGGGAGCAGTGACAAGAAAGACTGAGTAGACAAAGAGGATATGAGTAAAAGCTTGAAATTAAGTTATTCTCATTCTTGACTGTGTCCTAGACCTTGTTATGTGACTGTCCCACAAATTACCTCAAACTCAACATATTTCCCCAGATTTCCTCCTCCTCCTTCTTTATCATGGCATATGACACCTCTCCTTGTTCAGGCACTAGAAAACTAGGAGATTTCTTCAATCGTTCCCATTCCCTCACCTCTATCATTTAGCTAGTAACTAACTTCTGTTGATTCTACTGCATCAGTGTTCCTTGGGTGCCTCTGCCTTCTCCAGCTGTGCTCAGTACCAGTACAACAGTATCACTGTGGACCCCACTTCCATACTTCCCCTACACTGATCTTTCTAACATACATAATTGATTGCCTCACCGTCTGACCAATCCATGCTTCCCCACTCTTCTAGCATGGTACGAAAAGCCTTTCCCACACAGGCCCTTCCCACTACTCTTTTTCAAATTGCATTCATGCACATTTTAAATTAAACTCTCCCAATAACCCATTAGGTGAGTCAGATATTTCCGAGAGATGACATTAACATGAAGACATCTAGAAGCCAGGGGTAGAAGTGAGGTGGAACTCTCCTTACTGTGGTGCCCCCACCCCGCTTATTTAACTTGTATGCAGGGTGCATGCATGTTCAATTGCTTTAAATTGTGTCCTACTTCCAACTCTTTTTAACTCTTATGGACTGTAGCCTGCCAGGCTCCTTGGTCCATGGGGATTCTCCAGGCAAGAATACTGGAGTGGGTTGCTATCCCCTCCTCCAGGGGATCTTCTCTACCCAGGGATTGAAACCACATCTCTTATGTCTCCTGCATTGGCACACAAGTTCTTTACCACTAGCGCCACCTGGAAAGCCCTATATACAGAGCACATCATGCGAAACACCAAGCTGGATGAAGCTTGGGCTGGAATCAAGATTGCTGGGAGAAATATTAATAACATCAGATATGCAGATAACATCACCCTAATGTCAGAAAGCGAAGAGGAACTAAAGAGTCCCTTGATGAAGGTGAAAGAGGAGAGTAAAAAAGCTGACTTAAAACTCACCATTCTAAAAACTAAGATCATGGCACCCGGTCCCATCACTTCAATGCAAATAGATGGGGAAACAATGGATGCAGTGATTGACCTTATTGTCTTGAGCTCCGAAATCACTGCAGGTGGTGACTGCAGCCATGAAATTAAAAGATGCTTTATCCTTGGAAGAAAAGCAATGACAAACCTAGGTAGCATATTAAAAAGCAGAGACATCACTTTGCTGATAAAGGTCTGTGTAGTCAAAGCTGTGGTTTTTCCAGTAGTCCTGTACAGATGTGAATTGGACCGTAAAGAAAGCTGAGCACTGAAAAATTAATCACTTTGAACTGTGGTGCTGGAGAAGACTCTTGAGAATCACTTGGACAGTGAGGAGATCAAACCAGTCAATCCTAAAGGAAATTAACCCTGGATATTCATTGGAAGGACTGATGCTGAAGCTGAACCTCCAATACTTTGGTCACCTGATGGGAAGAGCTGACTCATTGGAAAAGACCAAGATATTGGGAAAGATTGAGGCCAGGAGGAGAAGGGGATGACAGACGATGAGATGGTTGGATGACATCCCTGACCCAGTGGACATGAGTTTGAGCAAACTCTGGGAGATAGTGAAGGACAGTGAAACCTGGTGTGCTGCTATCCACGGGGGTCACAAAGAGTCAGACACGACTGAGCAACTGAACAACAACCCCAATTCAGTGACTGCTTCCTTATCATTCCCTGGCCATTTATCCATGCCTCTAGGGTTTAGCACTATCCACAATCAGCAGTTTTTTAATATGCCTTATTATTTCATGCCTAGATGTCTTTACCCTGACACAGGTACAAGAACATTACAGCGGTATCTTAGTACGAATGCATTTTAAAGCAGTCTAAAACAGCAGCCAAATACTTAACTATTCTTTTTTTTCTTTCCTAAATCATGACTGTGATAGGTGCTCTTAACTTATTCTTCCATCTTTCCCTTTTGATTCTCTGTAGGATAAGGATGACTCTTAATGAACTTTCAACATATTGACTTCCTGTTTTAATCTTTAAATCAACAGTTTTAAGTTACAGTTAAGTGTCTTGCTTCAAGTTGCTTTGCTTCTGCTGTTTTAATTGCTCTTCCCTTTCACTTGTCTTCCCAGGGCACCCTTACCATCTTTTGTTACCACCACCCCATCACCCCATCTCACACTCTTAGGAAGTCCTTCTAGTCACCCATCCTGGTCTCTGATTACAATCAGCCACTGTCTCTGAACCCTGACTGTCATCTCTATTTTCTCTTCTCTTGGCACCTCTTACACTTTTGTCCCCTCCATAAGACTTAATCTCTCTAGGACAGGATTCATTCATTTTCTTAACTGATGACACTTCCTAGAGTTTTGGAACAGAGAAGGTATAAGCAGATAGGGTAGGAAGGTCCCTGAAGGACCTGAAGGAAAAGAACCAGATATAGCTTTTTGACATTAGAGAAGCCATTTTGGCCTATACCATTTTGTGATCGAAGCTTGGCTACAATGCTTACCCTTTGAAAGGTCCCAGAAATAATGATCTTAAAGGAATAAAAGAACAAACCACTGTTATCAGGCAAAAGAAGGAATAATAGCAAAGATAACAAATCAGTTGTAAAGACTCCTAGTTTTGTTTCAATGGTAAAGATTAGCCTGAAGCACTTTCTTGAGCTGTTTTGCAGAATTTAAATCCCCCTTGAAAGGTCAACTTCCAGATCAACTGGAACCTAAGGGATGATGATGTTGACCTTTTCTGACCCTCATGGCTTCAGTCATCTAAAGCTTGGACTCTGTTGACCTTTGCCCCAACTCTATGCAGAATTTTCCTCTGCTCAAGTCCCTTCATGAATAAGCACGTGACCTTGTAACTTTCCCCAATTTTGCTATTCAGATAGACATTACTTTGGGAAGGCTCTCTGGTGTCCTCCTTACTTGCTCAAGTAATAAATCCTTCCTTTTCCTGATCTTTGGCTTGGTTATGTCTTTTGTCTTGACACTCACCAAGAGGTGAACCCAGTTTTTTGGGTAACACAGGTGCTTGATATATTGATGCTAGGTCAATAAATGAGGGAAGGAATGGGATCCAAAGACAAAAGCCACACCAAAACCCCAGTGCTTTTGAATTCAGCCCTGAGTAAAATCAGATTTTCAAGATCCTTTTGATCAATCCTAGCAGAATTCACCACATTCCAAGAGCTGTAAATCTAGAATAAGATTTTTTTTTTCTTTCAGAAAACCTGAAAGGCAGTTTAATTCTTAAGGGACCAGTCCTTGAAAGGTTAAAGAACAGTAAGCAAGTAAGGAGATTCTGGATCACAGAAAATCTTGACTGAGGTCAGAGCAATGGCCACCTGGAAGAGTCACAATAAGAACCACTCCAGCCCTAAGAGGATGAGGTGCTGCCTTTACTTAGAAGGAGGGTCTGAAGAGGAAAGGTTAAAATTTTACATAACCTCCTGTTCTTCTGCCTCTGTAACTCAGCTTGCTTCTTGCAAAGTCTGGATCATGGATGTCTCAGAAAGTGGGGACTCACAATACTAGGAACTGGAGCTTAGCTCACTCACCCTTGTCCTGCTCTTTGCAATCACCCAGCCCCTGCAAACCTGCAAATCCGCTTAATCATGCCTGTCTCTGTATAAAAACTCTGTAACCCATTTGTTTGGGGCTCAGAGCTTGGAGTGTTAACTCCTCTGGGCCCAGCATAATAAACCTGAGTTCTCCAATTCTCCCAATGTGGTGCTTGGTTTCTCAAGTACTGGTTTCTGCAACAGGTCCTCAGTGTGGCCCTATATGGGGAGAGGGGATAAAAGGGAGGACAGAGAGTGGAGAGGAGAGGAAGTTGGAGTTCTAGTTAAATAATGGAATATCAAAGGAGTATTACCTTCCTAGTCCTACACTTCCCTATATGTGCCCTAAAGAAAGCAATGATTTTTTCCCTAACTAGTTTCTTTTAAGGGTAATAGATACATGGTAAAAATTTATAGAGTATCAAAAAAATATTTAGTAAATCTCTCTAGCCCTCCAGAAGTCACCACTATTATCCACATGTCTACCTAAATATATATTTATATCTATATTTTAAAAGTACTTGGTAGCATCTTATCATCAAGAGCTCTCCATATTAGCTCTTGGAAACCTACTTTTTATTTGTGATAAAAATATATGACATGATATTGACCCTCTTAGAATTTTCAGTATATACAGTCAGACATTATTTTTTTTTTTAGACATTATTTTTTAAACTGCTATATAATATTTCTACTCTGGTTGTACTATATGTGTTTACTCATACCCCTATTGATGAATATTTAATTTGTTTCTAGTCTATTGCGATTTGAAGCAATGTGGCAATGAAAATCCTTGTACATATTATATCAGGGTCCAGGAGGAAGCAGATGGTACATCCAAAGCTTACCTGAAGAGAATTTGATGGAGGGACTGTTGACACAGGTGCTGGCAGGATTAATGGACCAAACAATACATGGTTAAGTTGTCAGGAACAGGCAACAGTGAGAAGTCTTTACCTCCCCTAGGCATGAAAGGACAAGGAGAGGGAGCAGTGTTGGTAGAAGCCAGTGGGCCCTTAGCCCTACAAGAGAGGCCACCAAACTGGACCTGTGGCCACAGATTGAGAAGTGTAGCCACTGCCAGAACTGCAGCCATCAGAGTAAATATCCTGACTGTGCTCTCCTCTTGCTCTCTGGTTTCCTACTGATGTACCTGCTGAATATAAGTGGAATCTAGTAGACAAGGAAGCCCAAATGATGCTGATTCATGGGGGTGACACAGGCAGGCAGAGCAGAGTCAAAAATGTATCTGGAAGGATAGGTAGAGATTAATCAGTCTAGTGAGTTTTTGAACAAATATGCCTTTCATCTGTTGGAAATTTTCCTAGAACTAGAACTGTGGTGTCAATAGGAAGGAAAGAGACCCCTTGATATCCATTCCTCTGATCTTCTGGGCTTATTACTGATACTCAGCTGTGCCTGTGGTTGCTCAGAATTAAGACCTTTCTCAGCCTCCCTTGCAGCCAAAGCAATGTAAGAGGAAGTGATGGTGCCTTTGTCCTTTATTATTTATTCCTTCCTGTAATTCACCTCCTGCCTTGGACTATGAGCTCTAGGGCCACACCCTTTTGGGGATGAGAGGTGAGCTGGGAAAAAAATCAGATTCCTAAGCACTTCATATAATTGAGCTGCCCTACCAATTTTGGACTGGACTTTATTTACATGGGAGAGAAATACACTTTTACCTTGATATTTATATTCTTTTATGTCCTGTATTACTAATTTTCACAAATAGGTATAGATAATAGGTTTAAACATTTAAAATTTTTATGGACATTGTCAAGCTTGGCATTGTAAACTGGATTTTTCAGACTTTTTCAGTTTGAACCCAGCTTCTCCATTTACTAGACATGTGATCTTGAACATGTCTTAATATTTTTTCCCCTTCCAATATGATTCATTTATCTTCTTTGCTTTTTAAAAAAAAATTTTGAAGCATGGTTAATTTACAATGTTGTGCTAATTTCTTCTGTACAGCAAAGTGACTGATTTACACATATATATATTCTTTATCATATTCTTTTCCATTATGATTTGTCACAGGATATTGAATATAGTTCCCTGTGCTATACAGTAGGAGCCTGTTGTTTTTCCAGTTTCTCAGTCTTTAAGTGCCTCAGTGTTCTCAGAGGGATAACAATGGAGGCCACTTCGTTTGGTTGTTATGAGGAGTGTATGAATGAAAATATCTAAGCACACAGACCACAGTCTACCCATTACAGCAAATTCTCAATAAGTGTAAGCTGTGGACTCATTTGAAAAAGACCCTGATGCTGGGAAAGATTGAGGGCAGGAGGAGAAGGGGATGACAGAGGATGAGATGGTTGGACGGCATCACTGAATCAATGGACATGGGTTTGGGTGGACTCTGGGAGTTGGTGATGGACAGGGAGGCCTGGCATGCTGCGGTTCATGGGGTCTCAAAGAGTCAGACACGACTGAGTGACTGAACTGACTGTAAGCTGTGGGAAAAAAAAAGGTGTCACTCATCACCCAGTTCTGCTAGGGTTGAGTCACAACATGCTGCATTCACCCAGGACATTTCACCTGCCCCTGAGAGCAATTCAGGATGGAAAACAGGATAGGGCACTTTATGCTTTAGATAAAGGCCCTAGAGAGTTAAGATGCATATCTTAGAAAGGATTTCAATAACCCCAGGTTCTTGCATCTTCCTGTATAGAGAAAAGCACTAATTATTCACTTGAGATATGTTCTTTGTGATTAGCAGTAAGCGTTTACCAAGATGTATGGAATGGCAACCCACTCCAATATTCTTACTAGGGAAATCCCATGGACGGAGGAGCTGGCAGGCTACGAAAGAGTCAGGCACAACTTAGTGACTAAACAGCCACAGCATGCTTGTATTTTAATATGACTGCATGTATTTTCTAGCCAAAAACATACACATCTACTGGCTCCTCTCCTATTTCTCCTCCCCTACTCCTCTCCTGCTTAGAGCAGTGTTTACTCTGAGCTACTGAGTAGCTATCTCCATGAGTTTGAGTAAGCTCTGGGAGTTGGTAATGGACAGGAAAGCCTGGCGTGCTGCAGTTCATGGGGTCGCCAAGAGTTGGGCACGACTGAGCGACTGAACTGCACTGAACTGATAGTTTTCAGAAAGAACCTGAATAACACTTAAGCTCACAACTCTCCTGTTGTGTGTTTTCCTTTAAGTCAACAAAGCTAGTGTTATTATTATTATTACTGTGACCATGTTTAATTGCCCTCCAAAGAAGACGTACCAGTTAATCTACTCAATGTTTTAAAGTGTCTCCTTCCTCTTCCCTTGACAATATTATGCATTAGCAAAGATTTTTGTCCAATAGATGAATAGTGGTGTTTCATTTTTATTTTAAATTGCTTTCTAAATTATGACGTTGACCATCTTCTCATATTTGTTAAGCCATTTATATTTCTTTTCTAGTGCACTTCTGGTCTGTCCTCTGTTCATTCCACTGGTGTTTGTTTTGTTTTGTAATGCATTTGTTTGTTTGTTTTTTAAAGCTTTTAATGTATTATGGAAATTAGTCTTTTGTCTGTTGCCAGTGGTACAGATATTTTCCCTAATTTTCATTTACATTTTGACTTTAATTTTTTCTATACAAAAATTTTAAATTTTACTATAGTAAAAATGATCCTTTTTCATCATAACATCTGAGCATAATGTTTGGGTTTTGGAAAGAACTATCTCACTCTGGATATTAAGAATAATTTTACCATGTTTTCTCCCAGACCTTTATAGATTGATTTATATCAGAAAACTTTCTCCATCTGGAATTTAATTTGGGGTAAGCAGTGAGATAAGAATTGAAATGATTCTGTGGAGAACTGGGCTGGGGGGTTGATAAAAATAAGCCCCCTGATACATAAACCCTACAGAACTTGTAGTTTACTATTTGTAGTGAAATTGTGTTTTAATAAAAAACACAATTCAGCCAAGTAAACTTGAAGCTCTAATTGGCTTATTAGGGGACTCATGAATCAGTTAGCATCCTACCTACTGAACAATAGGTCTCCTAGGAAGGACACAAAACGGAAGACTTTTATAGAAAGGAGAGTAGGGCAAGGAAGTCATTAGCAAAAGAAAAAGCAGGGTAATCTGGGGCCAAGACTTCTTCTTTTGGGGGGGGGGACCAGGATTATATCCTGCAGATTATCTCTTCTTTTTCTGGAAGGGAGTGGAAAGGGCCAGCCTATATGACAAATTACCTCATTGGTGCTGACTGGAAAATTCCAAACTGGTTGATTAAGAATACATTTCTAGGGAAGGCTGAAGCTACAGTTAGTTTAAGTATTAAATCTAAGTTTTGGTCTCATGGACTTGAACACCAATCCCTGTGATTTTCCTCTTTAACACTGTGACCTACACAATAGACAGATTTTGAACAAAGCATGCCATGCACCATTAGGCAGGCAGATGTTAGGTGTGCTTGCTCTTCTTCTTTGTGGAAGACACATGGGTGGTTTGTGGTGGTGTTTGTATTTGCAGGGTGAAGTCCTGCCACGTCCAGCATGCTTACTTCACCAGGTTGTTAAACTGCCTTTCTTAACACTTCTTATCACCTGATTCTTACTTCTTGGGCACAATTTCTCTGCTACCAGAGTCATCCTGCTACCCTATATCACAGGTTAGACATTTTATACCTGCTAGCAGTGAACTGTGATCTGTGACACTGTAACAGTAGCAGTGATCTGTGAGCATATGCAGTCAGATACTGCCCATCTTTCAAGACTAAGGATGAATTAAGCCCAGCAAGCTGGATCATCACTGGGTTCCATCTTTATTGCTTTTCCAGGTGGCTTGTCAGTTGCTTAGACAACTAGCTTACGGTGGTTGAGCACACAAGCTCTAGAGTGAAACTATCTGGCTGTGTACTTCCACTCTGCCACTCTTGAGCCATAGGGTCAAGAGCCGACTTTCCTTCAGCTTCTTGTGCTTTGCTTTCTCCTTTGTCGATGGGGATGATAACATAGTGTGAGGATCAAATAAATAAATATATGTAAAGTGTTTAAACGGAGAAGGCAATGGCACCCCACTCCAGTACTCTTGCCTGGAAAATCCCATGGACGGAGGAGCCTGGTAGGCTGCAGTCCGTGGGGTTGCTAAGAGTTGGACACGACTGAGCGACTTCACTTTCACTCTTCACTTTCATGCATTGGAGAAGGAAATGGCAACCCACTCCAGTGTTCTTGCCTGGAGAATCCCAGGGACGGTGGAGCCTGATGGGCTGCCGTCTATGGGGTTGCACAGAGTCGGACACGACTGAAGCGACTTAGCAGCAGCAAAATGTTTAAAAAGACTTTGGCGGTAAGGGCTCAGTAAACATAAATGTACAGCAGTAGAGGCATGTGTGTGCTCAATTAGTCATGTAGGATGCTTGGCAACCCTGCCAGGTACTTCCGTCCATGGCCTTTTTCAGGCAAGGACACTGGAGTGGGTGGCCATTTCCTCCCCCAGGGGACCTTCCCGACCCAGGGATCAAGCCTGAGCCTGCGGCATCTCCTGCACTGGCGGGTGGATTCTTCGCCACTGAGCCACCTGGGAAGCCCAAATATTAATAAGACCTTTCCTAATTCACAATATAAAAACAATTTTCCTTTCTCCTAGGAATTTACAGATTCTTTTATATAAAAATGTGTAACATAACAAATGTTATGACATATAAGTATAAAACATTATAATAAGAATTACAACATTTTTAAGAAGAAAGTGTTATAATTCTATGATCAGTTGCATTATTACTGTTCTTTGAATAATGCATTTGCCTTGAAATGTCACCTTTGTCATACACTAAATTTGCATCTGCATTTGATTCTAGTTCTGGATTCTCTCTCCTGACTCATTCATGTAGCTTAATCACATTTGCTTTGTAATACTTCATTATCTGGTAGAACTTGGCCTCTAATTCCTTATGCTTCCTTTTCAGAAATTTTTTTTCTGGCTGAGTTTGAATTTGATATTTACAAAAAAGCTTAGAACCAGCTGGTCTAATTTTAAAAATCAATTAATATTTTCTTGGGGTTGCAACAACTTTACATATTAATTTAGAGAAAATTGATGTTCTTACAATATTAGCTTTTCTTATTCCAATACAAGGAATAGCTCTCCATTTCTGTTCAAGCTGTTTTTCTTGTTAATGTCGCTTAGATTTTTAGTTTTGTGAAAGTCTTCTTTATATAGTTTCTGTATGTTTCTTAAGTTTATTTCTTCCTGCCTGCTTACCTGCCTGCCTGCCTTCCCACCTTCCTCCTCTTTTTCTTTTTCCTTTTCCTTCTCCTTTTCCTTCTGTTAGATTTAATGGCACCAGCTCTTTTATTATGTTTTCTAATTGCTTCTTGTTTGTATGGGAAAACTATCAATGGTCCCTTTGTGAGCCTGGATTATGTAACTGGTTCAGAAAAATGAATGAAAAATCTAATCTCCCCTCCATCATTGCAATTATATATAATCACCGTATGTTGGAAGGAGATAAATTGAGTCAAGAGAATACATGTTTTAGAAGAGAGTCCCTAGAGGAGACAGTAGCCTGAGGGGGCAGATAGAGAGGGAATAAATCTGACTGAAAAGGGGGCTGACAGAGGGTAAACAAAATGATTGAGGTAACACCTCAAAAGAGGTTGATTAGAAATAGCACAACTAAAAAAATTATTGATGTGATCAAAGCCACACAGAGAAAGAGTAATGATGTTGGATTAAAACGAGATAAATGAAACCTTTTACACAAGAATATAGATATAAAAAAACAGAAATCAATTATTTATAAAACAGAAAATTGATAACACTATAGATTAATTCAAAGACTATTTTTTACAACAACCAAAATAAAATCACTGTAATCAAAACTAGTCTTTTATAAACAGAAAATTCAAATAAACAAAATGAGTAAAAACTGATTACAGTATAGAATATTTTATTATTAAAAAAATCTATGTGCCTAATGCTAATAAAATAGAAAATGAATGATGTGGGAGAAAACTAATTTAAGAAAAACTAGCAAGAGAGTGAAAGGTACTCCAGGCATTTTTAAGCTGGCATAACCCTGAGTCCAAAGAGGTAATGGGTAAGACCCGCAACCAGTTAGCCTGGCTAGGATCTATTTAACAGACACTTTGTGGTCCTTGCTCAGTGTCAGGCATAGTTCTGGGCACCTCATGAACGTTAATTCTTCTGACAACCCTGCAAAAGAGGGGTAAGTATTAACCTCATTTTACCCATAAGCAAACTGAAGAAATCAGAGGTTAAGGAACTTGTGTGTTCCTCGAGCTCACACAGGAGGCACACGAAAGGCCTGAGAGTGCTCCCAACATTCTCCTGGAATTCTTTTTTTTTTTTTTTTGAAGCCCTTTCCTGTCCCTGAACCTTTGCTCTTCCCATCTCTGCTGTCTAGAATGCTGTTCCTTCAGATTCTTTTTATAAAATTTATTTAATTGGAGGCTAATTACTTTACAATATTGTATTGGTTTTGCCATACACTGACATGAATTCACCACGGGTGTACATGTGTTCCCCATCCTGAACCTCTCTCCCACCTCCCTCCCCATCCCATCCCTCTGGGTCATCCCAGTGCACCAGCCCTGAGCACCCTGTCTCATGCATCAAACCTGGACTGGCGATCTGTTTCACATATGATAATATACATGTTTCAATGCTATTCTCTCAGATCATCCCACCCTCACCTTCTCCCACAGAGTCCAAAAGTCTGTTCTATACATCTGTGTCTCTTTTGCTGTCTCACATATAGCGTTATCGTTACCATCTTTCTAAATTCCATATATATGCGTTAGTATACTGTACTGGTGTTTTTCTTTCTGACTTACTTCACTCTGTATAATAGGCTCATCCTATTAGCTTTCTTATCCATTCAATCCTGGCTCTCCCATGCCCTGAGCTCTGTGAGTGGGGACAGAAAGGCCAAGCCTTTTGTGCTTCAGTTTTCTTATATGTAAGACTGAAAAATAAATGAAATAATCATAGAAGGGATTTCAAACAGTTTCTGAAGATAAATACTTCTTAAACAGGCTATTTTTGTTGTTATCATTACTAAAGTAGGACAGAGAATACATAGAAATACATCATTGTAAATATAAATGCAAACTGAATTCAATAAAATGATAAGGGGATTACCCACCATGGTCAAGTTTAATGCAGAAATAAATGCAAGGGTGTTTTATTCATCACTTTGATATAAATATACAAATGTCCATATATACAATAAGAATATACATATATATATGTATATATAATGCAGTCATCCCAACAAATAATTGCAACATTGTTTCTAAACAAATGAAAAAGCCCCAAATAAACAAACAACAAAAAAATCTCAGATGTGTAGGCTAGCAAATCATCCCTAAACATGATAAAGAATATCTACATTAAATAAGCAGCCAACATACTTCTTGGTAAAATACCTGGAGCTCAGGGGTCTCAATTCTCAGCATGTAAAAGTAACCGGAGCTTTTATAACCTACTGAAGCTTGTAATCTATCCCAAACAAATTAAATCAGAATCTCAGAGGGTTGGGACTCCAGCAACAAAATAGAGAATAACTGGTCTAGAAGAAAGTTAATTAAAATCAAGACCTAAACAAGGATATATACTAGGACCGTTTTAAAACAACATTATTTTCAGGTCTAGTGCATACACTGAAACATGACACAAATAAGAGATTAAAACATTGGCTAGGACAAGCTAAAAATCATCTTTTGTAACCAATGTGATTATGTACTAAGGAAATTCCAAGAGAGTGAACTGATACATTTGAAGAATTTTTAAGAGAATTTATTTATCTACAAAGGCAGCTTTCCTAGGTTATCAACAACAAAACAAGTCAGAAGATATAATGACAGAGATTTCATTTATGTTATTAACAAACAGAAAATAGAACTAACAAAAATACATGGAACCTAGATAAAGGATATAACAAAATTTAGTTTGGGGAATATAGTCTAGCTTTGTGGTTTCAAACTGCACTCTTTGGAGTCTCAGGGCAAAGGTGATCTAGGATTTGATGAAGGAGTCAAATGCATCTGAGTAGAGGGACGCAGACCCTCAGCCCTGCTCTAACTGAAGAAGCTCCATTTTTCTCATTTTCAGTGTTAACTTTCAGATGCATTTGTCCCATAAAATCATATGCAAAATAGTTAACACTAGACTATAGATCTAGACTATATTCTCAATACTAAATTTTGTTGTATCCTTTATCTAGGTTCCACATAATTTTGTTAGTTCTTGGCATATGATTTTACTTGAAAAAGGGCTTCCCTGGTGACTCAGATGGTAAAGAGTCTGCTTGCAATGCAGAAGACCCAGGATTCAATCCCTGGGTTGAGAAGATCCTCTGGAGAAGGACAAGGCTACCCACTCCAGTATTCTTGCCTGGAGAATCCCATGGACAGAGGGCTACAGTCCATGGGGTCACATAGAGTCAGACACGACTGAGCAACTAACACTTTCACTTTCACTTTACTTGAAGAAAGGGTTTTGCCACTAACACAAAAAACAAACAATAACTATTAAATGTTTGAAAGCCTTCTGTCTAAATAAAATATTCCTTGAAAATATCTGGTTCCTTTTACTCTCCAAGGAAATTTTGTTCATTCAGTTACTCACTGTGACATGTTCTGTGTTTATTGAGTACCATAGTATACCAAAAATACCAACATGTGTTGAACACCTACTAGGAGCCACTACTATCCTAGATGCTGTACATACTTGACCTTGTTTAACCTTTGTAAATACCATATGAAGAAGGTATGATCCCCATTATTTACAGATGAGGAAAAACATTCAAAATGAGGAACTTGCCCAAGCTCACATAAATGGTGATAGCTATAACTGTGATTTGAAAGTATTTCACCCTGATCTCAGAGCTCTTTTTCTTTTTCCAACATAGCCATGCAACTTCCTAAAATAATGATGGCATTTGAGATAACCGTTGTATTGATGTCCATGACCCATTGAAATATTGATGCAAAGGTTAGTGTTGGTGGGTATGGAAAAAGCAATGAAGGTAATATTGATATTGGGGAGGGTGATGTGTATGGCATGAGTATGCCTCTGGCAGTAGAGCTGGAGCCGTTTTCTAAGATGACTTGTCCTTCTGTCAGTTGAGATGGAATGATGGGGCTGGCTCAGACACCTTCTGTCAAGAACACAAGTTCTAACTTTTGGGTCTGGAGAGTCAAATATATATCTGAGGCAACTGAGGGAGAAAAGGATGAGGGACGTGGGGTGAGGGGACTTAGGTCAAAATTTAGTTGTTAGCAGAGAGTTCTTGGGCAGTGCAGACAGCATGCTTAGAAGCACTTTCTCCACCCTGGGCAGTTTGCTCTTACATCTATCATATATGTGCCAATAAACTCTGCCGCTGTGCTTAAGTATTGATGCAAGGAATGGTCATTCTGCCTTTCTCCAAAGAAGACATATAGATGATCAATAGACAGATGAAAATATGCTCAATATCACTAATCAGTAGAGAAATCGAAATCAAAACTACAATGAGGTATCACTTCATACCAATCAGAGTGGCCATCATCAAAAAGTCTATAAACAAAAAAATGCTAGATAGGGTGTAGAGAAAGGAGAATCCTCCTACACTGTTAGAGGAATGTAAATTGGTACAGCCACTATAGAGAACATTATGGAGGATCCTTAAATAAAGCAAAAAATAGAATTACCATATGATCCAGCAATTCCACTCCTGGGCACATATCCAGAAGACTCTAATTTGAAAAGATATGTGCACCCAAATATTCCTAGTAGTATTTACAGTAGCCAAGACATATGTGTGTGTGCGCGCACACACACACACACACACACATACACACAATATGGAATAAAACTCTGCCGTAAAAAAGAATGAAATAATGGCATTTGCAGCAACATAGACGGACCTTGAGATGATCATACTAAGGGTAGTAAGTCATAGAAAGACAAATATTATATGATATCACTTATATGTGGAATCTTAAAAAAGATACAAATGAACTTACAAAAAAAAATCATAGATATAGAAAACAGACTTATTGTTACCAAAGAGGAAAGGGGTGGGGGATAAATTAGGAGTTTGAAATTAGCAGATACACACTACTATATATAAAAGAAGCAAGGACCCACTGTACAGTACAGGAAACTATATTCAATATCTCATAATAACCTATAATGGAAAAGATCTGAAAAAAATATATATATATATGTATCTGAATTACTTTGCCATATTCCGGAAACTAACATATTATGTCAACTATACTTTAACTTTTAGAAAGGTTATTCTGATCACTGATTACGTTGGTCTAAAATCTTGAAATTAGACATGCTTAGCATGATAGACATAAAAGCTCTTATCACTTGATTGGGATGTTTTGTTGTAAATAATTACGGGTGTACAACTTGTACCAGGCACTGATCGTTTTTAAATAAAGTATCCACTTAAATTCTAGAGTCACAGAACGGAGCAAGTAAATTCCAGTTTGTAGTAGTTCTGCCAACGCAGAGCTCCCCAGGACCTCCCGACCCCCAGGATCCCAACATTCTGGCTAAAGCAATAAAACAATAAGTCTTTATTACAGTATGACCCGGAGAAGTTTATGGAACATATTTTCTGATGAAACAACAATATGAAATAGAAAGCATGATGTCATAGAGTTCATGAAATAAAAGTTCTTATTTTAATGATGTCTATCATCATTTCAAACCTGCATAAAGTTGAAATAAACACTCTGAACACTGGTATATAAGAATTAATAATTCAAAATATGAGGAAGTAGAGATGACCAGATGATTTAGTTGTGTCCCAACCAAGATGTCCTAATTTCAAAACTATTTGTGTATTCAAATAATGGAATACTCGTTCTATTTAAGAAGAGTGGTTCTTTTCTGAAAGAAAAGTAAAAATACAGCACATACACCCAAATTGTAGACTGAAAATAGAAGATTATTAGCATTATAATTTATGCAAATGGTGCTCTATTCATGTGAAAGTAATTGGTATCTTTCAGTCATATGTTAATTATTACATAAATAGGTTATAAATAATCATGTGAGATTTCATTTTTAAAGCTGAAACCCTGCTTGTTTAAAGGGTCTACTGTTTTATTATATAAAATGTGAAAAGAATGACTCATATATGTTCTACTGCTTTAAACATAAAATTTTTTCCCGGGTTTCAGAACCAAAAAAATAAATAAAATCTCTGTTTGGTAATCTGAAAATTATGTTCAAGGTTTGGTAGACATAAGAATATACTCAGGATCTAGAGTGATAATTCCCAGTCTTATTGTAATTTATTGAATATGCTGTCTTGGTGGCAGTCCTTGGGAATGTAGGGATTTAGAATAGGCCTCCTCAATGTGTGATATTTTGACACGTGGATTATTGCTAGCTGAAGGTAAGTGAAAACCTTGTGGACTCTAGAGAAAACGACTGCGTCTTCCTTAACTACCTAAAAGAATTTAAACTGGAGATTTTTTTCCCACAAAAAGGATGATTGTTGTTCAGTCGCTAAGTCGTGTGCGACCCCATGGATGCCAGGCTCCCCTGTCCTCCACTCTCTCCTAGAGTTTGCTCAAATTCATGTCCATTGAGTCAGTGATGCTATCTAACCACTTCATCCTCTGCTGCTCTCTTCTTCTTTTGCCTTCAGTCTTTCCCAGAGTCAGGGAAACTGGAGACTTTTCCTACAAAAAGAGTTACTACTAGAGATCAGTTGTATCAAAGCAGTCTCATGTCTGTGGCTGGGCAAACATCCAATTACCAGAAATCTGCTCTTTTTCTTGTCATCCTGTTTTTGACTCTCTCTGGCCTTGGAAGACCCAGGACTCCATCCTGTTCCTTAGCTCAGGATGGCATATAGACTTCACTTTATCTTTCTTGGACTTTTTGTTAAAATTTGATTTTCTCCTGTTAATCTGTCACTTTAATTATTAGGCCAGTCAGAAAAACCTAGAAGGGTAGAAGGTTTTCTTCTTCCCCAGCAGGAGGAAGAATGGGTATAAAGTTCTCAAACTGAGTGTATCGGGTCACCTGGGAGGCTTGTTAGACAGGGTGCTGGTAGCCACCGCAGAGCGCCTGGTTCAGGGAGGGCTGAGCTGGGCCCCAGGGATCTGCATTTCTAACGAGTTCCAGGTGGTGCTGATACAGGTGATTATTCCAGCATCACACTTGGAGTCCACACTTATAAAGGATAAGTGTGGACTTGGACACCGAGGGCTGCAGGCGTGAGTGGAGTTGACTGTCTTCGGGGCCCCTTCTCCTGATGGTGAGTGGGGGAAGCTGGTATGGACGGTATGCTTTGCACCAGAGGCCTTGCCTTTGCATCCAAGGCCTTGCCTTTGCATCCGCCAGGTGCTCTGGGGTCTTGCCAACCAGGGACTCCTTTCATGCTTATTTATTTGCTTGCCTGCTCCAGTCTGAGCTGGAGAGGCCCGTGTTTATGAATTCCCAGAGCTTTTGGTCCTTAATTCAGGATGAAAACAAGACAGGCAAGTTTCTCTGTGGTCTCCCTTTGTGGACAGAATTTTTTTTCAAGTCCCCTCTCTCCACTGAAGCTGTACACCTTCAAGGGCTCTAGCTTCAGCTGGCTTGCGTGTGTTTGCTCTTTGTTACTTTCTTAGGATTTAATTCGTGGTTAATTTCTCAACATGGATGCTTAGATCAGTTTTTTTTCTGCTCCCCTCTGCTCTTTTCCCCTAATATAGGCATTTAAGTTCCAGCTTTTTATCTGGAGTTAGTTCAAGCCTTGGCCTTCCTTTCCCAAATGACTATTAAAATCCAAGCTCCTTGGTTGGGAAAAACAGCCTACATCCCAGGGCAACTAAAACTATTGGGCTTGCTTACAACCCTGGCCTTCAGCTTCTTCTGTGTTGTTTTAGTCCTAGGGAGTTCTCTCTTTCTCACCAGAGTTGCATTGACAAGTCAATCTGTTATAGTCTGAGTCATTTCTGGCATCTTACATAAGAAGCTTTTCAGGACCCCTGTTCTGTCATAGTGCAGGAAATAATTATCTATAGATAATAACACCTACAGACTATGAGGATAAAATGAGATAATTAAGCCCTTCGTGCTTGCCAGAGAAGAAGTTCTTGGTAAATATTAGCTGCTTCTATTATCATTAGTGTACCTACCTAGATCTCAGTGGGTAACTAGTGACAGAGGTAAAAAAAAAAAAAAAAAAAATCCTGATATAGAAGGCAAATCTTTCCAGGAATGGTGATGGAGAGAGGAGGGATCATGGTACCATCAAATTTTAAAAAGATTGTATGTGTATGTGGTGTGTGTGTGTATAAACTTCTAAATAGGCCCAGAAAACTGATCCAATAAAAAGAAATTTTTTTCTTAAGAATTTTTATTGAAATACGGTTGATGTACATCTGTAACATATACAATGTGTGTCTTCCGTCATGTCTAACTCTTTGCGACCCCTTGAACAGTAGCCCAACAAGCTCCTCTGTCCATGGAATTTCCCAACAGTGATTCGCAGTTTAAAAGGCTACACTCCATTTCTAGTTACTATAAAAGGTTTGCTATATTCCCTGTGTTGTACTAGATATCCTTCTAGCTTATTCTACACCTAGTAGTTTGTACTTCTTATTCCCCATCCCCCTATCTTGTCCTCCCTGCCACTCTCCCCCTACTGGTAACCACTAGCTTGTTGTCTATTTATCTATGAATCTGCCTCTTGTTTTGCTATATTCACTGGTTTGTTGTTATATCCGTTAGATTCCACATATAGGTGATGTCATACAGTATTTGTCTTTCTCTGTCTGACTTATTTCACTTAGCTTAATATCCTATGAGTCTTACACAGAGGGAGAAATTTGGAATTCAGTTCAGGGTCCTGTCCATAGCTACTTGGGCTCAGCAGGCACAGGTCACGGGGCACCATTTGTAGACTGAGATGTCATAGTGGCTGTGACCAGACAGAAGACACACTCCCCTGAGGATCGCACTTCGTCAGAGATAAAAAGGAAGCAAGGAAATTTTTTAAAAGCTGGGCTATTTTAAGGCAGTAATTAGGAGTGTCCTTGCAGCTTTGCAGGTGCACACCCTTTGTTAAATTAACCGCTGAGAAGGAATGATTAGTGTAGCTTTCTGTGTTTTCTCCTGACCTTGCTCCAAGGGCCTGGGAGTTGATGAATCGGGTGGGTAAAACCAAGTTGTATTCAGTCCTTCAAAACTATCTGAGGCAGGAGAGCTGAGTACTAGATGCCTAACAGCTGTGCTATTTGGCTTCTCTCCAGCATTTTCTTCCTGAATGCTCTTTCCACGCTGTCTTTGCTGTGCCTTTGTCTCTTCTCTTGTCTCCCCTCTTCCTGCCCATCTTCTTTCTATCTCTAGTAGGACATATCAGCTGCCCCCCACCCCACACCGCATCATATATCAAGTTCCAGCTGGGTTTTAAGATAGAGGCCATGGGTCCTCGGAGGACTGGGGACACTAGGCAGTCCATCACCTCCAGAACTAAAGTATTAGGCAAATAATCAAGAGGCAGTGTGGGTGGACCTGGGAACAGATGGGGCCTGTTCACTGTGTTCATGTGAAGGTCAGTTATCAGAATGAGAAGCCAACAAGGTCAGAGCAGCAACAACAAGGAAGCTGGTCATCTGAGCCAGGGCATAGTCTCCTTGGGTTTACTCTCCAGGTGCAAGACTGGCCCATAGTGAACAGCAGTGGTGACTGGGGTAGGGGATGCAGAGCTCGGGCCGAGTGGCCAGTCCCAGGAGCCTCTGGCTGGGGCCTGCGTTAAGCAAGAACAGAGGCCTTCCTGTCACCCCAACCCCACTCCACCCCATCAGCTCCTCTAAACCCCACTGGGAGGAAGGCCAGGAGTGGTGGGTGTGGAGAAGCTCATCATAGCTGGCATAACAGTTCCACTCACTTGGGCTTTGGATCACCTCTGGGAATGTGTGTCTTTATTTCTGAAGAACTTCAACATAAAACCTTATAGAAATATAACTTCTCCCTGAAGTCTGAAGACCTAGATCTCACCAGGCCATTTCTGATAAGAGGAGAACCATGTGGACATTGGTCAAAAAGCCAGGAGAGTGGGAACAGTAGAAGGTGGTGAGGTGAGTGCCTTAGGACGCTAGCGGGTGAAGCTGCCCAGGGTGAGCACCTTTCTCTGGACTGAGGGGGGCCAGGGGCTGAGGTAGTTCATAGGCTCTGGCTTGGGGCTCCCTGTGAAAATGAGGCCAAGCCAGGAGTCATCCCACCAAGAAGCATGGTCGCCTATGACTTATTCTTGCAAACGGGGATGGTTTTAGTGCGATCTTGCTGTTAAATAGCCTCATAATGCACCTGTCCAATCATCGCTTCTTGACTACTTCTTTGGCTTTCTCATGAATTAATGGGAGTATAAGAAAGGGAATGGAGTAGGTGCTTGGGTCCCAAGTAATTCTATTTCAACTCTTGAAACTCATGATGGTGACATATGGACCACACGGACGGGAAGAAGAGAGAAGAAAGCGTGTAGACACATACACCCAGAATCCTGATCAACACTGAAGGGGAAACAGAGGTTTTTAAATGGTGAGGAAGGTACTCAGGATCTAAGGATAGTGTTCATCCTCCAAGTAATAAGGTTGTAAATTAGTTATACTGTTAAGCTATTCAAAGAGCAATTAAAATTAAAGCATTTTACAAAGTGGGCTCCACATACCATCATATTTGCTCACAATAACTACCACTTAGAGCATGGTGAACTCGGCCCTTGCTGCAAATCATCTCATTCAGTTTTCACAACTTCTCTATGAAGAAGGCCTGGAATTTTTTCCAGTTTTATAGATGAGGAAACTGAGGCCCTCAAAGTTTAAATAACTTATCCAGTCTACACAGCTGGTAGTCAGAGCTGGAATTCTCACCCAGTTCTGACCTCCAAGCTTTAAACCACAGTAGACCTGACAGATAGGGATTAATTAGCTGCATTTCACAGAGCAGATTTTACAGGTTAAACTATATGAAATTGGATTTTTTTCATTTTAACTTATATATGACAATGCTGTATGCTGCAACCTGAAAGAGACTAAGTGAATTCATGAAAGTTATCCAGAGAAGTAAGTGTCCTCCCAAGACATTCTTTCTTCCACTGCCCTCAATCATCTGGGAGTAAATATCTAGTTTATTCCCAAATGATTGAAGGTTGTCACCCTTTGAGGTCTTGACACTTTGTGGGGACAGGTGTTGTGACAAAGATACAGGATTTGTAAAAGAATCTCTCAGTAGAAGTCTTTAGGTGAGGCACTGAGAGCATAGATAGAGAGCAAAGTCCTAGAGAGGGCAGGGATGGCTTACAGCCTGCATTCCAGATGGAGGGAGAAGTCCTGCACTCTGGGACATGAGGAAGAAGAGTGCCTGCAGGAACTTGAAGTGGTTGGGCTTGGTTAGAACGTTGGCCTTAGATTGGAGAATGAGGGATTATTGCAGGGGTACCTCACAAAGTGCCTGAAAATATTACATAAAGTGAAGTGAAAGGCATTCAGTTGTGTCCAACTCTTTGCAACCCATGGACTATACAGTCCATGGAATTCTCTAGGCTAGAATACTGGAGAGGGTACCCTTTCCTTTCTCGGGGATCTTCCCAATGAAGAGATTGAACCAGGTCTCCCTCATTGCAGACAGATTCTTTACCAGCTGAGCCACAGGGAAGCCCAAGGTTTACACAAAGCAGCCTTTAATTATTTTAAGCACTGAAATGACTCAGTCAAGTTTCTGCTTAGAATACCCTCCCTGTATGTGTTTGCGGGCTGGGTTTCAGGGCATATCTGGGGGACTAGTTATAAGAAATCCAGACAAGACATAATGTGTGCCTCACCTAAGTCTCGGAGGGGACCAAAGGCTAGAATGATTTGAGACTACTTAGAAGATAGAGTTGACAGACCTTTGTGAGTGATTTAGAAGCTTAAGGGGCATTCTACAAATGATAAACATGTTTGGAATCTATAAATAAATTCTCAGCCTTAACCAAATCTTAAGGAGACTGTCCCTCAAACTTCCAGAGGTGGAAGGGTGAATTCTCTTTAAAAAAAAAACAAAAAAAAAAAAAACAGCCCCAGGCCACAAAGAGGTATACCCTCTCTTTAAGAAAGGCAGTAACACAGGAGGAATGTCCTAGTCTGGATACTAGTCACCATGGGATGTCTCCCCACTCTTGATGGGGGTAACATTCTGCAGTATGTACTTACCTGACATACTGGCCAACATTCATTTGGACATGCCTTTGTGTTGACAAATACTCTGATCATCACCCTAGCTGTTTCACTGAGGGGATAGCCAAACCAACCTACTTTCTTAAAGAAGTGTTATACAAGGATATTACATTCTGAATCCTGTTACTCAATAGAAAACATTTTCAGATTTTGCTTCCAAATCCTGTTCAGCAGTCACCACGGCATATCCTGAACAAAAGAACTGCCATCTGTAAATATTTCCAGGTCAGGATTGTCTAATGGGGTATCCATTAGATCTTCCCGAGTGTGGCCATGCAGTATTGCATAGGAAGACCAGGTGTGTCTTCTTTAAGCCCTTGGGATCAAATCTATCCCAGTTTTTCAAGATACAGTTCAAAGGAGTGAGGCTGGAATTGTTAGCTCCCATCTTGTCCTGAAGTATCCCAGACGAGCCCCCAAGATGAAAGGTTGTTGTTGAATTACGACGCCGGGATTCTTGGCCCCCGGAGGAGAAGAATTCAATCCGGGGCCAGAGACAAGGCTTGATTGCTCAGAGCTTTTATGTAATAAAGTTTTATTAAAGTATAAAGGAGATAGAGAAAGCTTCTGACATAGACATCAGAAGAGGGTTTGGAAGCAAAATCTGGATTACAAAGAAGGGAGAAGTATCCTGTAGAGGACTGGGAAATTGATTTTACTCATATGCCAAAAGCTAATGGATATTCTTGCTTACAAGTTTGGGTAGATAACTTTTACTGGATGAATTGAGGCTTTAAGGAGGTTATAAAGATTCTCTTCATCAGTGGAAGACTTCCCGTGGTGGACATCTCCACTTCAAGGAAAGGACTTTCTCCAAATCTGTGAATACCTTCAACACCAATCACATGCGATGCCTCTTCTTCATCTGATGACATCTACTAACCCTAAAATGGACTGGTCCAACATGTTGCACTTTAACTACGGACATAATGTGACTTTTAATTTTGATTTTAACTTGTTTTAATGACTATGTTGCCTTACATCTGTAATTGTATAACTGGATTTTTTTCTAGCCACATGAAAGCTTTTAAGTTACAAATGGTTGCTCAAACTCCTGCTACTGCTGCAACTTTCTCCAACTACTATTTGGGGCCCCTGGATCAGATATCCTCAATATGAGGATTAGGAGAATATGTTGCCTCGCCAATTTAGGGACAATGCCCCTCCTCAGCTCGGAAGCAGTTATGGAACGAGAACGATGCCCCTTTTCCCTAGGCAACATAATTCTAAAAGAAAAAGGGGGAATGAGAGAGTCATTTCCTAGGCAGGTTGATAAGAAGTCTAGGGGTCCCCAAGGAGAGAGGGGTCTGGAATTCTCAAGGAGGAAGAAAGGACAAACTTTTTTCCTTCTCTACAGTCCTTAGGATTATTTAACAACAATGTATTATGTATTATGCCTGAGGACAGTCTCTGGATTAAACCTTCTGGCTAATTCTGTTATCTTAAAATGTAAATTATGGGAGTAGGTCTGGTGAGGTCTTTACAACCTCCAGACATTCTTTGGATTCACTGGAGAGTATATAACTCCATTGCTAACATTTACAAGTGGGTACTCTTTCTACCCCCTTCTGATGCCCATGTGAGAAGCTTTCTCTATCTCCTTTATACTTTAATAAAACTTTATTACACAAAAGCAAAAAAAAAAAAAGAAAAAGAAAACAAAACATTTTCAAATATCCCAACATTCTTGGGAGGAAAAGAAGGTTAGTTGCTAGAATCTGAGGACAGGATTTGCTGGCTGGTATTAAATGCCCAGGAAAAACTGTTCAGAAAGATCTCTTGGGTAGGGGTTTAGGGCTTATCTGGTCATTGGAAGAGAAGGGAGCTCTAAGCTCTGCTGGAAGCTGCTTGGATCTCACACTAGGAATCTCAGTACTCTGAGCCCCCTGTGTGTGTTAGTCCTTAATCTGTGCGTATAGTTCCTATTCTTGGAACCTTGTGATAGTGTCTGCACTATCCCAGCTTCCTCACAGGAAGTGGCAGAAGGGCTTTACAGGGCTTTAATTCTCCCTCTGACCTCAAATTCAGTGAAAATTAAAAAAGTAATTTTGTATGTACCCATAGGAAAGTTCTCAGACTTTCCTTTTGATTGAAGTCAAGTCAAAACTCAACCTCTTAAAAGAAACTTAGTCCACTTGAGAAAAAGATGCCACTCAACCTCTTCCTGCTATAAAACAAGTAAAAAGAAAGCTGTGTTATCATTAAGCAAGTCCTTTGGCCATTTAGCAAAGCAAATTTCTGAAGACTAGCCCACAAAAGAAGTTAAGCCCATTTAAAGCTTGCCCCTGGAAACCTTTATCTCTCTACTCCATACCGTCTATAAGAATTTTTAGAAGGCTTGAAAATATGAAGACTTCTTAAAACTTCCCTAAGCAGCCCAGTAAAAAGATTTCTAAGGTAGATGCATTAATCAATAGCTTTCAAAGGAGCAAGGCTCCCCGTGATTATCAGGAAAGACATCTGTCAAGAGATGGAGAACGGCTTGGTGGGTGCAGAAAATACACTGTCCAGTTAAGTCATTCTAGACATCTATGTGTTGGCAGTGCTTCATGGTCCATGTCCTCTACTATTTAGGTGTCTAGAAAATGACAGGTCAACTGGCATGCATCCTCACATTTTACTCGCTTTCTCTTGCCCTGTTCTCTATTGCTTGGTCCCTGTGTTTCTGGGGCTGTGGATGTGTTTATCACACACACACAATGTGTCCTCTGATGAAGCCAGTATTGCACAAGGTCAAGGGCTGGTCATTAAGGGGCTGGCTGTACATGCTGCTGCCCTTGGTGAAACCTGCAGCTGGGGCAGAGTGGAAGCAGAAGACTGCCTCCAACTGAGAGATAGCTCAGGACTGCCCTTGTCTTCATGTATTTTGTGAATATAACTGGGGCCACATAGTCTCCAGGAGGGCAATTCCCCCATCAAATAAAAGATGACTAAGCTAAAATGGGATGGAGTGTGGTCATAACCCTCTGGAGTGCCCTGTTCTCAAAGTCTGAATTTGATAGCATGACTAATGTCTTAGGAAGACTATTTTCTGATGCAAATGTAGGGCATCCATGTGGCTCAAGAGGGGCGCCCTTTCTCTTCAACCTTTGCTGTTTCAGGAGGTTCCATTATGTTCCTGAGATAGAGACAGTCTGCAGTCATTAGGACTATATTTTTCTCTTCAAATAATTAACTATAGATGAAAAAACATATTTCAAAGACACTGTAGGCTAAAATAGGTTTTGTTTATTGGTCTGGGGGCATAATCCTCAAACAATACTATTTCAGTGAGGAGCTACTTTCCAGGGTTACAAAACAACTGACGTGTAAATACAATTGAGAACACAGCTCATTTGAAAGTTAAAGATTCCCTTATTGACACTGAGTAAAATGTGTAATAAGGTAGTAAACATTCTGTGACATTGTTGTGTTCCAAATTCCATAGTAATCCAGTTTTTAGCTAAACACTAGGTCTCTCAAAGATTCCCTTTCTGAGTCTTCTTGCAGTTAGCTGTGGCTGGGAGAAGACTAATAAAATGATGGCATTATATAATTTCAGCTATACAACATAGTGATTCAATAATTTTATAGATGATACTCCATTTCAAGTTACTACAAAACAGTAGCTATATTTCTCTTACTGTACAGTATATGCTTGTTGTTTATTGATTTAATGCATACAAATTTATGCTTCTTAATCCCATACCCATCTTACCTTGCCCCTCCAACCTTTCTTCTCTCCACTGGTGACTACTTGTTTGTTCTATCTGTGAGTCCATGTCTCTTTTGTTGTATTCATTCATTTATATTACTTTCTAGGTTCTGCATATAAGTGATACCACACAGTATTTGTCTTTCTCTGACTTACTTTACTAATCATAGTGCTCTCCAGGTCCATCCACTTTTTTGCAAATAGGACAATCTCGTATTTTTAATAAATAATATATATGTTTTTTTTGTGTTTTATATATAGCTCATCTTTATCCAATCATCTGTTGAAGGTTGGTCTCATATCTTGGTTATTGTATACATGCTTGGGTTAGTTTTTTTCATTTTCTTTGAATATTTCTATTCCTGGGTCAGGAAGATCCTCTGGAGAAGGGATAGGCTACCCTTTCCAGTATTCTTGGGTTTCCTTTGTGGGGAAAGAATCTGCCTGCAATGTGGGATACCTCGGTTTGATCCCTGGGCCTGGAGAATTCCATGGGGTCGCAAAGAGTTGGACATGACTGAGCAACTTTCACTTTCACTGTAGATGGATACACAGGAGTAGAATTCCTAGATTATGCTGCTGCTAAGTCGTTTCAGTCATGTCCGACTCTGTGCGACCCCATGGACTGCAGCCTACCAGGATCCTCTGTCCATGGGATTCTCCAGGCAAGAGTACTGGAGTGGGGTGCCATTGCCTTCTCTGTCCTAGATTATATGTAGTTCTATTTTTAATTTTTTGAGAAACCTCCATATTATTTTCCATAGTGGCTGCACCAGTTTACGTTTGCACCAACAGTGGGAATGTAAATTATAATTCCCTTTTCTCTACATTCTCTCCAGCTTTTGTTATTTGTATTCTTTTTGATGATAACCATTCTGACTAGTGTGAGGTGATATCTCACAGAGGTTTTGATTTGTGTTTCTTTGATTGTTGGTGTTGAGCATTTTTTCACATAACTGTTGGCCATCTGTATGTATGGAAAAGTGTCTATTCAAGTCTTCTGCTCATTTTGAAAACTGGAGTTTTTTGAGATTAAGTTGTAAAAGTTGTATAGGTATTTTGGATATTAACTTCTTACTATAAAATTGCAAATATTTTCTCACACAGCAAGTTTTTTTTTTTTTTCCTTTTTTTTCTTTTTTGGTCAGTAGTTTCCTTTGCTATGCAAAGCTTTTAAGTTTAAGCCCCATTTTCTTGTATGTGCTTCTTTCTTTTTGCCTGAGGAGACATAAAAAATTTTTACTGCAATTTATGTCAAGAGTGTTCTATGTTCTCTTCTAAGGATTTTATGGTTTCAGGTCTTACATTTAGGTCTTTTAATCCTTTTTTGAATTTGAGATTGTTTTTTTTTTGGTTTGTTTGTATATCGTATGAGGCAATGTACTAATCTCACTCTCTGACATGCAGCTGTCCAGTTTTCCCAGCACCACTTATTGAAGAAATTATCTTTTCTCTATTGTATATTTTTGCCTCCTTTGTTAAAGATTGACCATAAGTGCATGGCTTTATTTCTGGGCTCTCAATTCTGTTCCACTGATCTGCATGTCTGCTTTTGTGCCAGTGCAATGCTGTTTGGATCACTGTACTTTTATAGTTTAATTTGATGTCAGGGAACATCACAGAAACAGGTTTGTTCTTTTTTCTCAAGATTGTTTTAGCAATTTGGGGTTTTTAGTGTGTTTCCGTATGGATTTTAACATTGTTCTAGTTCTGTGAAAAATGTCATGGGTATTTTGATAGGGATTGCATTAAACGTGTAGATTGCCTTGGATAGTGTGTCCATTTTAACAATATTCTTCAATCCAAGGACACAGTATATCTTCTCATTTCTTTGGGTCATTTTTACATTCCTTTTTCACTGCTTTATAGTTTTGAGAGTATAGGGCAATCACCTCCATTGATTTAGTTTACTCTTAGGTATTCTTTTTCGATGCAATTTTAATTTTCATTCTTTCTGATAATTCATTATTAGTGCATAGGAAAACAATGGATTTTTGTATATTACTCTTGTATCCTACATCGTTACTGAATCATTTGTTCTAACATTTTGTAGGTGGAGACGTCAGAGTTTTCTGTATGTAGTATCATGTTAGCTGCAAACAGTGACAGTTTTACTTTTTCCCTTCCAATTTGAACGCCTTTTATTTTTCTTTCCTGATTGCTGTGGCTAGGAATTTTAATACCGTATTAAACAGAAGTGATGAGAATGGATATCCTTGTCTTATTCTGGGATTTAGAAGAAAGGACTTCATCTTTTTACCACTGAGTGTGATGCTAGTTGTGGATCTGTCATAAATGGTCTTTATTATATTGAAATGTTCCCTCAATACCAATTTTGAGAGTTTTTACCATGAATGAATGTGGAATTTTGTGAAATGCTTTTTCTGTCTGTTGAGATGATCATATGATTTTTACCCTTGGTTTTGTTAATGTGTTGTATCAAACTGATGGATTTGTGTATACTGAACCTTCCTTGCATCCATGTAATAAATCCCAATTGACCACGGTGTATGATCTTTTTCTATATATTAGTGAAGTCACTTTGCTAATATTTTTGCATCTATATTCATTGAAGATGCTACTGCTAAGTCATGTCAGTCGTGTCCAACTCTGTGCGACCCCATAGACGGCAGCCCACCAGGCTCCCCCGTCCCTGGGATTCTCCAGGCAAGAACACTGGAGTGGGTTGCCATTTCGTTCTCCAGTGCATGAAAGTGAAAAGCGAAAGTGAAGGCGCTCAGTCGTGTCTGACTCAGCGACCCCATGGACTGCAGCCTACCAGGCTCCTCCATCCATGGGATTTTCCAGGCAAGAGTACTGGAGTGGGGTGCCATTGCCTTCACTGTTCATTGAAGATACTGGCCTATAATTTTCTTCTTTAGTAGTGTCTTTGTCTACTTTGGTACCAGAGTAATGGTGGCCTCATAAAATGAATTTGGGGGTATTTCCTATTCCATTTTTTTTGAATAGTTTGTGAATGTTGGTATTAACTCTTTCTGTGATTGGTAGAATTCTCCTGTGAAGCTGTCCGGTCATGGACTTCTCTTGGGAGTTTTTTATTATAAGTTCGGCTTCACTTCTAATTATTGGTCTGTTCAAACTCTTTTTCTTTCTAATTCAGTCTTGATAGGTTGTAGGTTTTTACTAATAGAAGCGTGTCCATTTCTTCTGGGTTGTCCACGTTGTTGGCATATAACTTTTAGGCCATGGTATTAAGACTTTTTGTCTCTGTAGTATGGGTTGTTATTTCTTCTCATTCATTTATTTGAATACTTTCTCATGCCTTTTTGATGAGCCTGTCTAAAAGCTTGTCCTTTCTTTTTTCAGTCTTTAAAAGCAAAACAGAAACAACTCAGCTCAAGGTTTCATTGATATTTACTTTTTTGTTGTTTATTTTATTTACTCTCTGATCTTCATCTCTGTACTTCAGCTGACTTTGAGCTTTATTCTTCTAATTCCTTTAGATAATAGTTTCAGTTGTTTGAGACTTTTTTCCTGAGGTAGACTTGTATTGCTATAAACTACCGTCTTTGAACTGGTTTTGGTACATCCTGTAGTTTTCAGAAAGTTGTGTTTCTATTTTCATTTGTCTTGAGGTATTTTTTGATTTCCTCTTTGATGTCTTCATTGACCCATTGGGATTTTTTTTAGTGATGTTAAGTGTGCATATGTATTTTTCCCATTTTCCTTTGTATAATTTCTAGTTACATATATTATAGTCAGAAAAAATACATTTCTATCCTCTTAAATTTGTTTGAGCTGGCTCTGTTCGCATTAAATGTATACACTCGCCTCTTCTAGCACTGGCACCCTTGTTCCAGAGGGAGGTAGTGCTAGAGCAAAAAGGCCTGGTGAGCACATTTGGCATGGATCAGGATGTGAGCCCTGGACTATTTTTGATGGGCTGCCTGTATTAGCATCCATAATGATTGCCCCACTCTGTCCAGACAGTGCTTCAGGTCTGAGCCTCCTTTATCTCTCACATCTGAGCTCTCCCCTTGGCCTCCACTGCCCTCACCCTGGTGTGGAGCTGTGCTGCAAGGGCCTGTGCCTTCTTGGCATGGTTGGGGTATGGGCAATGGTGATCTAGCCTCAGACAGAGATTGGAGCTTCTGCTTGTGCACTGCCTGTGTAAGTGCCAGTGGTGACTGCCTCTGCCTGACTCTAGCTGCTTCCATTTTGAGCTGCCTCTGTGTGCCACAGCTGAGCTCTATCTGCAGCCCTGGCAACTCATGCCCCAGTGTGTACTGCATCCTCAGGCAGGCAGAGTTGGCACCTTTACTCTACTTGGGCTGAAGCACATGTCAGGGTGGCTGTGCAGTTTTGAGCGCACCCTCTTTTTAGGGAGCAGGTAAGCATCTGCACGCCCCTCATGAGTGCAGTCCAGGCTTCACACAGTCCTCCTGTTCATCTCACTGCCCTCCAACTAGCCAAGGGGGCTCATTTTCCCTGTATTGGACCCCAAGGCTAGGATACCCAATATGTAGCTCAAACTAGCTCCTGCCCCTGGGAGGATCTCCTCGTCCCTCTGAGTCCCTTCCAGGGGCACAGGTCCCAACCTGATGACTTCTCCTCCCTCTTACCTGATTCCCTGCAGCTCTTTCTTACAGCCTTGGTTGAACAGTTTTTCTGCCATTCTCTAGTGAGTTTTCAGGACTGTCCTGCACGTAGATGTATTTTTGATATGTTTGTGGAGGTAGGTGAGTTCTCAGTCCTCCTACTCTGCTTTTGCCTGTTCTTTTTCCTCCTTTTATTCTCTTGCTTGGAATGCACATGCTGCTATCTCAGCTCATGGAGTCAAGGCCATCCATGGTGGTGCAACCAGATAGAAGAAGTCCTGATCTTCTTTCCCAGGTGTTTATGAGAGGGAAACTGCTATTCAATTTAAACCTTTGTCATTTGGGCCTTACATCGCTCAGAGCTGAACCTAATTCTAGCAAACATGTACTTGTAACTCTTTAATAGAGATCACTTCAACTCTGCCATTTTGGCAATCGATCAGCACCTACATTAAAGTTGCCTTTGTAAATGAACCTTGCAAGCATGCAAACACTCTTCAGTATAAAGCAGCTCAGGTTAGTACAGGTTTTGATTCGCATGCAACTATTATCAATTGCTTCCAGTTGCCAGTGAACCTGGAAAATGTTCTATTAAATTTGCAAGTGGATTTATGCTTTTGGACTCATCCTGGAGGTCTGTGTCAACGAAAAATATGAGGACTTGGCTATTTTTCCCTTTAACCCTTTTAAAATAAGTGAGATTCTGGTCTGATTGAAGGTAGAATGTAACTAGCAGCGTTACTAACCAGAGTGAAACCGTTTTTACCATTCTACATGTATCAGTTAGCTATTTCTGGAGCTGCTGCTTTAGGATGGCCTCACACATCTGGCAGTTGGCTGGCTGTCAGCTGAGTCAATGTGTGACCAGGCCACGTGTCTTTCATTATCTAACAGGCGTGCCTGAGTTTGTTTACATAGTGGTGGCCGGATTCCGAGAGAAAGAGTGGAAATGTACAAAGTCTCTAGAGGCCTGAGCTCAGAACCAGCATACCATCGCTTCCATTCACATTCTGTGCCAGAGCAAGTACCAAGGCCAGTCCAGAGTCAAGGGGTCAGGGAAATAGACTGCACTCCTTGACGGTAGGGGCCTTAGAGTTACATTTCAACAGCTCTAGATACAGGAAGGGGTGAAGAATTGTAGCTGTTTTTGCAATTTAATGTAAGACACCTCTGATTTTTTGCATAAAACTTCCTCAGCTGTGCTGATCAAACAGAACAGGGCACTCCCAAGAAAGCAGATTACTTTCCTCATGGATTGTCTTAGTCCGTTCAAGCTGCTATAAGAGAATCCCATAGATTGGATGGCTTATATACAAATTGATCACAGTTCTGGAGGCTAGAAATCCAAGATCAAGGACCTGCAAATTCAGTGTCAGGTTAGAGCCCATTTCCTGGCTCATAGATGAAGTAATTTCACTGTGACCTCATTTGAATGGAAGAAGGCAAGGGGGCTCTCTGGAGTGTTTTGTTTTTTTTTTTTTTTTTAATAAGGACACTACCTTAGCCATGAAGGCTGAACCCTTCTAATCCTAATTAACTTCTAAAAGCCCCACTTCCTAATACCATTACCTTGAGGGCTTAGGATCTCAACATAGGAATTTGGGAGAAATGTAAACATTTAGATCACATTAGTATTGTGGCTGGGATTTCTTCCTTGAGAATCAAGGGATTATAGCTTTAGTTCTTAGGTTTTCAACCAAATCACTGTAATCATTTAGTAATAGTTTCTAATCTCTTACTTCAAACCACAGCAGCCAGGTCATAACAGAAGGTCTGTGAATCAATGGAAATAGTAATTAAAGTAACCTTTGCACCTAAACCTCACTGTTCATTTAACTAAAATTTATAAAGTTCTGGTTCTTTGCTAGAGGGTAGGGATGCCAAAGGAGTAAGACTCATACTCAGTCCAACCCTTGATGGAGCCATAGTCTAGTCAGAGAAACATGGAAACAGCACAGACCAATTCGGTGGGGGGGGGCGGCGGGATGCAGGTAATGTAGGTACAGTCTAGAGACAAAAATGACGTGGGAGGATTCTCTCTGGAGCCAGATCAGGGACCACAGTCTCTGTGCTCCCACCCACATGCTTTCTGACAGTCCTCATGGTCCCCAGTTATCTTCTCAGCCTAGACCGCATTCTGTCTCTGAGATGCCATTGAGATGAAACAGACACCTCTGTGTGGGCCACCTTGGAGCTCCTGTGGCTGTTCACCCTCGGATTGTGGAAGGACCTCTCTGATCTGAGTTACAAGCCTCCTGCCCAGGGTAGACCTGTCTTTGGAGTGTTTTCCAGGATCCCTCATGTTTCAAGTCTTTAAGGCCCTCGATACTTCTGTACTCCCTTTCTGTCTTAAGAAATGCAGAGGTGGTGAAGGGAAGCTCCTCTGAGGAGGGAAGCTATTTGACCATGCTGCTCCCTGAAGAAGCTCTTCTTAGCAAGCATCTGGTGACCCAGGATGGAGACAGACATCAGCCTCAGGCTGAGATCTCTCCATGGCTGGGGTGTCCTTTGTCATTCTGTTTTTTAAGAGTTCCTATTGGCCCAAGAGTATTCTCCCATATCCTCTGCCTTCCTCTCTTCCAGCAAGCTCCCAGACTCATGTGCTGTGGTAACAATATGTCCAGGCCATACCTCCCAGGTGGGAATGCTGGGCAGGCTGCCCCTTGGGGACTTCATCACACTGACTGTGTAGTTACATTTCTGGTTGTTTATGTAATTGAATTTCTTAAAATTCAGGCTCTTTGAACCAGAAGCTCTCCCCTTTCTAATACATGACCACAGCTGAATATTTTCTGTCCAAGGTGGAATCTGCTTGGAGCTGCCATCCTCAGATTCTATAGACAGAGGTTAAAGGCCGGTATGATGGAGATTCTAAGAACTAGTAACGTCTCTTATGTACAGCGCTGATGTTACAGAGCAGAGTTAGATACTTTTCTTGATCGGTTTGAAAGCATTTATCATGTGGACCACCATCTCCCACCAGAGCTATTTGTTTGCTTGATAATGAGCCCTCATTGTAGTTTCTTTTCTGTTAACATAAATACAGAGAACTGGATCTGATGACTTACTGATAAGCAGGGGAGCCCTAAACCACATGAAAATCAGATATATCACACTTCATCATTTCCTAACAGGGTTTAAAGAATAGCAGTTAGTCATCAGTACTGAGGCTTGTCTCTGATTGAGCACGTATTCCCTCCTCTTGTCTGCTGGAGAAAATGACTGGGAGGGAGCATGAAGATCTGAGAAGGTAGGGTGAAGAAGGCTGGCACGTTATCTGGGTAGAGTTACTTAGGAACTCTAGAGATGTTGTATGGGCTGGAAAGGTAGGTGCTGGATAGGGCAATTTTCTGATTCAGTAGATCTGGGTAAGTTTTGAAATTCTCCATTTCTATAAAACTCCCAGGTGGTGATGCTGCTGGTTTTGGTACCACACTTTGTTAGCAAGATTCTGGACTGATCTGTCTCCCCTTCTGCCATTATTTCCCCAGAGAAGAGTCTGAAGGGTAGACCAGTGGGTTGGTATTAGAGCACTTATTTGTGAAATACCTACTCTGTGTCAGAAACTGTGCCAAGGGTTTTCTGTGTACTATCTTGTTCTGGTGGTTGTTGTTTCATCACTAAGTTGTGTCTGGCTCTTTAGCAACCCCATGGACTGTAGTCTACCAGGCTCCTCTGTCCATTGGATTTCCCAGGCAAGAATACTGGAATCGGTTGCTGCTTCCTTCTCCAGGGGATCTTCCCGACCTAGGGATGGAACCTGTGTCTCTTGCACTGTAGGCAGATTCTTTACCACTGAGCCACTTGGGTTTGGTTGCAACTGTGTAAAATAGTTGACATTATCTCGGTTTGAGAGATGAAGAAATTGTAGTACAGGGATTTTTGGTTGCACATACACTATGATTTTAGTAAATAAAGACTGACAGCATTTACAATACTGGGCATGGTACCATGAATATAACAAACTGATATGTTGACTTGACAAATGGCCAGTCAGGTTCTTTTTTTTTTTTTTTTTTTAAAAAAAAGAAAAAGAAATAAATTCTCCGAAATCTATTCAAGCCTGTTTCTGTCTAGATACCTAAGCTTATATGTTAGTTCAGTCAAGACACCACTCCTGCTAGAACAAGAAATCAAAGAAGGCCACCTTATAGACTGTCCAACCATCCCAAGGACTTTAAGATTACCTCCCTCTAAGAGAGTTTTTGAAGTCTGGAATCATATAATTATACAATGTACAACCTATGCAAACATACATGTTCTGGTGATAAGCAACAACAAACTTCAAATCCACAAATGCTAAACCCAAGTTACAGAGAAGAAATTCAATCCAGTTTTGGTGCTCTTTATTCTTTGTGTAGATCCAATTATCTATTTTTCATGGACTGTGACTTTGGTGTTGTATCTAAAAAGTCACTTCTGTACCCAAGATCATGTAGGTTTTATTCTCTATTCTCAGAGTCTTATAGTTTGGCATTTTACATTTACATTTTACATTTAGCCCTGTTTATTTGTTTGGGTTTTTTGTTGTTGTTGTCTGTTTGTTTTTTGATTGTCTGGGCAGCATGTGGGATCTTGGTACCCTGAGCATGGATGAAACCTGGGCCCCCCAAAGTGGAAGCAGAGTCCTAACCACTGGACCACTAGGTAAATCCCGTGTGATCCACTTTCTAGTTGTTTTTTGTAAAGCGTGTAAGGTCTATGTCTAGATTCATTACTTGTGGATGTCCAGTTGTTACAGTGTCATTTGCTGAAAAAGACTATCTTGATTGCTCTATGTTGCCTCTTTTATCAAAGATCAGTTGACTCTATTTACATGGATCCATTTCTGGGCTTTCCACTATGTTCCATTGATCTATATGTAAATTCTTTCACCAATACCATACTGTTTTGATTACTATAGCGTTATAGTAAATCTCGAAGTTGAGTAGTGTCAGTATTTGAAAATTGTTCTTCTCCTTCAATATCATGTTGGCTATTCTGCTTCCTTTACCTTGCCATATAAAATTTAGAATCAGCCTATTTGATATTCACAAAATTTTCTGAGACTTTGATTGAGATTTCATTGAATGTATAGACGAAATTGTGAAGAATAGGCATCTTGACAAGATTGAGTCTTCCTAGCCATGGACGTGGAATATCTCTCCATTTACTTATTTAAAAAAATAAATCAAGAAAGAACTGAGTCTGGTAGTTTTCCTCATACCGATCATATACATATGTTTTTTAAAAACTTATATTTATTCCAAGTACTACATTGGATGGGGCGCTAATGTAGATGATATTGTTTTCTAATTTCAAATTCTACTTGTTTTTCACTGCTGGAATATGAAAAGTAGTTAACTTTTGTCAATTATTAACCATATATCCAGCAACCTTACTATAATCACTTACTAGTTCCAGGAGTTTGAGTTTATCCATTTTTTTGGATTATGTCATCTGCAGAGAAAGTTTTTGTTTTATTCCTTTCCAATCTGTAAACCTTTTATTTCCTATTCTTACCTTTCTGCATTAATAGAACAAGTATGTTGAATAGGAGTAGTGAGATAGGACATGTTAGTCTTGTACCTCATCTTGGTGGGAAGGCTTCAAGTTTCTCACTGTTAAGTATGTTAACTGTAGGGTTTTTTTGTAGATATTCTCTATCAAGTTGAAGAAGTTCCCTTCTGTTACTCATTTATTGAGAAGTTTTTCTAATGGGTTTTTTTTATTTTGTTAAATGCTTTTTCTGAATCTATTGATATGACCATATGATTTTCTTCTGTAACCTATTGATGTGATTGATAGCATTAATTGATTTTTCAAATATTGAACTAGGTTTGAATATCTGTGATAAAACCCACTAATGTTGTTTTTTTTCCCTGTGTTTCATTTTGGATAATTTTTATTGCTATATCTGCAAAATCATTATTCTTTCTTCAATTTCTAAGTTGCCATTAATCCCATTAAGTATTGGTTTTTTTTTCTTAAATCTTACATATTGTAGTTTGCTTCTACAGAAGTTCAATTTGAGTCTTTCAAAAATGCCATCTGTATCTCTGCTTAACATACTCCACCTTCCCTATAGCTTTTTGATCATATGGAACACAATATAGCCATTTTAATGTCCTTTATTAATTCCAACACCTATGGTGATTCTTGGTTTTTGATTAATGTCTTCTCACTATGGGTGATATTTTCCTGTTTATTTCATGTCTCGTAACTGTTTTTATTGGATAGCACACATTATGAAATGGACATTGTTGAAGACTAGATATACTTTTGTGTTTCTATGAATACTGTTGATGTTCTGGGCTCAAAGTTATTGGAGATAGGTTTAACCTTTCAGATCTTGTGCCTAAGCATTCTTTCTTTTTTCAGCTTTATTGAGGTATAATTGACAAATAAAATTATATTTAAACATAAAATATGTTTATCAAATCACCACAATTGGTGATTTTTTAAAAAAATCACATCACCACATATTTGATTTTTTGAAATAAAAATCAAATCACCACATATACATTGTGAAAAAATCCCAGTCGTCTGGTTAACATTTATTACCTTATATAGTCAGCCAAATAGTCACCTTGCTTTACTTTGGATTCTTAGAACTTATTTAACTTACAGATGAAAATTTGTACCCTTTTTACAACCCCTATTTCCTTTATGCCTCCCCTAGCCCACTCCCTAGCAACCACTTTTCTACTGTTTCTATAAGTTTGACTTACATGTAGGATTTTTTTTTAAGTGATGCTATGCATTATTTGTCTGGCTTATTTCATTTATCATAATGCCATCAAGGTCCATCCATGGCTCTTAAACTTTTTTAGGCAAGATCATAGCAGGGTTTTGTCTAGAATTAATTAGTGCTCATTATTCAGGCAAACTTTCTGAGTACTCTAACCAGTGCCCTGTGGATTTTTCCAGTCTGGCTTATAGGAATATTCCTCTAATTCTTTCAGGTGGTTCTGTCCTCAGCCTCCAACAGTTTCCTCCCCTGCATTAGAGTAGTGTGCTAAATACTCAAGGAGGACCCTCTGCAGACCTATCTATTGGAATATGTGCTGCCTTGGTCTCCCTAGACTCAGCTGTTTTCTCAACCCAGGAAGTCTACTGGCTCCCTCTGGGTTTCCTCTCCCTGTCCCATGGCCTATAAACTCAAGGTAGTGAACAGGGGCAGTTGTAGGGCTTCCCTTATTCTCCCCACCCCTGCCCCCCACCCCCAACCTCTTTAGGTCGTTGTCTTACCAGCCTGACGTCCAAGTCTTGGGAACATTTGTTGTAAATACATCTTTACTTTTTTGGTGTTTCAGGTGGGAAGGTAAATCTGGTTCACGTTGCTTATGTTGTTAAAAGGTCAAGTTCCTGTAAGGGCTTTCCCCCCAACAAGTAACTGACAATGCAATGCAATATAATGGGAAAAAATTACCAAGTGAAATTGCTAATGGTGCAAAAAAAAAAAAAAAAAGTGCCCTGGCAACAGTGATCTTGGGAACTGCTCAGAGAATACATAAGCTTGTTGATAAAACTTTTTAGATTAGATAAAAATATTCTGTATGTATTTCCTGATTGAAGGATCATATCATAGAGTGCCAATGGCTCTGAAAAAATAAAACTGGTTATTACCTTGAGCAAGTACTTAGTATTACTTCTAGTACACCCCAACCTACCAGAAGTTTTATCTCCATGAATCAATTTTCCCAGGACATGATAGTCTCTGTGTTAATTATACTCCAAATTATTTTTCATTCTTTTTACCTTTAGACTCCCTTCACTTATTAACCCCCACCCAACTTCTGGCAGCCACAAGTCTGTTTTCTGTATCTGTGAGTTTGCGATTGGTTTTTTGTTTTGTGATTATTTTGTCAATTGCACATAAGACAGATTATATAGAGTATTTGTCTTATCTGACTTATTTCACTTGGCATAATGCCCTCAAAGTTCATCTCTGTTGTTGGAAATGGCAATAGTTCCTTCTTTTTATGGCTGAATAATGCTCCATTGTGCATATATGCCAGATTTCTTTATTCAGCCATTGGTGAACAGGTAGGTGGTTTCCACATCTTGGCTGTTGTAAATAATCCTGCAGTGAATGTGGGGGTGCATATCTTTTTGAGTTAGAATTTTCGTTTCTTTGGATAAATACTCAGAAGCAGATTGCTAGATCATATGGTAGTTCTATTAGTTTTTTGAGGAATACCCATACAGTCTTTGATAATAGCTGTACCATCTAACATTCCCACCAACAGTGCACAAACGTTCTTGTTTCCCCCCACATCCTTGCCAACATTTACTTGGTTTTTTTTTCTCTTTTTTTGATAATAGTGATTCTGACAGGTGTGAGATGATTGCTCATTGTGGTTTTAATTTGCATTTCTCTGATGTAAAATAGCATTTTTGAAGCACGCAAAGATACAAATTATATTTCCTCATTATGGCTACCTGGTTTGCACACCTGGTTTAGTCTCTTTGGGTGTTGGTTTCAGGTTTAGACTATGCATTGGGGTTCTCTAGAGAAACAGAACCAGTAGATTAGAACTTAGAAAGTTATATAAGTTATTGGCTCATGTCACTAAGGATGCTGAGAGGTCCCTTGGTCTGCCATCTGCAAGCTGGAGACTCAGGAAAGCTGGTGGTGTAGCTCAGAAGCTTGAGAATGAGAGAGCCAATGGTGTAGATTCCAATCTTCAGGTCAGAGTGCTGAAGGCAGGAAAGATTGATGTCTCAGCTTATGCAGTGAAGCGGAGAACAAGTTCAACCTTCCTCTGCCTTTTCATTCTATTTAGACCGTCAACAGATTGGATGATGCCCAATCTGCTTAACAATATTTTTAGCTAGTCTAACAAAATTTCCAATATTGGGAAGGAAAATTTACATTACTCAGCCCACTTGACTCAGTCAAATGCCAGTCTCTCCAGAAACACCTTCTGCAGATAAGCTCAGAAATAAGGTTTAATGAGATATCTAGGCATCTCATGACTTGGTCAAATGGACACATAAATTTGACCATCCCAGAGCAGAAGTAAGGTGCATTCTAGTCCTTAAATGTTTTTGGATTCTTGAAATCATTATACTCTCTACTCCCTACAATATAGCCTAGCGATCACTCTAATCTGAAGTGCCTCCAAGTCAGTACGGAGAACTTTATAACCCTGCATCCCTTTCCTGTAATGACTTCTCTTCCCTTCATCTTTTCAGTCATCGAACAAGCATTGAGTACCTACTGTGAGCCAGACACTACAGTAGGCATGGTGAGAACAGCAACAGATTGATTGATAAGGGGATTATATTCTAGAGGATGCTTACTGAGCACCTGTTTGAGGCCTGCTGGGTCCTGTGCAGAGCACTTACTTATGGTAGCTTACATAATTTTCACAACAATCCTATGAAGTGGGAGCAATCCTTATATACACAAAGAAACTGAGGTCACAGAACCATGAAGTGATGAAGCAGGGATGTGAAACTAGCTAGTTTGGCTCAAGACATCCTGCTTTTAGTATCTTTGCTGAAAGATGGCCAGCAGACAAAACTCAGTTCATGTTTGGATTTACTTTGACTTTTAGTGATATTTTGAAGAATAAAAAAAAAGTTAAAATTTCCTGGACTCTGCTGTTTGCCTTTATTTCCTATTCTTTTATACCCAGCCAACTCCCTTCACTCACTGCCTGGTCCTAAAGACATTTGGATTTTGATTTCTGTACATGTCTAGCCTGCCTCTTCCTTGGGGTAATTTTGCACTTTCTCCTCATTTCTCAGTTCTATTAAGGACACCTCAGGTAACCCCTTTATCACAAGCATGCCTCTCACTTTTACTCCTTGGCTATTTCCCATTTCTCTGAATTTTCTGTCAAATTACCTGTTTCTCTAAAAATTCTCCTCCTTTCTTCTCTTTTGAGCTTCATTCCATTGGCTGTGATTGTGTCTGATATACCCTCAGATTACTGGCAATAGCACTATAGGACTAAGGACACAGAAGAAAGTAAAAGTGGACATAATGAAAGAAGCTATTTCCCTAGCCATCTCAAACCTTTGAAAGTCCATTTTTCTTCAGATCAAAATTATGAATGAAGCTGACCACTTTCTTAGCTTTCCTTCTCTATTAAAATGGCATTAGGAGAAACGAGAAATTTTGAGGTTTTTCTGCTTTGTTTTAACCATAGAATCTCTGGGCTCACCTGGGAAGCAAACTATAATTGATAGTGTTTTTATGAAATACATTTCAAATTCCAACCAACTGCCCATAGTTCTGAAAGAACCCATTTGTAAGTCTTTCTGTGCAAAATACTTCAGAATTTGAACATTTTCTCTGACTGAACTCTGAATTCCCTGACACCTTTTACTTTATACTCTGAAATTTCTATGTAAAGTACAAATGGAGATATTTTGGTTAAAAAGTCTTATTTTTACTTCCTGTACCCTCCTGTATCTTACTATTTCTGTAACAGGTACCTTGCTGATGTGCCCATGTCAAGTAGTTTATTAATTCTATTTCTGAGCCACTGTGGTCAAATTCAAAGCTCTGTACTTAGTACCTTAGGTTAAGATAACCCAGACTAATTTCTCAGGTTGCCAGTTATTTGAAAAAAAAAAAAAATTGAAGTAGCTACTAACTACAAATGGCTAGTCCAGATGGAGATGTGTCATAAGTTAGAATGCACACCAGATTATTAAGACCTAACACCAAAAAAGGTAAAATCTCTTTATTTTATATTGGTTACATATTAAAATGGTACCTTTTAATATATTGGGTTAAATAACCGTTATTAAAATGGAAATAATAATGGAAGAAATTTTCCATTATTAAAATGGAAAAAAAACTGAACATGATGAGCAGGTATTTTTAGCTCAAGGCAAAGGAGATGAATTCTTGAGGTAAGTGTATAGAATTATGAACCTCGATATGAGGTGAGGGGTGCTTTTGCTACACGGTAAAACAGTAAGATAAGAAGAGGAGAAACTTAGCTTTTTGGACAGAAGGCTTTTGAATTCAGCCTTTTGTGTTGTGACGCCAGTAAGAAAGAAGAAAGAACAGAGTTCCTCGTTCGTGTTCTTGATGCTGGGAAAGCATTGAAGCGGTAGAAAGGTGTATTCACAGCATACTTGCCTTTCAGGAGGCAAGAGTTGGCAACCTTTCCTGGGTTGCTGTTTAGAAGAGTGCCTGTTGTGACTAGATATTGTTTTATGGTATTTGGGTCTTTTCTCCATGTATTTTTCTCCTTCCTTCATTCAAACTGAGAGTCTATTCCATGTACATTATCTCAAGAGGTATAAGGCAGGCTGGGAAGTGGAAGTGACTTAGCAGTCTTTCCAGCTTTTGTTTTCCAAAAATCTGATTCCTGGGGGACTGGAGATAATTAAGAGGGAGAAGTGGATTTGCTCATATAAGAAGCTGTCTTGAAGGTTAGCTATCTAGGTTACCTATAGCTTCACTCTCATGTTGGAGAAAGGTCACTCTCTCTAGGGCAAGAGGGAGAGGAGAGAGGACGGGGGTCCAGGCACAGTAGGAGGCCGTGGACAGTACCTTGGGGGCAGCAGGACTCCAGGGAGTGGTGCATGGTGTATTGAGGCAAAAGGGCCATAAACAGATTGGTCAGAACATTCTGTGCCCCAAGGGTGGGACACAAGCAGCAGAGATCACCAGCCTGTGGCCCCAGGTGGACTTGGACAGAAGATGTCTCACTCCCACTCTAGACGTGTTGACTCTTTGCTGGAATCCAGAACAAAAGCACATCACAGGTGGGAGAAGGAGGGATGACATTTCCTACTGGTGTAGTAGAATATGGGCTTTAGTCAGAAATGAATTCAAATCGGAGACCATGTATGTCTCTGATGTCTATTTTACAATCTTCTCACAGCCAGATTTGCCCTCTACTACACAGTGATGGAAAAATATTTGGGGCTGTGAACTCTTCTCTCTTGCAGATCAATAGATGCCCATCTCAGTATATGAGCAGGTAGGGTCACAGGATAAGATAAGATTGTCCATTCCATGGATGCTGTGAGTTGTACCTCTAGAACTTCACAAGCTCCCCTTGGCAGGAAATCTGGTAGCCCTTCAGAACAGCTTGGGAACAAGAACCTGAAAGGATAGGGGCCATTGACCTAGAACCTGACTCATTTTACTGCCTGTAAATGATAGTAAGGGACATTATTCCTTTTTTTAAGATAAGAGTTTTACCAGTCAAAAAATCAAGGCCATTAAAAGAATTTACTGGGAAAGACTCTGATTTAGCAAGATAGTCAAGCCCCACCACTAGCTGATCAAGACACCCAAGGCAGAAATTCCCTCAGAGTGGGAAAATGTCAAGCAGGTTGCTTTGAACTGAGTTTGGGAACACTCTTACCACCTTTCCTACTTCCTAGAATATTCTATGTTCTGCTTTTGTATTTCAACCTTCCTGCTCTGGTCTAAGTCCAGTGTAGAGAAAAAAAATTGCTCATCTTTAATACATACCACTACCTCTATTAGGAAGAAAGAAAAGCAATAACGAACAGTTACAGTATTGGTAAAGAATCTGCCTACAATGCAAGAGGGTTTGATCCCTGGGTGAGGAAGATCCCCTGGGGTAGGAAATGGCAACCCACTCTAGTAGTCTTACCTAGAAAATTTCATGGACAGAGGAGCCTGGCAGGCTGCAGTTCATGGAGACGCAAAGCAACACAACTGAGCACGTGCATGCGTGCACGCGCACGCACACACGCACGGTCAATATCCATACTTTGGAATGTTAGGGAAGAGGGGAGATAGGAAAAAGCCTGAGGGGCAGACAATGGAAGAACTTTCATTTCTTGACTGTATAGAACAACAAACAGAGTTTGTTCATGATGCATTGCTCAATTATTTAATTGCTTTTAACAAATGTAAATACCTCTGGTGCTACACAGAATTTAGATCTGGTCATTGTGGTCTCTTCTATCACTGCATCTATATAGCAAGCTCAAGGATGAGCACTCAAGTCCTTGTTCTTCCCATGCTGTGCAGGTCCTTGGGCAGGCACTTGGTCAATGTTTGCTGACTGCCGCCACCCAGAGCGACCAGAGAAGGTACTGGGAGCTATTTATATCCCAATCACTAGGACAGCAATAGTCACTACAGCATTGAAACCCAAATTCTATGCTGGTGAAAGGGTAGTGAACCATCACTAATTAGTAGTAGAACCATGACACTCTAGAGTAGGAGTCCTTGAAGACTGTCTCATATCATCCCTTAATTCTATTGACAAGGAAAGGGGGGCCAAATGAGGTCAACCAATCCTTTCACCAGTTTTTGGAAGAATTAAGGGCCATGGTCTTCTCCTGATACCTAGCCTTGTGTTCTTGGTATCCAATTAGTAACTTGAAGAATGACAGTGGCTCAAGCACAGGTCACAAATGTAGCAGAAATGAGCAAATCAACCTTAGTGGTGAACAATCAGAAGTAATAGACCTGACTGGCATGGGGAGGGCCTGTCCTGCCTAAGGCTTTCAGATTTTTCTCCGGTGTTATTTCCGTAACAGATTATGACAGGCCTAGTGGCTGGAAACAATATAAGTTTATTAAGATTGTTATTATTTTTAAATTTATTATTTGAAAGTCAGAAATCTAAAGTGGGTCTCACTGGGCTAAAATTAGGGTGCTAGCAGGGCTGTGTTCCTTGTGGAGGCTCTAGGAGAGAATTTGTTTTCAGTTCCTAGAGGCCACCTGTATTCCTTGGCTCATAGCCCCCTTCTCCATCTTCAAAGCCAGTGATGGGCAGTTGAGTCTTTCTCATGAGGCAGTCTCTGGTTCTGACTCTGTCTTTCCCTTCCATTGTCTAAGTCCTGTGATTACATTGTGTGTGCACGTGCACTCAAGTCCTGTCCAATTCTTTGCAAGCCCTCAGACTGTAATCCACTAGGCTCCTCTGTTGATGGGATTTCCCAGGCAAGAATATGGGAGTGGGTTGCCATTTCCTTCTTCAAGGGATCTCCTCAATCCAGGGATCGAATCTGTGTCTCTTGTGTCTCCTGGCAGATGCATGTGGCAGATACATGGCACCACTGGTGCCACCTGGGAAGCCCCATTGGGATCAACCAAATACTCCTGGATTATCTCGCTATTAAAAAAAAATTAATCACATCTGCAAAATCCCCTTTGCCATGGAAGGTGTTAGATGACAGATTCTGGGGATTAGGATGTGAGGGTCTTTCAGACATCATTATGCTGCCTACAATGTCCCTTAGCCAAAGTATTAATAAAAATTAATACTTCTGCAGGTTGGATGTTGTCCATGGGCTGCCAGTTTGTAATTCTCAATTTATTGATATGCTAAGCATCACATAAGTACATAAAAAGTATGATAAAGCCTTTAACTTTGAGAATAGTCAGACTGGATAAAGATAAACACAAAGCAGTGGGCCTGGTGGGCTGCAGTCCATGGGGTCGCTAACAGTCCAACACGACTGAGCGACTTCACTTTCACTTTTCACTTTCATGCATTGGAGAAGGAAATGACAACCCACTCCAGTATTCTTGCCTGGAGAATCCCAGGGATGGGGAGCCTGGCGGGCTGCTGTCTATGGGGTCGCAAAGAGTCGGACACGACTGAAGCGACTTAGCAGCAGCAAAGCAGTGGGACATCATGTGCTAGAAAGTGTGTAGGGAAGCACCACCTGGCACACGGGCTTCGAAGTTGCCAGTGGTGCTCTGTGTCCTACTAGATGCCTGCAAGTCTTATCTCTCAATTCTAGATGGGAGGGAAACCCACATTCTGATTGACTCACTTTATCTGAGAAGAAACTGGAGCCATTGAGAGGGGAAGTGACAGAGTTAATGGTGGAACTGAGGTTAGGGTTCTGGGATCTCAATGCCACAGCTCATTTCTCCTGCTGCCGTACAGGCTAATCCCAACCAGGGTTCCTGCCTGGCATTCATGGCTCTTCATTCTCTGACTCCACAGTATCATCTACTGCCACCTTCTCTTATGATGCAAAGTGCCCTTGCTCTCATCACATTTCCCTCCTTATTGTCCCAAGAATGCACACACTCTTCATTCATTGGTTTGCTCATCATTCATTCTTGATTCATAGATTGAGCTCCTAGTTTGCAAGGCTCTGAACCAGGTTCTGCAATATATGATCCAGTCCTGTACTCTGAGGATCTTCTCATCCAACCCAGTGGTCCCTATGCTTGTCCTGTTGTAGCACTAATGGAGGATTGTTCATTTGTTGGTCAATGCCCTGACACATCCTCTCCTTTCTTCCCATCTTCAGAGCAGAAGGCCAGTGGGTAGTGGACAAGAACACTACTGTTCAAGAGAACACTTGCAAAATGGTTTTCTGTAACTTAGAAAAGATCAATGTATGTTATTTGTAAGCTTATGTATAAGCAGTAAATGACCCAGGTAAAGCCGATGTGACTTACAGGAAAGAACCACCAGTAGTGGCTCACGTGGCCCTGTGTGGTCAGAATACCCTTTTTGAAGTGAGTATCTAGGAGCTTTAGGGCTTCCCTGTTGACTCAGATGGTAAAGAATCTGTCTGCCAATGCAGGAGATGCGGGTTCAATCCCTGGGTTGGGAAGATCCCCTGGAGGAGGGCATGACAACCCATTCTAGTCTCCTTGCCTGGAGAATCCCCATGGACAGAGGACACTAGAGGGCTACAGTCCATGGGGTCACAAAGAGTTGGACATGACTGAGCTGAGTGACTAAGCACAGCACTAGGAGCTTCAACTACTCTTTATTTTTCCAAAGAGAAGGAAAACAACTCAGATAAGGAGCTCTACACCCTTCTGAGGAGGGAACTTGGCATCTGATCTTTCACCTTTGTGTTCTTTGAGTAAATACCATAAAAGCATAAAGGAACTGGGAGAGTTGGTCTGGAGAACAGGCTAGAGAGAGAAACTGACAAGAGTCACCTGTCTGACATGAGAGATTTGTTCTGCAGATTCCAAGGGAACAGTGTCATTGAGAGAAAGCTTCAAGAGATACTTTTCAGTCATGTGACTTAGTCCCCAAAGTGACATGGTCAAAATAGCAGATTAGGAAACTCTTGGTTGCAAGAAGCAAAATCCTAGCCCAGATGAGCTGCTGCTGTTAAGTCATGTCGGTAGTGTCCGACTCTGTGTGACTCCGTAGATGGCAGCCCACCTGGCTCCCCCGTCCCTGGGATTCTCCAGGAAAGAACACTGGAGTGGGCTGCCATTTCCTTCTCCAATGCATGAAAGTGAAAAGTGAAAGTGAAATCGCTCAGTCATGTCTGACTCTTTGCGACCCCATGGACTGCAGCCTACCAGGCTCCTCTGTCCATGGGATTTCACAGGCAAGAGTCCTGGAGTGGGTTGCCATTGCCTTCTCTGCCGATGAGCTAGTCAAAGATAAAGAACTTAATAATGACTGAAGCCAGCCAGCCCTAGATTCCCAGCACATGGTTAGAATTCTGTCTCCATTCCTGGCCTCCCAGCACAGGCTCTGAGGGCCACATGGTTGCCATCCCAGGCTCACACCCTATGGTTTAGCCGCTTGCTTGGCTGAAACCAGCCTCCTCCCAGCCCACTCCAGGGATTGGCTTTCTCTGACCCTGGAGAACAGTGTGGGAGAAGTGGGGGAGGAGAGAATAGGAGTTCCCCACCCAAACCTCAAAGTCAAGGTTCATGTGACCACCCACACCCCTAAGAAAGTCAAGCTGTTTAATCGGTGAAGGGAGAATGGGTGAAAAGTAGCTGGTAAGAGGAGGTGCTGTCTGTCTCCAAGGTGGGTCAGAACAGCTGAAGCCCTTGGCTTGTTTCTTCTGTTCCACACAAAGGCTGTGCAGGCTTCTTGAGCAGCATTTCCTCAGATGCCCTGTTATTCTGTCCAGTTCCACCCTCATATCCTCTGCTGCTCTCAATACCAGGTTGCCCACTTCAAGGCTCCACATCCTCCGCTCAGCCCTTCCAGCAAAGCCAGAGAACCGGTATGGCAGGTAGGGCTGTGTGGGGACAGGGCGAGTCTGTGTGGGGCAGGGGTGGGGGAATGGAGAGCGCTGGCTGCTGTATCGCTTTATCCCATCGTGTCAGGAAAACCCTAATTCTCCCAAGTGGAACGGTCGACTTTGCAAGACACTGAGACCAAGACTCGCTCATAGGAACTAAGGACGCTGGGATTTATAAACTCTCTTGGTGCTCTGAGGCCTGGAACTTTAGACAAGTCCACTCTGTGTCTCTTCAAGAGGCAATTTCTGTTCTCACCTGCTGTCAAGTGTTTGGTAATGATTTAAAGCTAAATTTGTATCTGAATTAGGCTCTGGCACACCTGGGTCTGTTCAACAATTCACTGCATGCATCACATGTCGGATATAAGTTCCAGTCAGTAAAAGAACCCTGTGCCCACTTTTCTTTCATACAGCTTATAACAAACACCTCAGTTCAGTTGAGTTCAGTCACTCAGTCGTGTCCAACTCTTTGCAACCCCATAGACTGCAGCATGCCAGGCTTCCCTGTCCATTGCCAACTCCTGGAGCCTAGTCAAACTCATGTCCATCAATTTGGTGATGCCATCCAACCGTCTCATCCTCTATTGTCTCCTTCTCCTCCCACCTTCAATCCTTCCTAGCATCAGGGTCTTTTCCAATGACTAGGCTCCTCGCATCAGGTGGCAAAAGTACTTTCAAAGGTGGCAAAAGTAGTTTCAGCTTCAGCATCAGTCCTTCCAATGAATATTCAGGATTGATTTCCTTTAGGATAGACTAGTTGGATCTCCTTGCTGTTCAAAGGACTCTCAAGAGTCCTCTCCAACACCACAGTTCAAAAGCATCAACTCTTTGGTGTTCAACTTTCTTTATAGTCCAACGCTCACATCCATACATGACTACTGGAAAAACCATGGCTTTGACTAGACGGACCTTTGTTGGTAAAATAATGTCTCTGCTTTTTAATATGCCATCTAAGTTGGTCATAGCTTTTCTTCCAAGGGGCGAGTATCTTTTAATTTCATGGCTGAAGTCACTATATGTAGTGATTTTGGAGCCCAAAAACCTAAAGTCTGTCACCGTTTCCATTGTTTCCCCATCTATTTGCCATGAAGTGATAGAACTAGATGTTGTGATCTTAGTTTTCTGAATGTTGAATTTTAAGCCAACTTTTTCACTCGCCTCTTTCACTTTCATCAAGAAGCTCTTAGTTCTTCTTCACTTTCCACCATAAGCGTGGTGTCATCTGCATATCTGAGGTTACTGATATTTCTCCCGGCAATCTTGATTCAAGCTTGTGCTTCCTCCAGCCCAGCAATTCATGTGATTTGCATATAAGTTAAATAAACAGGGTGACAATATACAGCCTTGACATACTCCTTTCCCGATTTGGAACCAATATGTTGTTTCATGTCCAGTTCTAACTGTTGCTTCTTGACCTGCATACAGATTTCTCAGGAGGCAAGTCAGGTGGTCTGGTATTCCCATCTCTCTAAAATTTTTCCACAGTTTTTTGTGATCCACACAGTCAAAGGCTTTGGCATAGTCAATGAAGCAATAGTAGATGTTTTTCTGGAACTCTCTTGCTTTTTTGATGATCCAGTGATGTTGGCGATTTGATCTCTGGTTCCTCTGCGTTTTCTAAATCCAGCTTGAACATCTGGAAGTTCACGTATTGTTGAAGCCAGTCTTGGAGAATTTTGAGCATTACTTTGCTAGCGTGTGACATGAGTGCAACTGTGCAGTAGTTTGAACATTCCTTGGCATTGCCTTTCTTTGGGATTGGAATGAAAACTGACCTTTTCCAGTCCTGTGACCACTGCTGAGTTTTCCATATTTGCTGGCATATGAGTGCAGCACTTTCACAGTATCATCTTCCAGGATTTGAAATAGCTCAACTGGAATTCCATCACCTCCACTAGCTTTGTGTAGTGATGCTTCCTAAGGCCACTTGACTTTGCATTCCAGGATGTCTGGCTCTAGGTGAGTGATCACACCATCGTGGTTATCTGGGTCATAAAAATCCTTCTTGTATAGTTCTTCTGTGTATTTTTGCCACCTCTTCTTAATCTCTTCTGCTTCTGTTAGTTCCATACCATTTCTGTCCTTTATTGTGCCCATCTTTGCATGAAATGTTCCCTTGGTATCTCTAATTATCTTGAAGATATCTCTAGTCTTTCTCATTCTATTGTTTTCCTCTATTTCTTTGCATTGAGGAAGGCTTTCAATATTTGGCCTCAGGTCAAGCAAACAGGGAGGGAACACAGCCCTGCCTATCAACAGAAATTTGGGTTAAAGCTTTACTGAACATGGCCCCATCCATCAGAACAAGACCCAGTTTCCCCCTGAGTCTCTCCCATCAGGAAGCTTCCACAAGCCTCTTATCCTTATCCATCAGAGGGCAGTCAGAATCAAAACCACAGTCACAGAAAACTAACCAAACTGATCACATGGACCACAGCCTTGTCTAGCTCAATGAAACTATGAGCCATACTGTGTAGGGCCACCCAAGACAGATGGGTAATGGCAGAGTTCTGACAAAATGTAGTCCACTGGAAAAGGGATGGCAAAACACTTCAGTTTTCTTGCCTTGAAAACCCCATGAACAGTATTGAGAGTGTAATTTCCTAGGCAGGTTGATAAGAAGTCTAGGGGTCCCCAAGGAGAGAGGGGTCTGGAATTCTCAAGGAGGAAGAAACGAAAAACTTTTTTCCTTCTCTACATTCCTTAGGATTATATAACAACAGTGTATTCTGCCTGAGGACAGTCTCTGGATTAAACCTTCTGGCTAATTCTGTAAATTATGGGAGTAGGCCTGCTCTTTACAAGGATTATATAATAACAATGTATTCTGCCTGAGGACAGTCTCTGGATTAAACCTTCTGGCTAATTCTGTTATCTTAAAATGTAAATTATGGGAGTAGGTCTGGTGAGGTCTTTACAACCTCCAGGCATTCTTTGGATTCATTGGAGAGTATATAACTTCATTGCTAACACTAACAAGGGGCCACTCTTTCTGCTCCCTTCTGATGTCTATGTCAGAAGCTTTCTCTATCTCCTTTATACTTTAATAAAACTTTATTACACAAAAGCTCTGAGCGATCAAGCCTCGTCTCTGGCCCTGGATTGAATTCTTCTCCTCCAGGGGCCAAGAATCCTGGCATTGTGATTCAACAACAACCTTTCAGTATGAAAAGGCAAAAGGATATGGCACTGAAAGATGTACTCTGCAGGTCAGTAGGTGTCCAATATGCTACTGGAGAAGAGTGGAGAAATAACTCCAAAAAGAATGAAGAGACAGAACCAAAGCAACAACAACAGCCAGTTGTGGACGTGACAGGTGAGAGAAGTAAGATCCAATGCTATAAAGAGCAATATTGAATAGGTACCTGGAATGTTAGGTCCATGAATCAAGGCAAATTGGAAGTCATCGGAGAGGATATGGCAAGAGTGAACGTCGACATTTTAGGAATTGGCGAACTAAAATGGACTGGAATGGCTGAATTTAACCATTCATTAATTAGATATAATGGCTATCTACTTCTGTGGGCAAGAATCCCTTTGAAGAAATGGAGTAGCCATCATAGTCAACAAGAGTCCAAAATGCAGTACTTGGATGCAATCTCAAAAGTGACAGAATGATCTCTGTTTGTTTCCAAAGCAAACCATTCAATATCACAATAATCCAAGTCTCTGCCCTGGCCAGTAATGCTGAAGAAGCTGAAATTGAACGGTTCTATGAAGATCTACAAGACCTACTAGAACTAACACCCTAAAAAGATATCCTTTTCATTATAGGGGACTAGAATGCAAAAGTAGGAAGTCAAGAGCTACCTGGAGTAACAGGCAAATTTGGCCTTGGAGTCCAAAACAAAGCAGGTCAAAGGCTAATAGAGTTTTTCCAAAAGAATGCACTGGTCATAGCAAACATCCTCTTCCAACAACACAAAAGACGACTCTACACGTGGACATCACCAGATGGTAAATACTGAAATCAGATTGATTACATTCTTTGCAGCCAAAGATGGAGAACCTATATACAGTCAGCAAAAACAAGACTGGGAGCTGACTGTGGCTCAGATCATGAACTCCTTATTGCCAAATTCAGACTTAAATTGAAAAAAGTAGGGAAAACCACTAGACCATTCAGATATGACCTAAATCAAATCCCTTATGATTATACAGTGGAAGTGACAAATAGATTCAAGGGATTAGATCTGATAGACAGAGTGCTTTAAGAAGTATGGACAGAGGTTCATGACATTGTACAGGAGGCAGTGATAAAGATCATCCCCACGAAAAACAAATGCAAAAAGGCAAAATGGCTGTCTGAGGAGACCTTACAAATAGCTGAGAAAAGAAGAGAAGCTAAAGGCAAAGGAGAAAAGGAAAGATAACAAACACCTGGAAATATCTAATATTTGGCCACGTTTTTCCATGCAGATGGAGAGGCCTTCACATCCATTGAATGTTAGAACACTGGGCTTATTGCAGCTTAAGTTAGTCTATAGAAGCACTAGTGTTTAAAGGACTTCTTACAGGTGTACTTAGTGTGCATTAAGGAAGTTTCTCACTGGATTCAAAGCTAGTTTAATCTGAATTATGGTCTGGTATGTCTGGGACTCAAACTTCATGTGTCATGTTTGAAAAGACTATCCTGTAACAAACAACCCTGGCAGAAGGGGAAAAATAGTAAAAAAGGGAAAACCAACCAAAAACCAGTAACAAGTGAAGAAACTGCCTTAATTGATGGGAAGTAAAAATAATAGCGGTCATCTGGAAAAGAAACTGAAGCCATTTTGATCTTACCCATTTTTGAGAAAAATAATGGATTCAATACAAAGGATTCCAAAATCAAAGATAAAATTTTTGGAAGATACCTCCAAATATTTAATGAGGTACTTATCTCCTGGCCAGTTTGCCTTGGAAGGCACACCAGGAACATCTGTTTTATTTCTCTAAGTTAAAAGAGTGTTAGGAGCTTAATTGCAACTTTCATTGTTTAATGCTCAAGGTGGCTATGTGAGAACACCTGCTTTAAAATGTTCACGACTGAAATGATTATGATGATGATAAAGGGAAACACTAGAGCCTCAAGATCTGTGGGGTAACGGAGAAGACCAGAGTTGCATTGTCACCACGCCCCCTTCCCACCAGAAGGCCTCCATCCAGATCCCATGAGGCCCTTCAGCTGCCACAAGAGGATGTAATCCCTTCCCCCAGCTCGGCTCACTGCCAATGCCTATAGTTTTGTATTTCATCGTCATTATAGAAAGCTCTATTCCAAAGAATCATCAAGCAGTTCACTAATTATCAGGGACTCAGTTGTGAGGAATACTGTTCCAAGGAAGCTTCCTTGAAGGTGATGAACTCCTAATACTAAACTTTAGCCATATGTTAGCATGCCTTCGGAGAATAGCTTCCTTGGACCACAAAGTTCTGACTTCCCACCCGGTTAGTTTTACTGAGCCCAGCTTTGGCATCTTGCTGGGTGCGTTCTCTGAGGAGTATCTTCCAGGCAGTGCCAAGAAATGTGATGCTCTGCTTGTTATAAGTGGATTTGGAGAAACTATTCCTGGTTGTTGTATGTTTCCTCCTGACTGAACTGGAATTCTGATATGCACTTTGATTTGCAGATAACCCTCTTAACACCCCCAGTCCCAGGCCTTGCAGAGAAGTGTTGAAGATTTTGGCCCAGCTCTCACCCTTTGACCTTCACTAGGATGACCATCAGCTAGAGAAGTCGGGGGTCTGGCTGGGTTGCTTTGGGCTGTGCTGCTGGTGAGCACTTTGCCCTGGGAGCCAACAACCCTGACTGCAAATGTACTGTGGGGCTTTTACTCTTGCTGAGGGAGTTTTATGGAGACTTGAGGGCTTTAACTGACCTTATCACTTAGGGACAGATGCTGTGCCCTGGGGTTACCAGAATCTGGTCATAATTTGAATGTGCCTTTTAATCTCCAATTCAAGGTATTGTTTGAAGCATACAAATTGCTGCCAGTGATTGAGCTGCTGTTCAACACAGGCAATAATTGCATCATTTCACACATTCTAATAGAACATTCAGCCCAGTAGTTATTGCATCAGCTCAGAGCAACCTGTTCTTCCAATCAATTAAGCTGGTGATGCCTGTTAATCGCATTTTAAATCCTCACCTTACAACCTATTTCACAATGAGCTCATTGGATGAAGGAAATGACTTCCCAAAACTTAATCAGCCCTCGCTTAGGGGCCAATTGCCCTTTAAAGAGATTTTCTAGGATCTCCTGGGAACACCCCTATCACATTTCCCTTCTCTCTTCCCCCCAGGGAGGAACCCTTCTTGATTCTCCATTCCAGGAATGGTAGAGCTGCTCCCTAGTTACAGTTTGTTTTTGTCCTAGGACACTATAGATGATGAAACTAGTTGTGTTTTTACTGTGTTTTTTTCTCCTTTATTTATTTACTTTTGTTAAACCAGTACTGCACGGTCATTATAGGAAAAATTAAAATACACAGCTAAGTCAAAGGAAGAATAATAAGTTACCTAAATTCCCGCCACCCTAAAACTCCCATGGCTACAATACTGGCTTCCTTTTTAGACTTGTGTGTTTCTTCTTTGAATTAGCTATTAGAGCTAGATGCAAATCTCAATTTGAATGAAAATTTAATATTAGTATATAACAATGAAGAAAAAATATTATATATATAATAGATAATGCTGACTCTTCATTTGGAAGAAAATAAACAGAGTCGTCTCTTACATTAAATGTTATATATGGAAAAATCTACTTCAAATAGATTAAACATTTAAATGTAAAAAAGACAATGAAGGAATTGTTTGAAAACCTGGTAGGCTACATATATATACACGAGGGGTGGATGAAACCTTTTAAAACCAGGACCAAAAACTATAAAGAAAAATATAGTTGTGTGTGATTTAAAAATTACCAAGTCAATAAATGGCAATATATATGTAATACAAGTGACAATGCTTATATATAAAAATTCAAACTCTTAAATCGGAGAAAAAGACAAAATGGGAGAAAGATGCTCAAAGGATACAAGTGAACAATTTACTGAATAAATTCAAATGGCCAACAAACCAACAAATATTTCAGAAGATGCTGAAATTCACTAGTTGTCAGAGAAAAGCAAAGTAAACTATAAAATACTATTTTACACTTAAACTGGCAGAAAGAGCCATAATACCATATGCTGATGGAGTTAAAGGGGAGCTCTTATATTTGCTGGTGAAATGTGATGTGTTAAAAATCTTCTGGAATCTACTGTAATTAAAAGTACATGTACCGGTTGACCCGACAGTTGTATTCCTGGGAAGGTAGCCCTTAGAAATAAAACCAGCAGTTTGAGGATATATGTTCAAGGAGGTTTATATCAGCATCATTCAGAGGGAAGAAACAAGAAAAAAGAGAATGCCCACCAACAGAATAATAACTTAATAATTTATGATACATCTACACAAAGGAATCTTTTTCTTGTTTCAATAAAAAAAAATTATAGCTAAACCAGATAATTTGGAGAGAATTCCCAGAAGGTACTTTTGAGTAAGCAAAGATGGAAAAAAGTACATGTAATATCCTATTCTCAAGGGGAAAATAAAAATCTGTATGTGTGTGGGTAAGATTATATAGTACGGAGAAGTATGGAAGGTTGTATTAAGTTGTAAAAAGTAATTGCCTCAACTGAGGAAGGAGACAGGGCTGAAGAAGAGAAGAATGAAAGAGAAGGGAGAGAGAGAGCCAAGTTAATGAAAATAAAAGAGAAAAACTTGGCTGGAAATAAAAATCTATGCATATGATCATATCTATGCCTTTATATACTGTGACATGTATTTTGAGGGGTTAATTTTATTAATTTTATTGGCATATAGTTGATTTAAAATGTTGTGATAGTTTCAGGTGTATAGCAAAGTGATTCAGTTATAGTCATCATTTTTCAGTTTCTTTTCTCATGTAGGTTATCAGAGAATATTGAGTAGAGTTCTCAGCGCTGTATACAGTAGGTCCTTGTTGGCTACCTATCTTGAATACAGTTGTGTGTGTATTTTAATCCCAAACTCCTGGTTTATCCCTTCCCCTCACATTTCCCCTCTAGTAACCATACATTTGTTTTCGATATCTGCAAGCTTGTTTCTGTTTTATAAATAAGCTTATTTATAAGTTTCATTTTTCAAAATTCCACATAATAATGATATCACATGATTTGTCTTTCTCTGGCTTCACTTAGTATTGATATGATAATCTCAAGGCCCATCCATGTTGCTGCAAATGGCATTATTTCATTCTTTTTAATGGCTGAGTAATATTCATATATATATATGGTATGTATATATTTGTGGTAATATTCATATATACATATGTATATATATATGTGTGTGTGATATATATATTTACTTGATCCATCCATCTGTAGATGGACATCTAGGTTGCTTCCATGTCTTGGCTATTGTAAATAATATGGCAGTGAACATTGGGATGCATGTATCTTTTTGAATTATGGTTTTCTCTGGATGTATGCCTTGGTGTGGAATTGCTGGATCATATGGTAGTTCTGCTTTTAGTTTTTAAAGGAACCTCCATACCCTTCTCCATAATGATTGTCCCAATTTACATTCCCACCAGCAACATTGGAGGATTCTCTTTTCTGCACTCCCTCTCTGGTGTTTTTTGCTTGAAGATATTTTGATGATGGCCATTCTGACCAGTCAAGGTGATACCTCATTGTAATTTTAATTTGCATTTGTCTAATGATTAGTGATATTGAACATCTTTTCATGTGCTTTTTGTCCATTTGTATGTCATCTTTGGAGAAATGTCTATTTAGGGCTTCTGTCTATTTTTTGATTGGGTTGTTTTGTTTTCTTTTATATAGAACTGCATGAGCTGTTTGTATATTTTGGAGATTAATTCCTTGTCTGCCATTCTGTTTGCAAATATTTTGCTACAATTTATGTCAAAGATTATTCTGCCTACATTTTTCTGCAAGATATTTATAGTATCAGGCCTTACATTTAGATCTTTGACCCATTTTGAGTTTATTTGTATATAGTGTTGGGGAATATTCTAATCTCATTCTTTTACATGTAGTTGTACAGTTTTCCCAACACCACTTATTGAAGAAACTTTCTTTTCTCCATTGTGTATTTGCATTTCCTTTGTCATAGATTAATTAACCATAGGTGTGTGGGTTTATTTCTGGGCTTTCTGCCCTGTTCCATTGATCTATATTTCTTTTTTCCATCAGTATCATACTGTTTTGATGGCTGTAGCTTTGTCATATAGTTTGAAGTAAAGAAGCCTGATTCCTCAAGCTCCATTTTTCTTTCTCAGGATTGCTCTGACTACTGAGGATCTTTTGTGTTTCCATACAAAGTTAAAAATTTTTTTGCTCTAGTGCTGTGAAAAGTGCCATTCATAGTTTGATAGGGATTGCATTGAGTTTGTAGACTGCCCTGAGTGACATAGTCATTTTGAAAGCATTGATTCTTCCAATCCAGGAACATATATATACATGTATGTGTATCTTTCCATCTGTTTCGGTCATCAGTTTCTTTTATCAGTATTTTATACTTTTCAGAGTACAAGTCTTTGGTCTCCATTTTTTCTCCTTTATTTATTTATGTTGAAGTTCTAGTCCCTTGTACTGCAGAATGTGACCTTATTTGGAAATCTGGCCTTTACAGAAGTAATCAAATCAAGTGAGGTCATTAGGATGGGCCTAACCCAGTATGACTAGTGTCCTTATAGAAAAGGGACATTTGAATACAGTCAAACACACATAGAGGTGAGATGATGTGAAGACACACAGGGAGAAGACCATGTGAAGACACGGGATTAGCGTGATGCATCTATAGACCAAGGGCAGCTGAAGTTTGCTGACAAACCACCAAAACCTAGGAACAGTCGAGGCACAGAGGGGTTTCAGAGGAAGCAAGGCCCTGCCAACACCTGGATTTCAGACTTCTGGTCTCCAGAACTGTAAGGGGAAAAAAGTTCTGTTAAGTCAGTCCGTTTTTGTGGCACTATGTTATGGCAGCTGTAGGAAATGAATACAATGTGTATATGTATTTAAAAAATCAAGTAGGTTTTTAAAATCCTAATTGAAGCCAAAAATATCCTGTAAGTTCAGAGTCATATTTATCCCTCGGTCCTATTGAGTAGCTTTATCATATTTACATTAATCTGATTTTGACCCTCATGCATACAAATATCTTGAAATCCATCTTCAATTGTTTTTGGAACATGAGGCTGTGGGGTTATCTAATTGACTTGCGGCTGATGGCTTAGTTGGGCCACATACAATAAAGGAAGCTGACCAAGGTAAAAGGAGATGTAGATGCAGAATCGAACGGTCACACAAACCTTGACCATCAGGAAGACTATCAAACCACTCAGAGCACTCTCAGGACCCATTTCCAAGTCCTCGATCCCCTTCAGTTTTGGCCTGCTCATTAGTTTCTATCAGAGGTATCCTCTGAGAAATGCTACCCTTGTTTTCACTTAAGCTTACTTGTGTGGATGCCTTGTGACTGTAAAGGAAAGAATCATAGGAACTTCATGGCAGCTAAAGGAATAAGCGTTGGTTCGTGAATTTTGAATGAAGGTGTTGTATAGTCAAAGGGTTGAGTCCCTCTTGTCTTCAATTAACTAGTACAACACTACTACTGATAGTTGTATTAAGTGTCCATGTTATGTAATAGCAAATTTTGATCTGTTTTTGATGCAAAGATAATTAAAAGAGCAAAGCATTAAATACGAAGTTGAATGTATCCTCTGGACTGAAACTAGGAAGAACCTGTATATAAGAAGTCAAATCAGTGATCAGTAGAAGTAACCCCTCCAAATAACTGGTGACTAAAAAGATGTAGGAATTAAGGGAGCTGAGACCAGATTGTATGAGCCAGAATCCCCATAGAAGGTTAGTGTCCCATGGATTGTGTATGGCAAAGAGGATCAGAGCATACAATGTGCAGGCATATCTTCAACACTGAGAGTAGGGAGTAACCGTGACTCTCCAGGCCAGCCATGAGATTATTGGAATGTACCCACAGTGGAAGGTGAGGCAGCAATCTGACAAAACTTGAAGGTACCCATCATTAATATCATACATGATGTTCTTGCTCAGACTGGATGCTCATCTGATTATAAATCTTCTCTCCAAATAGATTTCTTTGCAGGGAGAATACTGAACTCTCATAGGCATCCTGCCCACTGGGCATTTGTATTTTTTTCTGAAAGAAATAGCCTGTCAATCGATGTCTACTTTTGGTGAATCAGTCCACTTACATGTAGGTAAACTGACAACATAGTTTCTGGTCAACTGTCTCCATAAGTAACAGCTCGAAGCGGGGCATTGCGGAGGGGGCATCCTCATTTTATCTATATTACCAGCCATTGAGTGATTGGGATTGTAAGTACCAGAAGGAAACTTGGTTAACTCTCTAAAGTTTTCTTGATGTACAGATAGTGGTGGTGGTATGTGTGTGTGTGTTTCTGTATGTAGGTATGTATGTGTTTAGGGACACATGTTCTGATGGTAGGTTGACTAACTGTGGGAAGAATATTGGGGGAAACAAAAAGAAAATTTACCTACTTTCTGGCCATCAGTCTCAAGATTGCTTTCACACAAACAGAATAACACAGCAAATGACAACTACAATATTTGGTCTAAAATTGTATTCGTAGACAATGCAAAACTATGACATAGGTCACCAAACAAAACTCTTCATTTGATTGTTGGCTTTAACTAAAATGGGATGGGTCGAGAAGGTCAACAAAATAAAATGTATCTTTCCCCCAGACTAACAGCCTCCCTACTGACTAAGAATCAGATTTATACATTGGTTTTAAAGAGTTCTTCTAAACAGATAAAACCTACATCTCTTGAGCTATACACACTGCTGGAAAATCAAAAGCCTGGATTATAGCTTAATTAAATTTAGTTTATCAAGCTTAATTATTTCATACATGTACCCAAAACAATGATCACTCACAGGATGTGACATGCTTAGCACACACACGCAACTTCTTTCGCCCCAGAGCTCTTGATCCCATTTGACATGCAAAGTCCACCACTTCTTGGATGCCACTGACCCTGGCTCTTTGTGCCTGGGTCTCCCCAGTCTGCTCTGAGTTCAAGATTATGCCATCTCAGTGTGAGGTCTTGTTCTTTCTATACCAGATTTTTCCTTTTTATTCCAGAGTCTTGCTTCTGGGAACTTCACTGGGTACATCACTGAGCTAGACTCTCCTCTTTTTAGAAATTTCTTTGAGCCTGAAGTAAGCTGCGTTCAAATTCTTGGCTCTCTGTTCACTCAGTGGGGGTGTCCTGCTTCTCCCTGGGGAATTCAGGGCAGTAACTCTTTGAGTCCAATTGTGGTGAATCCCATTACAAGCCTCAAAGGACCTGGAGGGAGGTGGGTTTAAGAGCTCTGGTGGAAATGGTCTGGCAAGTATTCAGATTAGATCCAAACTATAATCTTAATAAATAGTGAAAAGAGGGTATTAGTTGGGCCCAACGTCTGGAAGACCTTTCAAATTGAGTTGTCTCTGTAGACTGAGTGTTTGCGAGTCTCAGGAGATGCTGCACTCACTGTTTGGACATTTAAGAAAGAGACTGATGCAATTTACTTGCAATAAGTTCCAGGCTCCACTAGCATATAAGCACTCTCCAGTTCTGGTCTGAAGCCAGGATTTTTATATAATCTAAGAAGATTAAAGACAGAAAGTGCCTTAATGCTTCTCATATAATGGATTTTTGACTTAAATGGCTTGTTCCTAACTTTCTGAGATCTGTCTATAGAAGTTGTGTGATCGCTGACCTCACATCTTTTTTTTTTTTCCATTAATTCAGTCAATCTATGGTGAACCTTTAAAAGAGGATATTTTAAGTAGACACAGCAAAGTACTACTATAGGGACTACCCCTGGCTTATATTTATTTACAGAAAAAAATAAATTTATTGTAAAAATGAAGAAGAACCATCATAAGACCTATATTTTCCTTTCCCCCCCGCCCTACAAATGCTGGCCCCATCTGAGAGGAAGAATAAAGGAGCTGCTGCCCTAATAGTGAGCCACACTGGGTTCTCTGCACTGCCTTAGACCAGGTATGACCTGGGACGCTGTAGCAGGGTAGAGAACTCTCTCAGGACACTTGGTAATAGGATAGAACCCAACAGGCTGATGGGGACTAGTTAGCACTTCCCCAGCCTGCACACTGTCTCCTCTTGGTAGAGGTGCTGCCTGTAGATGACGAGCTTTTCTCAGAAGTTCTTTCATAGTTTCAGTTGCAGTGACCTAGGCCACTGATGTGTGATGACTTGTAGAAGTGTGATGCAATTAAGGGAAGAAGCCCTGAACTTCTGATCTTCCAATTCATTCTCCCTCCCTCCCCCAAGTCCTTAATATAATCACACACACAGCATTGGCATATATTTCTGATTTTAAATATTCTGTCCAACCATTAAGTTCTGTGTTTGATGCTGTGTTATTCTTTCAACTTAGATAATTTGTTATCCCTCCTTCCCTACATATACATCCTCCCTAAAAATAAAGAGTTAAACATTTTATGATTAGTGAATAATATATTCTTACACTGGGAAATTCTGAAAGGAGGTAAAGCATAGAGAAAGAAAATAAGTTTAATAACTCCAACATCCAGAAACAACTACTGTTAATGTTCTTATATTTTAAGTCTTAACTCTATGAGTTTTTTCCCCACATAAAAAGATCACACTACATGTACAATTGCATTTCCTAAACATTATATAATGAACATTTTCCAGTGGTCATCAAACACTTCTTAAAAATGTAAGTTAAAAGACATGATGCTGGGCATTTGAATTGTACTAAATTTTTACTGACAAATCTAGCTGTGTTTTGTCTTACTGTTTTTTTTTTTCCTTCAAATGGGAAGATACTTGTATCAAAATAGAATTTTTATAATAGTTTTGATTATAGAAAACTTGGCAATAGAGAGAAAACAATTCAGTCTTTAAATCCATAAATGTTTATTGGTCTTGCTTCCTTATGACAGTGTAAAGCTGAAGATAATCAATGGTGAGCAAGGCATAGCTCCTAAACTCCAGGGACTTACACACTTGTGTTGTAATATCACAAAAACCATTAAAAAGCAAGTAAAAAGAATCTTTGACTCCTACCACCCAGAGATAACCACAGCTTACAATTAGGTGTATGACCTTTCAAATGTATATTATGTGTAAATAGTTCTAAACAAAAATGGAAGTACCTTGTATGCAATTCTATATTCTGCTCTTCATCCAGCAGTATCATTTGCTGTCCTTAAATGTTAAAACTTTTTACTCTTAATGGTTGCATAATTTTTGATTTTATGTATAAAATATAATTTAATCATACTTCTGTTGTTAAATGTTTAGACTGTTTTTAGTGTTTTGAATTACAAACTACTTTAATAAGTATACTTAAAATCTTTCCCCCCCACATGTCCCATATAAAATAATTTCTGAAGGTTGAATATTCAGTTCATAGAGTATGAACATGTTTAACACACTTAATATTAAGGAGTTATACTTCAGAAAGTCAGAATATTTTTTCACTCTCATCAAGAATACATGAGGACATGCCTCACTGTGTCTTTACCAACACACTGCATTATAAAACTCAATCTTTGTCAAGACTTCATTTAGTTGTCATTTTAATTTGCATATATTTGAATACTGGTAAGGGGAAAATACTTTATTCACAAGATTTTTGCATATTTGTATTTGATTTTTTTTGTATTAGGGTTTTTTCAAAATGATTTGAAATTTTTAAAAATGTATTAAAAATATTAGACTCTTGAGAAAGCTCCATATTGTCTTCCACAGTTGCTGCAACAACTTACATTCTTTACCAACAGTGTACAAGGATTCCCTTTAATCTTACTTCCTCACTATTATTTGCTGTTTTTGTTCTCTTTGATGATAGCCATTCTGAATGGTGTGAGGTAGTATCTTACTGTGGTCTTGATTTGAAATTTGCTGATTAGTGATGTTGAGCATCTTTTTATCTGCCTGTTAGCCATCTGCATTTTCTATTTGGAAAAATGTCTATTCAGGGTCTTCTGTCCAGTTTTTAATCTGATTGTTTGTTTTTTTGATGTTGAGTCATATGAGCAGTTTATACATTTTGAATATTAACCTCTTAGCAGTTGTATCATTTGCAAATATCTTCTCCCACTCAGCAGATTGTCTCTTTGTTTAGTCAATAGTTTCCATTGCTGTGCAAAAGCTTTTAAGCTTCACTACGTATCATTTTGCCAGAATAAGGTCCAATGGAGACGGGAATGGCAAGCCACTTCAGTATTCTTGCCTTGAGAACCCCATGAACAGTATGAAAAGGCAAAAAGATAGGACACTGAAAGATGAACTCCCCAGGTAGGTAGGTGCCCAATATGCTACTGGAGATCAGTGGAGAAATAACTCCAGGAAGAATGAAGGGATGGAGCCAAAGCAAAAACAAAACACAGTTGTGGATGTGACTGGTGATAGAGGAAAGGTCCGATGCTGTAAAGAGCAATATTGCATAGGAACCTGGAATGTCAGGTCCATGAATCAAGGCAAATTGCAAGTGGTCAAACAGGAGATGGCAAGAGTGAACATTGACATTCTAGGAATCAGTGAACTAAGATGGACTGGAATGGGTGAATTTAACTCAGATAACCATTATATCTACTACTGTGGGCAGGAATCCCTTAGAAGAAATGGAGTAGCCATCATGGTCAATAAGAGAGTCTGAAATGCAGCACTTGGATGCAATCTCAAAAGCGACAGAATGATCTCTGTTCGTTTCCAAGGCAAACCATTCAATATCACTGTAATCCAAGTCTGTGCCCCAACCAGTAATGTTGAAGAAGCTGAAGTTGAATGGTTCTATGAAGATCTACAAGACCTTCTAGAACTAACACCCAAGAAAGATGTCTTTTTCATTATAGGGGACTGGAATGCAAAAGTAGGAAGTCAAGAGCTACCTGGAGTAACAGGCAAATTTGGCCTTGGAGTACAGAATGAAGCAGAGCAAAGGCTAATAGAATTTTGCCAAGAGAGTGCATTGGTCATAGCAAACACCCTCTTCCAACAACACAAGAGAAGACTCTACATATGGACATCTCCAGATGGCCAACACCAAAATCAGATTGATTATATTCTTTGTGGCCAAAGATGGAGAAGCTCTATACAGTCAGCAGAAACAAGACCAAGAGCTGACTGTGGCTCAGGTCATGAACTCCTTATTGCCAAATTCAGACTTAAATTGAAGAAAATAGGGAAAACCACTAGACCATTCAGGTATGACCTAAATCAAATTGCTTACGATTATACAGTGGAAGTGAAAAATAGATTTAAGGGACTAGATCTGATAGACAGAATGCCTGATGAACTATGGATGGAAGTCTGTGGCATTGCACAAGGGAAAGGAATCAAGACCATCCCCAAGAAAAAGAAATGCAAAAAAGCAAAATGGCTTTCTGAGGAGGCCTTACAAATAGCTGTGAAAAGAATAGAAGCTAAAAGCGAAGGAGAAAAGGAAAGATATACCCATTTGAATGCAGAGTTTCAAAGAATAGCAAGGAGAGATAAGAAAGCCTTCTTTAGCGATCAACGCAAAGAAATAGAGGAAAACAATAGAATGGGAAAGACTAGAGATCTCTTCAAGAAAATTACAGATACCAAGGGAACATTTCATGCAAAGATGGGCTCAATAAAGGATAGAAATGGTATAGACCTAAAAGAAGCACAAGATATTAAGAAGAGGTGTCAAGCATATACAGAACTATACAAAAAAGATCTTCACAACCCAGATAATCACGATGGTGTGATCACTCACCTAGAGCCAGACATCCTGGAATGTGAAGTCAAGTGGGCTTTAGGAAACGTCACTATGAACAAAGCTAGTGGAGGTGATGGAATTCCAGTTGAGCTATTTCAAATCCTGAAAGAGGATGCTGTGAAAGTGCTGCACTCAATATGCCAGCAAATTTGGAAACTCAGCAGTGGCCACAGGACTGGAAAAGGTCAGCTTTTATTCCAATCCCAAAGAAAGGAAATGCCAAAGAATGCACAAACTATTGCACAATTGTACTCATCTCACACGCTAGTAAAGTGATGCTCAAAATTCTTCAAGCCAGGCTTCAGCAATATGTGATCCTTGAACTTCCAGATGTTCAATCTGATTTTAGAAAAGGCAGAAGAACCAGAGGTCAAATTGCCAACATCCACTGGATCATGGAAAAAGCAAGAGAGTTCCAGAAACACATCTATTTCTGCTTTATTGACTATGCCAAAGCCTTTGACTGTGTAGATCCCAATAAACCGTGGAAAATTCTGAAAGAGATGGGAATACCAGACCACCTGACCTGCCTCTTGAGAAACCTGTATGCAGGGTCAGGAAGCAACAGTTAGAACTGGACATGGAACAACAGACTGGTTCCAAATAGGAAAAGGAGTACGTCAAGGCTGTATATTGTCACCCTGCTTATTTAATTTAGATGCAGAATACATCATGAGAAACGCTGGGCTGGAAAAAGCACAAGCTGGAATCAAGATTGCTGGGAGAAATATCAATAACCTCAGATATGCAGATGACACCACCCTTATGGCAGAAAGAGAAGAACTAAAGAACCTCTTGATGAAAGTGCAAGAGGAGAATGGAAAAGTTAGCTTAAAACTCAACATTCAGAAAACTAAGATCATGGTATCTGGTCCCATCACTTCATGGCAAATAGATGGTGAAACAGTGGAAACAGTGGCTGACTTTATTTTTGGAGGCTCCAAAATCACTGCAGATGGTGACTGCAGCCATGAAATTAAAAGACGCTTACTCCTTGGAAGGAAAGGTATGACCAACCTAGACAGCATATTCAAAAGCAGAGACATTACTTTGCCAACAAAGGTCCATCTAGTCAAGGCTATGGTTTTTCCAGTAGTCATGTATGGATGTGAGTGTTGGACTACAAGGAAAGCTGAACGCTGAAGAATTGATGCTTTTGAACTGTGGTGTTGGAGAAGACTCTTGAAAGTCCCTTGGACCTTAAGGAGATCCAACCAGTCCATTCTAAAGGAGATCAGTCCTGGGTGTTCATTGGAGGGACTGATGTTGAAGCTGAGACTCCAATACTTTGGCCACCTGATGCGAAGAGCTGACTCATTGGAAAAGACCCTGATGCTGGGAAACATTGAGGGAAGGAGGAGAAGGGGACGACAGACAATGAGATGGTTGGATGGCATCACCAAATCAATGGACATGGGTTTGGGTGAACTCTGGGAGTTGGTGATAGACAGAGAGGCCTAGCATGCTGTGGTTCATGGCGTCGCAAAGAGTCAGAAACGACTGACAGACTGAACTGAACTGAACTGAACTCTAGTAGAAGCAGCTTAAATGTCCATCAACAGATGAATGGATAAAGATGCATACGCAATGAGATACTGCTCAGCCATAAAAAACAAATGAGAATTTGCCATTTACAACAACATAGATGGACTTAGAGGATATTATGCTGAAGCTTTATTATTCATAAATGTAGGAATTAGGATATGTGCATGATTGGTAGGCCATTTTCTGCTTTCCTTAATATTTTATTATACTTTCTTTACTAGATACTACTTCTGTATACATGTCTATCTGTCCACCAAGCCATCTTATTTTTTGGATGCATTTCAAAGTAAGTTGCAGACATTAGTATACTTCTCCTGAAATACTTCAGTATTGAGCATCATAAAGTGGGATTTATTGTTCGTCAACAATTTAAATTTTAAGGTAAAATTTACATACAAGAAAATGCACAAATTTAAAATGTACATTTGCTGAATTTTAGCAAATGCATATAGATGTATAATCCTAAAGCCAATCAATATATAGAATGTTTGCATATGTTAAACCATCCTTGTGAACCTGGGATGAATACAACTTGATTATGATATACCATCTTTTTGTGTTATTGGATTCAGTTTGTTAATATTTTGTTCAGAATTTTATATTGATATTCATTCACAATAGCCAAGACATGGAAACAAATGTCCATCAACAGATGAATGGATAAAGAAAATGTGGTGTTGTGTGTGTGAGTATATATATTTGAGTCAGCCCAGGAAAATGATGAAATAATACCTTTTGTAGTAACATGGATGGGTTAGAAATTCTCATGCTCAGTGAAGTGAATCAGAAAGACAAATACCATATGATATCACTGATATGTGGTATATCATATGGTATCACTTATACGTGATAAAACGTTTATGCTATATCTAAAAGAAATGACATAAATGAACTTAATTACAAAACAGAAACAGACCCACAGACATAGGAAACAAACTTATAGTTACCACAGGGGAAAGTGAGGGAGGGATAAATTAGGAGTTTGGGATTACTAGATACAAACTACTATATATAAATAAATAACCAACAAGGTCTTACTATATAGCACAGGAAACTATATGCAGTATCTTATAATAAACTATAATGGAAAACAAATGTGAAAGAATATAACTGAATCTCTTTGCTGTTTACCTGAAACGAACACAACATTTTAAACCAACTCTACTTCAAAAAAATTTTTTATGAATCTTATAAAAAAATAAATGAAATATTAACATCACCTCTCATGGCCCCTTCCCAACCATTGCTTTAATTTTCTTTTCTGTACCATAGGTGAGTTTCACCTGTTCTAAATCTTAATATAAATAGAGTTACTTACCATGAACCTTTTAACATAAGACTTCATCCACTCAGATTTTTTTGTTTTGTTTTTGATTGAGTTTAGTATTAGTAGTTCATTCCTTTTTACTGTTTTGTAATAGCTTATCTATAAGAAACCTAGATAGTGTATTCAAAAGCAGAGACATCACTTTGCTGACAAAGGTCTGTGTAGTCAAAGCTATGGTTTTTCCAGTTGTCATGTAAGAATGCAAGAGATGGACCATAAAGAAAGCTGAGTACCAAAGAATTAATGCTTTCAAACTATGGTGCCGGAGAAGACTCTTGAGAGTCTCTTGGACCACGAGGAGATCAAACCAGTCAATTCTAAAGGAAATCAGCCATGAGTATTCTTTGGAAGGACTGATTTTGAAGCTGAATCCCCAATAATTTGACCACCTGATGTGAAGAGCCAACTCATTGGAAAAGACCCTGATGCTGGGAAAGATTGAGGGTAGTAGGAGAAGAGGGCATCACAGACTCAATGGACATGAGTTTAAGCAAACTCTGGGAGATAGTAAAGGACAGAGAAGTCTGGCATGCTGAAGTCCATGGGGTCGCAAAGAGTCAGACACAACTTAGCAACAAACAACCTTTTTATTGTGGATATTCCATTATATTGACTGTCACTATTGCACAGTTGATGAACAAAAGATTTCTTTAAAGGCTCTTAAAACTAAATCTGCTATGAAAATTCTTACAAAAGTCTTTTTATAGTCATATGTTTTTATTCCTCTTGTGTAAATACTCAGAATTGATGAAAAATGGAGGAAGTGTATGTTTAGTTGTATGAGAAACTTTGTCCTTGTTGTTAAGTCACTGAGTTATGTTTGACTCTTTGCCACCCCATGAACTGCAGCACTCCAGGCCTGCTGGTCCTTCCCCATTTCCTGGACCCTGCTCAAACTCATGTCCATTGAGTCAATAATGCCATCCAACCATCTCATCCTCTGTTGTCCCCTTCTCCTCCTGCCTTCCATCTTTCCCAGCATCAGAATCTTTTCTAATAAGTCAGCTCTTTATATCAGGTGGCCAAAGTATTGGAGCTTCAGCTTCAGCATCAGTCCATCCACAAAATATTCAGGACTGATTTCCTTTAGGATTGACTGATTTGATCTCCTTGTAGTCTAAGATACTCTCAAGAGTCTACTTCAACACCACAGTTCAAAAGCATCAATTCTTCGGCATTCAGCCTTCTTTATGATCCAACTCTCACACCAATACATGACTACTGGAAAAACCATAGCTTTGACTAGATGGACCTTTGTTAGCAAAGTAATGTCTCTAATTTTTAATATGCTATCTAGATTTGCCATAGCTTTTCTTCCAATGAGAAACTTCAGTTCAGTTCAGTCACTCAGTCGTGTCCGACTCTTTGCAACCCCATGAATTGCATCATGCCAGGCCTCCCTGTCCATCACCAACTCCCGGAGTTCACTCAAATTCACATCCATCGAGTCGGTGATGCCATCCAGCCATCTCATCCTCTGTCACCCCCTTCTCCTCCTGCCTCCAATCCCTCCCTGCATCAGAGTCTTTTCCAGTGAGTCAACTCTTCGCATGAGGTGGCCAAAGTACTGGAGTTTCAGCTTTCGCATCATTCCTTCCAAAGAATACCCAGGGCTGATCTCCTTCAGAATGGACTGGTTGGATCTCCTTAAGGTCCAAGGGATTCTCAAGAGTCTTCTCCAACACCACAGTTCAAAAGCATCAATTTTTCAGCGCTCAGCCTTCTTCACAGTCCAACTCTCACATCCATACATGACTACTGGAAAAACCAGCGCCTTGACTAGATGGACCTTTGTTGGCAAAGTAATGTCTCTGCTTTTGAATATGCTATCTAGGTTGGTCATAACTTTCCTTCCAAAGAGTAAGCATCTTTTAATTTCATGGCTGCAATCACCATCTACAGTGATTTTGGAGCCCCCAAAAATAAAGTCATCCACTGTTTCCACTGTTTCCCCATTTATTTCCCATGAAGTGATGGGACCAGATGCCATGATCTTCGTTTTCTGAATGTTGAGCTTTAAGCCAACTTTTTCGTTCTCCTCTTTCACTTTCATCAAGAGGCTTTTTAGTTCCTCTTCACTCTCTGCCATTAAGGTGATGTCATCTCCATATCTGAGGTTATTGATATTTCTCCCAGAAATCTTGATTCCAACTTGTGCTTCTTCCAGCCCAGCATTTCTCATGATATACTCTGCATATAAGTTAAATAAGCAGGGTGACAATATACAGCCTTGACGTACTCCTTTTCCTATTTGGAACCAGTCTGTTGTTCCCTGTCCAGTTCTGACTGTTGCTTCCTGACCTGCATACAGATTTCTCAAGAGGCAGGTCAGGTGGTCTGGTATTCCATCTGAATACCTGAGAAACTTGCAGCACTTAAATAATTGTATTATTTTACACTGCTACCAACAGTGTATGAGTACAGTTACTCTAAGTTCCTGTCAGTATTTGATGTTGTCAGTGTTGTTAATTTTAGCCATTTTGGCTAATTTGTTTTCCCTCTAGTTCCTTGGTTTGTAATAGGTTCTTTATTTGATCTCTCTCTTGTTTATTAAGATAGGCATTTGTTCATTGCAGCACTGTTTATAATAGCCAGGACGTGGAAGCAACCTAGATGTCCATCAGCAGATGAATGGATAAGAAAGCTGTGGTACATACACAATGGAGTATTACTCAGCCATTGAAAAGGATACATTTTAATCAGTTCTAATGAGGTGGATGAAACTGGAGCTGATTATATAGAGTGAAGTAAGCCAGAAAGAAAAACACCAATATAGTATACTAACACATATATATGGAATTTAGAAAGATGGTAACGACAACCCTGTATGCGAGACAGCAAAAGAGATACAGATGTATAGAACAGACTTTTGGACTCTGAGGGAGAGGGAGAGGGTGGGATGATTTGGGAGAATGGCATTGAAATATGTATAATATCATATAAGAAACGAATCGCCAGTCTAGGTTCGATGCAGGGTGCAGGATGCTTGGGGCTGGTGCACTGGGATGACCCAGAGGGATGGTATGGGGAGGTAGGTGGGAGAGGGGTTCAGGATTGGGAGCTCATGTATACCCGTGGTGGATTCATGTCAATGTATGGCAAAACCAATACAGTATTGTAAAGTAAAATAAAGTTAAAAAAAAAAGAGAGACATTTGTTGCTATGAACTCCCCTCTTAGACCTGCTTTTGCTGGATCCCAAATGTTTTTGTATGTTGTATTTTCACTGTCTTTTAATGTTTTCTGATTTTTTTTTTCTTTCACCCATTGGTTGTTAAGAAGCATGTTGTTTAATCCCTATGTATTTATGAATTTTCCAGTTTCCTTACAATTTCTTTCTAGTTTCATACCATAATGGTCAGAAATGATGCTTGACTTGTTTTAAAAGTCTCTTAAAATATTTGAGACTTGTTCTGTGGCCTAATATATGCTCTCTCCTGGAGAATGTTCCATGTGTACTTGAGAAGAATAAGTTGTAAATGCCTTTGAATAAAATGTTCCATAAATATCCCTCAAGTCTATTTGGTCTAATCTGCTTTAAGTCCAGTGTTTGCTTTTTGGTTTGCTGTATGGATGATCTATCCATTACTGAAAATGGGATATTATATTCCCTTACTATTAACAATTACTGTTTGCTGTCTGTTTCTTCCTTTAGGGCTATTAATATTTACTGGATAAATTTAGGTGTTTATGTTGGGTACATAAATATTTACAAATGGTATTTCTTGTTTGATTGACCCCTTTATCATTGTATAATTACCTTTCTTACCTCTTACTGCAGTCTTAAAGACTATTTTGTCTAGTATAAGAATAGCTACTTCTGCTGTCTTTTGGTTTCTACTAATATTTGCATGCAGTATCTTTTCCTGTCTCTTCACTTGCAGCTTTATGTATATCCTTAAAGCTGAAGTGAGTCCTCTTGTTAACAATATATAGTTGGGCTTTAGGTTTTTTCCCCCCATTTTCCACACTTTATGCCTTTTAATTGGAGCATTTATTCCATTACATTTAAAATAATTATTGAAAGGTATGGATTTTCTGCTACCATTTTAAAAAATGGTTTTCTGGCTGTTTTGTAGTCCCCTCTCCCCCTTTTTTTTCCTTCTCTTGCTCTCTTCCTTTGTGATTTGATGACTTTCTATAGAGGTATGCTTAAATTCCTTTTTTGTGTGTGTCTATTAGAGGTTTTTGCTTTGTGTTTACCACGAGGCTTAATTAAAATGTAGATATAATAGTATATTTTAAGTTGTAGGCAACTTAAGTTTAAATGAATACAAAAGCTCTGCATTATTACTCTCCTCCCCCCTTTTTATTTTTATTTTTTGACATCACAATTTATTTCTTTTTATCTTGTGCATTCTTGGCAAATTATGTAGTTACAGCAAGTAATACTTTTTAAACTTCACACCAGTTTCATAATTCATTTGCCTACTACCATTACAACATGAGAATATTCTAAATTTAACCGTATTTCATCTTTACTGATGATTATGTTTTCCTGTTACTTCTTTTCACCCTTCTATTTCAGCTTGAGGAAATCCTTTAACATTTCCTGTAAGGCCAGTGTTATGGTAATGAACTTCTTCTCCCTTTCTTTGTCTGGAAAACACTATCTCTCCTTTGATTCTGGAGGACAACTTCGGTGGGTAGAGTATTCTTGTTTGGCAGGTTTTTCCTTTCAGCACTTTGAATATATCATGCCACTTCCTTCTGGCCTGCAAATCTTCTGCTGAAAAACTACTGATAGTCTTCTGGGGGTTCCCTTATATATATCAAGTTGTTTTGCTCTTGCTGCTTTTAATATTCTCTCCATGTGTTTACTTTTCACATTTTAATTATAATGTGTCTTGCTGTGGGTCTCTTTGGGTTCATCTTATTTGAGAAACTCCCTGAGCTTCCTGGATATGGATGTCTATTCCTTCCCTCAGGTTAGGGAAGTTTTCAACTATTATTTCTTTGAGCAAGCTTTCTGCCTCTTTCTCACTCTTAATTCTCCTTCTGGGACCCTTGTAATGTGAGTATTTGTCTGCTTTATGGTTAGTCTCTGCGATCCAAAAGTCTGCAAGCAATAAATGCTGGAGAGGGTGTGGAGAAAAGGGAACCCTCTTGCACTGTTGGTGGGAATGCAAACTAGTACAGCCACTATGGAGAACAGTGTGGAGATTCCTTTAAAAATTGCAAATGACCCAGCAATCCCACTGCTGGGCATATACACCGAGGAAACCAGAATTGAAAAAGACACATGTACCCCAATGTTCATCGCAGCACAGTTTATAATAGCCAGGACATGGAAACAACCTAGATGTCCATCAGCAGATGAATGGATAAGAAAGCTGTGGTACATATACACAATGGAGTATTACTCAGCCATTAAAAAAGAATACATTTGAATCAGTTCTAATGAGGTGGATGAAACTGGAGCCGATTATACAAAGTGAAATAAGCCAGAAAGAGAAACACTAATACAGTATACTAACACATATATATGGAATTTAGAAAGATGGTAATGATAACCCTGTATGCAAGACAGCAAAAGAGACACAGATGTGTAGAGTGGACTTTTGGACTCTGAGGGAGAGGGAGAGGGTGGGATGATTTGGGAGAATGGCATTGAAACATGAATACTATCATGTAAGAAACGAATCGCCAGTCTATGTTTGATGCAGGGTGCAGGATGCTTGGGGCTGGTGCACAGGGATGATCCAGAGAGATGATATGGGGTGGGAGGTGGGAGGGGGGTTCATATTTGGGAACTCATGTACACCCGTGGTGGATTCATGTCAATATATGGCAAAACCAATACAGTATTGTCAAGTAAAATAAAGTAAAAAAAAAAAAAAAATACACTCCTCTGCTTAAATTCTATTGCCTTGCTTTCCAGTTCATTGATATTGTCATTTGCTTCATCTATTCTGCTGCTAAACCCTTCTTTTTGAATTTTTTAGTCCAGTTATTATATTCTTAAGCTCTGTGATTTCTGTTTGGTACTTTCTTATATTTTCTTTTTTTGTTGTTTTTATTATTACTTTGTTCACCTATCATTCTCATGACTTTCGCAAGCATTTTTATGACCATTATTTTGAACTCTTTGTCAGCAAAGTTGCTTATCTCCATTTCATTAAGGTCTGTTTCTGAAATTTAATTTTGTTTTGTTTAGAGCACAATACCTCTGTTTCTTCATTTTTCTTGACTCTCTGTGTTGTTCTCTGTGCTTTATATAAAACAATCATCTCTTGTAGTCTTGAAGGAATCATCTCTCATGGGAAATGAATCTTATCATTCAGCCTGGCTTTAGATCTCAAATTTCATGATTATGCAAGCAGTTCTGTGTTCTAAGTGGTTCCCAGGAATTGAGGATATGCCAAGATCATCAATTAGTGTCCTTAAGGGAAAGAGTTTCAGTCAGTCAGTTCAGTCACTCAGTCATGTCCGACTCTTTGTGACCCCATGGACTGCAGCATGCCAGGCCTCCCTGTTCATCACCAACTCTCAGAGTTTACTCAGACTCATGTCCATTGAGTCAGTGATGCCGTCCAACCATCTCATCCTCTATCATCCCCTTCTCCTTCTGCCTTCAATCTTTCCCAGCATCAGGGTCTTTTCCAATGAGTTAGTTCTTCAGATCGGGTGGCCAAAGTATTGGAGTTTCAGCATTAGCATCAGTCCTTCCAGTGAATATTCAGGACTGATTTCCTTTAGGATAGACTGGTTTGATCTCCTTGCAGTCCAAGGGACTCTCAAGAGTCTTCTCCAACACCACAGTTCAAAAACATCATTTCTTTAGCACTCAGCTTTCTTTACAGTCCAACTCTCACATCCATACATGACTACTGGAAAAACCATACATTTGACTAGTTGGACCTTTGTTGGCAAAACAATGTCTCTGCTTTTAATATGCTGTCTAGGTTGGTCAGAACTTTTCTTCCAAGGGGCAAGCATCTTTTAATTTCATGGCTGCAGTCACCACCTGCAGTGATTTTGGAGCCCAAGAAAATAAAGTCTGTCACTGTTTCTACTATTTCCCCATCTATTTGCCATGAAGTGATGGGACAAGATGCCATGATCTTAGTTTTCTGAATGTTGAGTTTTAAGCTAACTTTTTCACTCTCCTTTCACATTCATCAAGAGCCTCTTTAGTTCTTCTTCACTTTCTGCCATAAGGGTGTTGTCATCTGCATATCTGAGGTTATTGATATTTCTCTGTGCTTCATCCAGCCCAGCGTTTCTCATGATGTGCTCTGCATATAAATTAAATAAGCAGGGTGACAATATACAGCCTTGATGTACTCCTTTCCCTATTTGGAACCAGTCTGTTGTTCCATGTCCAGTTCTAACTGTTGCTTCCTGACCTGCATACAGATTTCTCAAGAGGCAGGTCAGGTGGTCTGCTATTCCCATCTCTTTAAGAATTTTCCACAGTCCGTTGTGATCCACACAGTGAAAGGCTTTGACATAGTCAATAAAGCAGAAATAGATGTTTTTCTGGAACTCTCTTGCTTTTTTTTCTGGAACTCTCTTGCCAACAGATGTTGGCAATTTGATCTGCTTCCTCTGCCTTTCCTAAATCCAGCTTGAACATCTGAAGTTCACAGTTCATGTACTGTTGAAGCTTAGCTTGGAGAATTTTGAGCATTACTTTACTAGCATATGAGATGTTGGCTGTTTGGAAGCCAAATCCATAGGCAGCATCTTTTAATATGTACGGGTAGACTTCCTTAGGGAAATACTAGGAGATGAACATATCTCTGCACCCTGTATGCTAAGCCCTGGGGAAATAACAAGATAAGAGCTGTTCCTAGTAATAGTGAACATAAGGTGTGTTGGCTGCCAGAACCAGGCAGTCAGGGGCTTTGTACCCTGGGTGACAGTTGCAGAGGCCATGGCACCAGATATTTACATAAGAATTTTTAGGGAAATACTGGTGACTTGTTGGGGGGTGGCATGAAGGTGGTGCTTTCCAACCTCAGGAGAGGTGTAGTCAGCCCCCAGATTTGTGTTAAATTAGAAGCCTGACCCTCAAACTGCAGATTTAAAAATAAGCATATAGCTCTCTTTCAGGGAGATGGGTTTCTAGCTCAGTCTGCTGCCTTTGTGCTGAGTTCACAGAGGAAGAGGTGGGGGGATAACACTAATTCCTCAGGAACCCAGTTTTCTATTGCCTTGTGGGTATTTTGAATGCAATCCCCACTGAATGTTAGAGTTAGGTGTTCTGGAGCCCATCCGTTGGGTGCAAGACTTAAAATTTTAGGTGCTTGATGTTGAATGGATCCAAACCCTTTACTCCTCAAGGTGAAGTTGGAAGTTGTGAGTTCTCTTCCAATTGTACGTCACTGTTCTGAGGGTTGGGTTTATGACAAGATTGTTTCTCAGCCTCTCCTAGCCATTTAAGTATGGGTGTTTTCTCATTTGTCTGATGTATATGAGTTACTCAGCTAGTTTCTGGATTTCTTTCAGAGGGAATTATTCCCTATGTAGCTGTAGATTCTGTGCGTCCATGGCAGGATGTTAGTTCAAGAGCTTCTTATGTTGCTTTCTTGAACCGGAACTTCAAAAAAATCTATATTTTTAAAAGCCTCCCTAGATAATCATAATTTGTTGCCTAGGTTAAGATTCTTCATTCTAAATTCTGATCTGAAGAGCTGGGGTAGGTTTCCTAAGGTATTCATTGTTGTCTCTTGTTCCACAGGAGTCTTTTCAAGGAACTAGAGAAAGGAAAGCACATCTTCCCATTTAGAAGTCCACACTCCCATGGGCAGAATATTTTACAGGTAGGTCTACAGATTTGGAATTAGGGTAACTGGACCTAGAGAAGGTGGTCCTGAGACAAATAGCTGAGAAACGTCTCTCAACCCAGAAAAAATTAAGGACCAACCTGAGTTGCTGGATGTTTTAATTGGAACTGTTACTGAATCAGATCCTGTTATTTGCCACTTATAAAATCAAACTCACAAATGATAGAAAAAGAAATTACTTCTATTAGAATACTAACAATCTGGGGAGATGGTGGACTCATTATCCCCCCAAAACCATCTCTAAATATTCTGCTTGGCCACGAAAACTTTTAAAGGGAAACAAGGACGTAATCTTAATCAATCATTGAGATAAAGAGTCAGAGTCATCACCATCCCCCACTGTGTGCAGGCTTGTGTTCTCTTCATGGTCTTTCTTTCGATGCTACCTTGCTCACTCAGTTTCTTCATGAACTTACTAAAAGGGAATCTAGGGAAGAGATCTGGTCATCTGTTTATTATGTAGTCTTCATTTCTATTTATTTTATTTATGGAATGAATCATCAGATTAGAAAAACTATTGTGTGATGAAAAGATTTGAAAGGTGTGCTGGGGCTGGAGATGAGTAGAGCATGGAGGTACCTGGTTTAAGGTTAGTGACAAGGCAAAGGGTACCTCTTGGAGAGAGCTCTTTCCTGAAAAGAGCTTTATTCTACCAAAAGCTGCTTACAGAACTGATAGAATAATAGAAGTTGGGGACTGCTTATTTTTGGCTAGTGAAAACAGACCATTAGTTGTTGAGGGACAGGTAGGTTAATAAGAGCAGCAAATCCATCACAAAGTTGTTGAATTTAAGAAAGGATGGGGTGCTGAGGTTTGATGTCCGTACTACATATGAATAAATTTGGGCAGGTCAGCGCCTCTAGAGCTTGGAGTCTGAGGGCAGGTGAGTGCTCCACAGAGAATTGCCCAATCTGACACTCACACGTTTGATGCTCAGATGGCCTTGATTTCTTTACCTTAATCAGTCATGGGACAGAGTGCCATATCTGTGGATTGCAGTGGGCTTTTGACTCGGAAGGTGGTTGACCACACATGAACTGGGATACCCTGATTTATGTCAGTTGTTCAAATCATTGTTGACTGAAAAAAGGTATACAACTTGAGAGTTGTGAGTTATGTTTTATTTGGGGCAAAAGGAGGACTGCAGCCCGGGAAGCAGCATCTCAGATAGCTCTGAGAGACTGCTCCAAAGCAGCTGTGGGGGAAAGTCAATATATGAGGTTTTGGTGAAGGGGGACTTCAATACCATAAAGCACTCAATTTATAAAAGGTTTTTTTGTTAGTCATGAGGATCTGATGTCACCATGAAGGAATTTAGTGCTTCTCTAGATATGAGGAGATGCAAGGATGGAGATCATAAAATCTGTTCCTAAAAACATCCAACTATCTAAAGACCTGTCCCACCAGATTCCCTGGAGCACAGAGTGCCTCACCCCATCCTGACCTCCCTCAGGGGTTGTTGAAGGGCCACAGCTATAGCAGGATGGGGTTCAGTTTCCATAGAGGCAGATGGCAAATGCCTTTGTTGTTCAGTCGTTGGCAATGCATCTGGTAAGTGCCAATTTGCAGTTGACATGCGCCCCTTGTGGTCATAAATCCAACCATACTTTGGGGGGGGGGTGGCATTTCATGACCATTTTGTCCCGCGTTGCTGGCAAGGCTCATCCCCAGTTCTGAAGAAGGTTTTTTTTGATAAGACACTCAATCTGCTATTACTGGACTAGGTCTTAATAGTCAAAGATCTGTGGACACCTGTCTTCTAGTTATGGTCCAGGAAAGTATTCCCTCTCATTGCATCTTTTCATACCTAGAGTTACACTATTACAATCATTTATCATATATTGAGCTATACATTTGATCAACTGCTTCAAGTCTAGTTATTATTTTCATCAGAGGCTCAGTCATATGCTTGGTAATACAAAGAATAATAATCTTGTGAAACAAGCAAAATGCAAATGGTTTAGTTAATAACATTAGTGGAATTCAAAGTAAATATTTTTGCCATGAGCCTCCCACACCAAACCAGTTTTTTTTTTTTTTTTTTTTGAAAGATCGTCAAGACAAGGGAATGGGTCACTTAAAGCAGAAATCTGATTTTTCATATGGTTCATCAAATGTGTTACGTTAAAGGATTTATCAGGTATGAAAATGTAGCATTCACTGTAAATTATCACACAGATATCTCAAAACATACACAAAAGCTGTTAAATGGTCCTACCAGTAGAATACACATCTTTGACCCATTGGGATCATACCAATGGTAGATTGTTTGGGGTTACCTCTAATTTGTTAACATGTATGACCTTAAATTCATGGGAATCCCAGGTTACACCTTCATATCTACCCCTGTAGATGTGAAGGCCATAAATTAGTGCCACAGATCCACTGATTTCCATACCAATCACTCTCTCTAAGGATAATAATAGACATAGTTCATAAAGCACCCAGCATTATCTCATAATTACCAAGTTGATCATTCTTAGTATGATTTAACCATTCCCAACATAAAGGAGCTTTTAAACTTAAATGACCTTAACCATTCCCAACATAAAGGAGCTTTTAAACTTAAATGACCATAGCCTGGTGCTAACCATGTAGATACTCCTCATAATTGTGGGAGCTTTCCTTTTAACAGATGAGAGGCTAATTTTTTATTTAGGCTTAGCTCGTCACTCCGATTAAGTTTGAATGACCTTAAGAGAAAACTTAAATCTATGGCCAGCATTAGAGCAGGTATTATTATTAATTGGCCAGGTGAGAGGATCCCATCTAGTAATATCATGAATAGATAAAAGCTCATATCTCATTTACATTTTTTTAAGAAGTTTCTTCACTCGAGGTAATTTCCTTGCTGAAAAAATGTAACATATAATAATAATATTTAACTTGTATTAAACCTAGGTACAATGAAAATATTCTGCTTAATGTTAATTACTCTTAGACATGTCTATATTAATTAGATGAAATAAACATTAATATCAGGTATTTAAAACTGAATATTTCCCAGTTCACATGAACCTGAAATTCATTTAGGTTAATTTCTCTTGTATTTAGAATTATTTGATTTGTAAATGCTTAATTTTTTAAGGCCAATTAAATTAGAGCTTAGTTACAAACTAAGTTACAAACTGATCTCAGCAATCATCAATATTATCCAAAAAAACAAAGACACACACTGAGATATACATATATCCAAACAGACACAAGAGATCCTATAGCTTTGTTTTCCAAACTTAGTTGTGAATACTAGTTGTAAAAAATGGTTGGAATAAGATTTTAAAAGGCTTTGTTCCCCTTTGTCTTTTCCTTTTTGGTTTTAGGAATTAGAGATTGGCACTATGTTTCTCATACCAACCCTATGAAAGATGTAATAACAAAAACAGTAACAAAATTTAGTTCTAAGACCATGTCTCCCAAACATTCCCTACAAAGAAAGCCTTCATAGCAAAGTAATAAGGAGACTGACTCTGAAGACCCTGAGTTTAGATCCTGGTTCACCATTCACTTATTTGTATGACCTGGGCTGGCTCCTTAACCTCTGCATGCCTTACTTATCTTATACAGGAAGTGGGTCATAATAGTATCCGCCTCACTGGATTAATGGAGAATTAAATAAATACATTGCTATGCACTTAGAACAGGGCCAGTACATAGAAAATATTGTTTAAATGTCTGTGATTAATAACATCATTTCAGGGAGAATTGGATAAGGGAAGATTGATAGTTGACTATTATATATAGTTTCTATAGGGAATGGAAGACAAGTCTGTTGATGATAATAGGAATCCGTAACATCGTATTGCCATACATATTGTAGTAGCATGGAGGAGTTAGGAACCCAGAGGGTGAGCCAGAAAACCTGAGCTCAAATTTGACTGCCAGTTGTGAACTGTATGACCTCAGACAGTTTACTTACCTTCTTTGTACTTCAACTGCCATGTTAGTAAAATACTAATAAAAACAGTAGCTACTGTATAAGGTTGTTATAAGGCTTAAATGAGTTAATCCATGTAAGTAAAGTAGTCAGATCAGGCCTTAGGCTCTAGTAAGTGCTACATACTAGCTACTAGGGCTTCCGGGGTAGCACTAGTGGTGAAGAATCCTCCTTTCGATGCAGGACACATGGGTTCAATCCCTGGGTCAGGAAGATACCTTGGAGTAGGAAGTGGCAACCTGCTCCAGTATTCTTGCCTGGAAAATTCCATGAAGAGAGGAGCCTGGCACTATGGGCCTGCAAAAAGTCAAACACAAAAGAGCAAGTGAGTGTGCACACGTACACTAGCTACTATAATAAGAAGGGTATCTTAGATATTAATTTTTTTCTTTTATGTACTTCAATTTTCTCTGTATCAGCTAGTCTTCACACAATTGTAACTCTTTTCCTCAATGAGATTTAAAGAAAGTGAAAGTCATTTAGTCGTGTCCGACTCTTTGCGACCCCATAGACTCAGTCCATGGAATTCTCTGGGCCAGAATACTGGAGTGGGTAGCCTTTCCCTTCTCCAGGGGATCTTCCCAACCCAGGGATTGAACCCAGGTCTCCCACATTGCAGGTGGATTCTTTACCAGCTGAGCCACAAGGGAAGCCCGAGAATCCTGGAGTGGGTAGCCTATCCCTTCCCCAGCGGATCTTCCTGACCAAGGAATTGAACTGAGGCCTCCTGCATCACAGGCAGATTCTTTACCAACTGAGCTATGAGGGAAGCCCAAATCTCTCAATGAGACTTAAAGAAGTCTCTCCAATTCAACATTTTTCATATATAGCTCCAATACATGGCATATTATGACCTACACTATGAGGAATAGGATTCAGATATGTGTTCTGCCCCTAAATAGCTCCCAAGATCTTAGGAAAGATGGTGATGTCTTTTGCTAAGACATCACACTGTGATAAACATTATAAGAGAGATGGTATTACAGTGAGATCAGGCCCGAGAGCTGAGCCAGAGACTCTGACTAGAAGGTAAAAAGGCCTTATAGAGGGGATAACATTTGGGTTGGGCCAGGACGTGTAAGATTTTCTCAGAAGAAGAGTAGACATTGCTTAAGACACAGGATCCTCACCTCTAGCAATGATCTGCAGGCATGTTAAAACAGGAACTTCAAGGTTTTACTGAAAATTTGTGTATCTGACACTATCCCGAGTGATGCTGATGGTGCTGGCCCAGGCCCCATATTTTGAGAAGTACTAAGTTAAGATAAGGCTTCCCTGGTGGTTCAGTCGGTAAAGAGACTGCCTGTAATGCAGAAGACCTGGGTTCCATCCCTGGGTCAGGAAGATCCCCTGCAGAAGGGAATGGCAACACATACCAGAATTCTTCTCTGGAGAATCCTAAGGATAGAGGAGCCTGGCCAGCTACAGTCCATGGGGTCACAAAGAGTTGGACACGACTAAGCGACTATTGCTTAAATTAAGATCAGTAATTCACCCTGGCTTCACTCCCCTTTAGAATTCCCTGGGCAACTGAAACAAACCAACCAACAAACAAAACTGTCAGAATGACATCAGGTATTGGTATTTAAAAAAAAAAACAAATTGCTCAGCTTACTTCTTGGCAACAGAGCTTGAGTGCCTCTGGGTTCAGGCTGAATTTTACAGGGCACTTTCATGGGCTTCATTGATCCTCCCATGGTTTGAGGTATTATTATTGCTATCCCACTTCATGGTGGCTTTGATTTTATCTTGGAGACACACATAAGCGAGGATTTGTTGAGGGTCACTAAGTCCTTGGTGAATCTGGACTTGAACCCAGGACACTGGCTAATCAATTGTCTGTTTTGAAGCTGGGAATAAGTAATGCATCCAGGGAGAATGGTGTGAGTATGTACAGGAGTGAACACAGAGTGTGTCAAGGTCTGAGTGGTCAGTTGGGGTGGCTGGGCCAGGGATGCCTCGGGAAGATAAGGCTGGGGCAGTTTGGGGCCATGGCAAAGGGGCTACAAAGTCATGTTTAAAAACAAGAACTTTATTGGGCAAGCATTAGGAAACCATTAAAAGGTGCATATGTGAGAATTGGACTGTGAAGAAGGCTGAGCGCCGAAGAATTGATGCTTTTGAACTGTGGTGTTGGAGAAGACTCTTGAGAGTCCCTTGGACTATAAGGAGACCCAACCAGTCCATTCTAAAGGAGATCAGTCCTGGGATTTCTTTGGAAGGAATGATGCAAAAGCTGAAACTCCAGTACTTTGGCCACCTCATGCGAAGAGTTGACTCATTGGAAAAGACTGATGCTGGGAGGGATTGGGGGCAGGAGGAGAAGGGGACGACAGAGGATGAGATGGCTGGATGGCATCACTGACTCAATGGACGTGAATCTGAGTGAACTCCAGGAGTTGGTGATGGACAGGGAGGCCTGGTGTGCTGCGATTCATGGGGTTGCAAAGAGTTGGACATGACTGCGTGACTGAACTGAAATGAAGAACAAAAATTTAACATTTTCTAAGAACCAAAGTCTGGGATGGCCTCTGTGCTCCATGATTAATATACAGTATCCCCAGTTCTCAAAACAATACTATAAAGTGGGGCTTATTTGATGAATGAAGAAACTGAGGTACAGAACGGTCAAGTGGCTCACTGGTCACAGAGGCAACAAGTGGCTGAACCTGAATTCAAAGCCAGGTTTGTTGACTCTAAAATCTATACAGTTTTCATAATGTTGCACCAACATGATTTGGAGGTATTTATCTTTTATTTTGAGGGGCTTCAAAATCACTGCAGATGGTGATTGCAGCCATGAAATTAAAAGACGCTTACTCCTTGGAAGGAAAGTTATGACCAACCTGGATAGTATATTAAAAGCAGCGACATTATTTTGCCGACTAAGGTCCATCTAGTCAAGGCTATGGTTTTTCCAGTAGTCATGTATGGATGTGAGAGTTGGACTGTGAAGAAAGCTGAGTGCCGAAGAATTGATGCATTTGAACTGTAGTGTTGGAGAAGACTCTTGAGAGTCCCTTGGACTGTAAGGAGATCCAACCAGTCCATTCTAAAGGAGATCAACCCTGGGATTTCTCTGGAAGGAATGAATGCTAAAGCTGAAACTCCAGTACTTTGGCTACCTCATGTGAAGAGTTGACTCATTGGAAAACACTCTGATGCTGGGAGGGATTGGGGGCAGGAGGAGATGGGGACGACAGAGGATGAGATGGTTGGATGGCATCACTGACTCGATGGACATGAGTTTGAGTGAACTCCGGGAGTTGGTGATGGACAGGGAGGCCTGGCGTGCTGCGATTCATGGGGTCGCAAAGAGTCAGACATGACTGAGTGACTGAACTGAAGAAACGTCTTTTTTGTTCAGCCTTTAATTTTGGAATAATTTATTATAAAAAAGAGCCGTAAGAAAATAATTCAGCATTTCTATACATCCTTTACCCAGCTTCCCCTAATATTCATAGTATATAAACGTGGTACAAACATCACTGGCTTAACTTTGGATTTTTGCAGACTACATGCTGAGCAGGGCCTCGTAGGGTACAAACATAGGCAACATTTACTTTGGTTCTAAGGTTTACTTTTTCTTCTCTCTCCCTTTTGCTCCAGGCATCTTATGCCTAACACCCAAATGCTCTGGCTGTTACTAAGTCTCTTCTCCAAAGTGCCTTATCCCCTTCTGTGTGCTCTCTGCCATCTCCCTCTTATAAAACTTCCTGCCCCCTTCCTCCATCCTTCAGGATCCTACTCTCTGAATCAACTGATTGAATTATTATGGTAGTGAATGAATGAGTAGACTATGCTTTTAGGTACAATATTGTTGAACTAGGGGACCAGCAATGTAGGACAAGAGGCTCCTTTCCATTAAAGATATGGTTTTGATGAATATCACGTATATCAGCATTCATATCAGATGATGCCACTGGCTGAAGGGTAGATTCTCACCAAAGCACCAGGTGAAAGATCTGAGAATGAAACTGCCTTAGACGTAAGAAGAGGAAGCTACCTGAAAAATTTTAGAGTGCATAAAAGCTCTGCTGCTCCCTAAATGCTACCTCTCCCCTACACAGCAAGTTCTCTTCTCAGAGCAAGTTTGAAGGGGAAGGGTTCTTGAGAAGGTATTTAAAGAGCTGGGGGCATGACCCCCATTAGGTATTCTCCCGCCAGACAGGAAGGCAGCTGGGTGCCTGGAAGGCAGGCTTCTTGAGGATGGACCCTCCCTCACCTCATGAAGACAGGGCACCAAGGGTGCTCAGTGCGTATTGAGCCATTGACTGCCTGGCTGATAGAGTAAGCGAGGTGAAGAAGGGAGTGGCTGACTTTAGTCTGTAGATAATTCCCCAGCACTCAACCATCATCTTCAGGGACTCACAGGCCTTGGAAACTGGTGCGATGTGGCCTTCATGCAATTCAGGCTGAGTGTCTGAGTTAAGGGGCTCATACTCAAGGGAGGGGTCAGAATGGGGTAGGACCTTTGTAAGGAGTTCTGTGCCTGGGGAACTGTACAAAGCACCATATGAAGCAAGCAAAACACCCCATCCCTGGGTGTTCCCTGACTAAGATTTTTCACAAAAGAAAACATTTATTTATTAGAATCTTTTTTCAAAATGTCATCTTATTGGGGCTTTCCTGGTGGCTCAGTGGTAAAGAATCTGCCAGCCAACTAAGAGGATGTGGGTTTGATCCCTGGTCCAGGAAGATCCCATGTGCGAGGAGCAACTGAGCCTGTGCACCACAACTACAGGGCCTGTGCTCCAGAGCCCAGGAGCTGCAGCTATTGAGCCATGTGCTACAGCTACTGAAGCCTAAGCACCATGGAGCCCGTGCTGCACAGCAAGAGAAGCCACCTCAGTGAGAAGCCTGTGCACTGCAGCTAGAGAGGAGCCCCCACTTGCTGAACTAGAGAAAAGCGCTTGCAACAATGAAGACCTTGCACAGCCAAAAAAATAAATAAATGTTAAGAAATGGTATCCTACCTAATTTCCTTCTTTTCTCCTGCTCTCTTTTTCTTTCATCTATACTGGACTCTACAAATTCTCTCCTTTTATCTCTTTCCTAGTTCATAAGTGACCTTTTGGAGGTTTATGTCTTTTCCTCTCATCACAGAAGCTAGATGAATTGCATTTTCCAAATCTCTGTGGTCATATCGCTACCCACTTTTTCTCCCCCCAAATTTACTTGTTCCCCAAGTTGTTGTTTAGTTGCTCTGTTTTGTATCTTTGTGACTCCGTGGACTGTAGTCCACCAGTCTTCTCTCAACATGGGATTCTCTAGGCAGGAATACTGGAGTCGGTTACCATTTCCTTCTCCGGGGGATCTTCCTGACCCAGGGATCAAACCTGCATCTCCTGATTGGCAGGCGGATTCTTCACCACTGAGCCGCCTGGGAAGGCCCATTCTCTCCCTTGATTTCAGGTGTAATGGAAGGATCTAGACTTTGAACCATGAAACCCTTTTGCTTACATTCTTCCTTCTCTTTTCTACCAGGTCTTTGGTTTACCCCTTCACTCGGAATGATTATATTAACTTGTTTTCCTCCATGACTCCTCCTTTAGATCATTTGCTTTGTTCCTGAATGGGCTGAGAAAATGATCATTTTATGTCCACCTCTCTTAACACTGCCTTCCTCCCTGGAACCTAGCTAAAGAGAAATGGCAGGGCTCTGTGTGAGTGAGCAGGGACCAAACCAGAGGTGGTCTAACAATATTGAGGGTTCCTGTCAAGGTCAGCAGAGAACTAGCCTTCCAACAGAATCTTTCAGGTAAAGAACTCCTGGGTGGCTCTCATATATATATATATATTTTTTTTCTCATATATATTTAAATCAGAGTTTGGAACTTGGTATACCTTGGTCGAAATCTCATGGTTTACCCACTGCAATGAATGATGTTGAAGTAGCAGGTGAGTGTTTCAGCTGTCATGATGTGAGAGGAACTTCTGCTGTCTCTGCTTGTCTTTATCATGCATCTTCAGAAAGTTTAGTCAATGATGATAACAGTGATATATTCTGCTCTACCATATGTAGTGAACTTCTAATGAACTCAACATGAGCATGCTATGTTGAACAATCTCATCACAAATCTTCTGGGACATAGACAGGGATCTTCTTTGCCAGGGAGAATGGTGGGAACTTTGGACTGAAGTACCCTGCAAAGATCAATGTTTGTGGTTAAAACAGATTGATGCTCAGATATTAGATAGATCAGCATCTAGAATGATTATTTTGGTTTGCCTTATAAGTCCTCAGTTAATCTGAGAATAGAAAAGGCAAAAATCACAATATGTCCACACTTTATTTAGCAAAGCTGATTCTTATTGATGATTATAGAGTAACTGGCTGAGTGGTGGAAAAAAAAAAAAAAAGTACTTAAGTATTAATCACCCCAACAATCTACCTAAGCATTTATGTTGTCTTTTTCATTGATCTTTTATCCACAGGGTTGAGGGCCCATTCCTAGATTTCTTCCTAGCCATCAGTGTCTTGAACAAGACAAATAGATATGCAGTCCCACTGGAAGAAACAGTGCTATCTAATAGTCATATATGGGCAATAATTAATATTGTGATGATTTTATGAATGTGCCTGATAGTATGCTAGGTGTTAGTGATGCCATGGGGACTGAAGTAAAGATAGTCCTTGTCTTGATGAAACATGTATCTTAATGGAAAATACAGAAAAGTCAAAAGAGATTACATTAGAAAAATATCGACTCATGATTGGTACTCTTTGTATTTAATTCTGTTTTTATATATGTAAATCACTGGTCCATATGAAACTTATTTGGCCCAGGAGTGGCTATAGAAATCCAGATGTTTTCCTCTGAAATGCTTGTCAGTTATCACAATACCATTTATTAAGTGAACCATGTTTTCTCCATAGATTTGAGATGGCACCTTTATCACATACTAAATTCTCATATATCCATGTCACTATTTTGGTACTCCATTCTGATCCATTGATTTGTCTCCCTATCTTTGGTTCAGTATTGGTTTTTAATTTCTGTAACTCTGTGATATATTTTATAATTGGAAGGCAAGTCTTTTTTTTCCTTCTTCCTTTCTTACCCCTCTACCTTTCCAGGTAATTCCCATATATGTATTTTTCCAGATGGCATTTAGAATAGTTTAAGTTTCCCATGCCCCTCAAATTCCTTTCAAAACAAACCTGGGGATTGCACACGCTATTGACAAAGTATCTACTGCAGATGTTTATCTGCTAAAATAATTTTAGAAATTCAATATATATGTTAAACTTAGATTCCTGGCTATTTCTCATGGAAAAAATTCCTTTGGATTATGTTGACTAGTAAAATCTACAAGAGCTATTCCTTTAGAGTATTTTAAAATATAAAAATTGATTCCAGATGCAGCTTCTAGCCCATGCCTTCATGCAAACAATTCCCTAGTGTCCTTTCTGTAATACAGTTAAGGTAAATTACCAGCCACCTGCTGAAAGTTAAAGGTAAAAAAATCCCCTTATAACATGTATCTTTTATAGGAAGATAATCCAAGGTAATAGTTGGAGAACAATTTGACTTCTTTGAGCATTTTCCTGCTGATCATCTCTTTTACAGAGAGTCAATGAATATAGATCTGTTATAGAATCTTGAGTACTCCTTGATCAACTCAGAGCAGAGAATCAATAAAATAATACCAAAATTTCTCGTGAAAGCAATACAACATACTGCTGGTATCTGTAGTAGCAGCTGGTTCAAGCATCATATTAGGTCTTTGTCTTCCAAGCTTGTAGTCAAATATGTGTTGGCAAGCCTGAAGCAGAATCCAGGGCAGGATTCATGGTGATATAATTAAGGCCATAGGCTTCTTTTTAAGTAGAGATTCAAAGAAAGCTTAAGATCATTAAAGGCACAGAGGACCATGGAACTTCTTAAGGCACACAGTAAGAGGAAAATAACCAGGATCTATTACTATGAAATAGGAAGAATAATAGTGGAAGTGACAAATAGATTCAAGGGATTAGATCTGATAGTCAGAGTGCCTGAAGAACTATGGACAGAGGTTTGTGACATTGTACAGGAGGCAGGGATCAAGACCACCCCCAAGAAAAAGAAATGCAAATTGGCAAAATGGTTGTCTGAGGAGGTCTTACAAAGAGCTGTGAATAGAAGAGAGGGGAAAGGCGAGGGGGAAAAGGAAAGATATACCCATTTGAATGCAGATTTTCAAAGAATAGCAAGGAGAGATAAGAAAGCCTTCCTCAGCAGTCAATGCAAAGAAATAGAGGAAAAAAGTAGAATCAGAAAGACTAGAGATCTCCTCAAGAAAATCAGAGATACCAAGGGAACATTTCATGCAAAGATGGGCTCAATAAAGGACAGAAATGGTAGGGACCTAACAGAAGCAGAAGATATTAAGAAGAGGTGTATAAGAAGAGTATACAGAAGAACTATACCAAAAAGTTCTTCATGACCCAGGTAATCACAATGGTGTGATCACTCACCTAGAGCCAGACATCCTGGAATGCAAAGTCAAGTGGGCCTTAGGAAGCATCACTATGAACAAAGCTAGTGGAGATGATGGAATTCCAGTTGAGCTATTTCAGATTCTGAAAGATGATGCTGTGAAAATACTGCACTCAATATGCCAGCAAATTTGGAAAACTCCGCAGTGGCCACAGGACTGGAAAAGGTCAGTTTTCATTCCAATCCCAAAGAAAGGCAATGCCAAAGAATGCTCAAAATATTGCACAATTGCACTCATCTCACACACTAGCAAAGTAATGCTTAAAATTCTCCAAGCCTGGCTTCAACAGTACTTGAACTGTGAACTTCCAGATGTTCAAGCTGGATTTAGAAAAGGCAGAGGAACCAGAGATCAAATTGCCAACATCCACTGGATCATCAAAAAAGCAAGAGAGTTCCAGAAACATATCTATTTCTGCTTTATTGACTATGCAAAAGCCTTTGATTGTTTGACCACAACAAAGTGTGGAAAATTCTGAAAGAGATGGGAATACCAGACCACCTGACCTGCCTCTTGAGAAACCTGTATGCAGGGTCAGGAAGCAACAGTTAGAACTGGACATGGAACAACAGACTGGTTCCAAATAGGGAAAGGAGTACGTCAAGGCTGTGTATTGTCACCCTGCTTATTTAACTTATATGCAGAGTACATCAAGAGAAATGCTGGGCTGGATGAAGCACAAGCTGGAATGAAGATTGCCAGGAGAAATATCAATAACCTCAGATATGCAGATGACACCACCCTTATGGCAGAAAGTGAAGAGGAACTAAAAAGCCTCTTGATGAAAGTGAAAGAGGAGAGTGAAAAAGTTGGCTTAAAGCTCAACACTCAGAAAACTAAGATCATGGCATCTTGTCCCATCACTTCATGGCAAATAGATGGGGAAATAGTGGAAACAGTGATAGACTTTATTTTGGGGGGCTCCAAAATCACTGCAGGTGGTGATTGCAGCCATGAAATTAAAAGATGCTTGCCCCTTGGAAGAAAAGCTCTGACCAACCTAGACAGCATATTAAAAAGCAGAGACATTACTTTGCCAACAAAGATCTGTCTAGGCAAATGTATGGTTTTTCTGGTAGTCATGTATGGATGTGAGAGTTGGACTATAAAGAAAGCTGAGCACCAAAGATTGATGCTTTTGAACTGTGGTGTTGGAGAAGACTCTTGAGAGTCCCTTGGACTGCAAGGAGATCCAACCAGTCCATCCTAAAGGAGATCAGTCCTAGGTGTTCATTGGAAGGACTAATGCTGATGCCGAAACTCCAATACTTTGGCCACCTGATGCAAAGAACTGACTCACTGGAAAAGACTCTGATGCTGGGAAGAAGACTGAAGGCAGGAGGAGAAGGGGACAACAGAGGATGAGATGGTTGGATGGCATCACTGAAACTGACTCAATGGACATGAGTTTGGGTAAACTCCAGGAATTGGCAATAGACAGGGAGGCCTGGGGTGCTGCAGTCCATGGGGTCACAAAGAGTCAGACACACTGAATGACTAAACTGAGGAAGAATAATGAGTATATTAAATATCTGAATCTTTGGGTTGAACTCAACATACTTCACTTAATATGACCATGTGCTCAGGAAATTTACTTAACCTTTCAGAACATGAATGTAATAACTCTTGCCTAAATCCTAGGGTTCTTTATGATGTATAAATAGAACTACAAGTCAACATCTTTTTGATTCTCTGGGGAGCACTTCCGTACTAAAATTATGAAACCAGTCAAAAAAGATGATGAAAAAACCTTACTGACTATAACTTTTGAGGGAAGAAAAATACCAAGAAATGAAACCACCTAAGAAAATACTTTATATATCTGTTATATCTATTTTAATTTAATCAAAGTAAAATCTTAAAACACTTTTGAAAAGTAGGTTCAGTGTAGATTGCAAGTGGAGTAAATACTAGCTTTAAAGCATGTGATATTAATGTTTTCCCCAATTGTTTGCAAGGTATATACTTTGCCACCCCATTGATGTAAAATTGTTCCCTTCCCCGCATCAGGCCATCTGATTTGCTTTGGCCAATGTAAGTGAAACAGATGCATGGGATTTTTAAGTAAAATAGTAAGAGCCTTCCTGAGGTTCTGCCATTTTCTCATTTCTTTTTCTCCTTTGCCACCTGAGCTTCATGTCCCAACATGCATAGATTTGCTGTTGCAACTTGTTTCTGGGTTGAAAATGTGAACAGTCATAGCTACACTAAAGCTAATATGAATTGTGAATAACTTGAGATATGGGGGCTATTTATGATCAATCTAGACCAAGCTGACTAACACACAACCGTATTCTAGCATGATAGGAATAAAAGATCTAGCATCCCATTTCCCCTTATTCACTTAGATATCTATACAAGCAGTTTAGAACTCTTGTTATTTCCACTGAGTAATCCTCTATTGATTCCATAATTAGAAGTTGAAATATGATGCCTTGGAATGCTAGACAACTATTTATGAGAAAATCCCACAGGCAACACAAATTCATGTTCAGTTCAGTCACTCAGTCGTGTCTGACTCTTTACGACCCCATGAACCGCAGCACACCAGGCCTCCCTATCCATCACCAACTCCTGGAGTCCACCCAAACCCATGTCCATCGAGTCGGTGATGACATCCAACCATCTCATCCTCTGTCGTCCCCTTCTCCTGCCCTCAATCTTTCCCAGCATCAGGGTTTTTTCAGATGAGTCAGCTCTTTGCATCAGGTGGCCAAAGTATTGGAGTTTTAGCATCAGCATCAGTCCTTCCAATGAACACCCAAGACTGATCTCCCTTAGGACAAACTGGTTGGATACCCTGCAGTCCAAGGGACTCTGAAGAGTTTTCTCCAACACCACAGTTCAAAAGCATCAATTCTTTGGCACTCAGCTTTCTTTATAGTCCAACTCTCACATCCATACATGACTACCGGAAAAACCAGAGCTTTGACTAGATGGACCTTTGTTGGCAAAGTAATGTCTCTGTTTTTTAATATGCTGTCTAGGTTAGTCAGAATTTTCCTTCCAAGGAGTAAGTGTTTTTTAATTTCATGGCTGCCATCGCCATCTGCTGATTTTGGAGCCGAGAAAAATAAAGTCAGCCACTGTTTCCCCATGTATTTGCCATGAAATGATGGGACTGGATGCCATGATCTTAGTTTTCTGAGTGTTGAGCTTTAAGCCAACTTTTTCACTCTCCTCTTTCACTTTCATCAAGAGGCTCTTTAGTTCTTCACTTTCTGCCACAAGGGTGGTGTCATCTGCATATCTGGGATTATTGATATTTCTCCTGGCAATCTTCATTCCAGCTTGTGCTTCATCCAGCCCAGCGTTTCTCTTGATGTACTCTGCATATAAGATAAATAAGCAAGGTGACAATATACAGCCTTGACGTACTCCTTTCCCTATTTGGAACCAGTCTGTTGTTCCATGTCCAGTTCTAACTGTTGCTTCCTGACCCTGCATACAGGTTTCTCAAGAGGCAGGTCAGGTGGTCTGGTATTCCCATCTCTTTCAGAATTTTCCACACTTTGTTGTGGTCAAACAATCAAAGGCTTTGGCAAAGTCAATAAAGCAGAAATAGATATGTTTCTGGAACTCTCTTGCTTTTTTGATGATCCAGTGGATGTTGGCAATTTGATCTCTGGTTCCTCTGCCTTTTCTAAAACGAGCTTGAACATCTGGAAGTTCACAGTTCAAGTACTGTTGAAGCCAGGCTTGGAGAATTTTAAGCATTACTTTGCTAGTGTGTGAGATGAGTGCAATTGTGCAATATTTTGAGCATTCTTTGGCATTGCCTTTCTTTGGGATTGGAATGAAAACTGACCTTTTCCAGTCCTGTGGCCACTGCGGAGTTTTCCAAATTTGCTGGCATATTGAGTGCAGTATTTTCACAGCATCATCTTTCAGAATCTGAAATAGCTCAACTGGAATTCCATCATCTCCACTAGCTTTGTTCATAGTGATGCTTCCTAAGGCCCACTTGACTTTGCATTCCAGGATGTCTGGCTCTAGGTGAGTGATCACACCATTGTGATTACCTGGGTCATGAAGAACTTTTTGGTATAGTTCTTCTGTATACTCTTCTTATACACCTTATACACCTCTTCTTAATATCTTCTGCTTCTGTTAGGTCCCTACCATCTGTCCTTTATTGAGCCCATCTTTGCATGAAATGTTCCCTTGGTATCTCTAATTTTCTTGAAGAGATCTCTAGTCTTTCCCTTTCTATTGTTTTCCTCTATTTTTTTGCATTGATCACTAGTAAGGCTTTCTTATCTTTTCTTGCTATTCTTTGGAACTCTGCATTCAATTGGGTATATCTTTCCTTTTCTCCTTTGGTTTTCGCTTCCCTAATTTTTACAGCTATTTATAAGGCCTCCTCAGACAGACATTTTGCTTTTTTGCATTTCTTTTTCTTGGGGATGGTCTCCTGTACAATAACAAATGTTACAAATTCATGTGCGAAAGGATTTAACTTTAATAATTAATGATAGTTGACCATTTATAATAAATTGTTTTGGGGCTCCAAAATCACTGCAGATGGTGACTGCAGCCATGAAATTAAAAGATGCTTACTCCTTGGAAGAAAAGTTATGACCAACCTAGATAGCATATTCAGAAGCAGAGACATTACTTTGCTGACTAAGGTCCATCTAGTCAAGGCTGTGGTTTTTCTTGTGGTCGTGTATGGATGTGAGAGTTGGACTGTGAAGAAGGCTGAGTGCTGAAGAATTGATGCTTTTGAACTGTGGTGTTGGAGGAGACTCTTGAGAGTCCCTTGGACTGCAAGGAGATCCAACCAGTCCATTCTGAAGGAGATCAGCCCTGGGATTTCTTTGGAAGGAATGATGCGAAAGCTGAAACTCCAGTACTTTGGCCACCTCCTGCGAAGGGTTGACTCATTGGAAAAGACTCTGATGCTGGGAGGGATTGGGGGCAGGAGGAGAAGGGGACGACCGAGGATGAGATGGCTGGCTGGCATCACTGACTCGATGGACGTGAGTCTGAGTGAACTCCGGGAGCTGGTGATGGACAGGGAGGCCTGGCGTGCTGCGATTCATGGGGTCGCAAGGAGTCGGACATGACTGAGCGACTGAACTGAACTGAACTGTTGGTAAGACTTTGCAAAAAACAAACTTGACAAAAGCCTCTTCCACTATATAATATTCAATCAGTTTCTGTCTTGGCCAAAGGATCAGGGAACCAAGGGTGGACATGGAAATGGCACATTTGGCTATTACTGCTAATTAGTGACCAACGAAATATCTGCTTCCTCGCCCTAGTGACATGGACCTGTGCTGGTGTTGAGACCAAGTAGGGGAAGCCTCTACTCGGGCATCCAACAGTGGTTCCCCTGAATAGGAGCTGAGCCATCTGCCCAGGTGTTTGGGGGAAGCCGGCAAATGCCATTGGATACACAGGCAAAAATAAGTAAATAAAAGGAGGTTGGCTGATGATGGCTCTTGATTACTAAGGAAAAAGTATACTTGATACACACTGGGGGCAAAGACTATTGTTTTGACTTTCCTGTGGTGCCCTTTAGGGCAGTATCAGTTCAGTTCAGTTCAGTTCACACAGTTGTGTCCAACTCTTTATGACCCCATGAATCGCAGCATGCCAGGCTTCCCTGTCCATCACCAACTCCCGGAGTTCACCCAGACTCAAGGGCATTGAGTCAGTGATGCCATCCAGCCATCTCATCCTCTGTCATCTCCTTTTCCTCCTGCCCCCAATCCCTCGCAGCATCAGAGTCTTTTCCAATGAGTCAACTTTTCGCATGAGGTGGGCAAAGTATTGGAGTTTCAGCCTCAGCATCAGTCCTCCCAGGACTAGTCTCCTTTAGGATGGACTGGTTGGATCTCCCTGCAGTCCAAGGGACTCGCAAGAGTCTTCTCCAGCACCACAGTTCTAGCTGTGTGTGAAAGTTATTGAAAGTGTGCAGCAGGCTCACACAGGAAGGACTATCCAGGGCTCAGCAGTTTAGGAAGCACAGCAGGTAGCCTACTGAGGGAAGAACCCCAACTTCCTGAGGTGTTGACAAAGAGAACATAGAATGAATAGTGGAGGTTGCGAGTCTAATTATCAGCCATAGCCTTGTGAACCTATGTAGAAATGAGGATTATGCTGTCCACCTATATTTTCTTTCTTACTGTGTCTTTTGAATACATATGCATTTAAAATTTTCTATTTTTTTCCTCCTGTTCTTTTCCTATAAAGTGTATTATGGTTTAGTTCATTGGATTCAGAACCCAGATATACTTGACAGAATTAGAGGGAAAAAGTGTAAGACCTGTAGATCCTGACTTTAAACTGGATGTAGTAATTGACAAGACTTAGTATTCTCTGCTTTTGAGGAGAGGATGAGCATGGTTTTCTTTGTAGAATAGGGAATCGCGTTATGTTGATGTCATTATTTGGGTGTTAATGGTGGCAGCATAATTATAATCCGCAGGAGTGAGTGTGGAAGAAAAAATGAACCATAGTGGACATGTGTCATGTTTTTGTCCACCCAGCTTAAAGATCATCATGCCTATTTTAGGTAATTTCCCGCAGTCTGAATCTAGCTCTTCAAGGAAGGAGTTTCTGATTCCTTTACCTGTTATTTGCAGGTGCCCTAGAATCTGATATTACGTTAGCCCAAATGAGACCAAGAATTCATCTGAGAACAAAGTGATGTGAAGAAGTAGTCACCATCTAGAATCCATGCTTTGGAAGCAGTGGTTACAACTGGATTCTGCTTTGGGGAGACAGCAACAGCTTGAGCCTAAGGCATCTAGTGCGCAGGGTCATCTGTGCAGAGTGCCTTTGTGTTGTGTGTGTGCATGTGAGTGTGTGGCCACAGGGGACACAGCATCTTAGGGAGCCGTCCTCTGGTGTGTTCTGTGTGTTGTTTCCAGTTGGGTAACCTCCAAGTCTGATTTTTTAGCTCTTGCAGAGATTCTGCAGGCTACCTGAGGTGAGGTGAGGTGAAGTCACTCAGTCGTGTCCGACTCTTTGCGGCCCCACAGATTGTAGCCTACCAGGCTCCTCCATCCATGGGATTTTCCAGGCAAGAGTACTGGAGTGGGTTGCCATTTAATGTCAAGTAATAAATTTGTTTTTAAAAACTAAGTAGAGTGGATTATGCTGTTTGCAACAAATAATAAGACAAGCAAATTAAATAGATGGGGTTGATGTGTTTCATTCACAAAGCTCTGTTGAACAGACCTTAGTAAAGAATCTATATTTTGGATAAAATGTGAGGTATTGCTAACTTGGTAAATTGCTAAATGCCTTGTATACCTTCCAGGCCCCCTATCCCTTTCTATGCTCCTTTGTTAAACAATCCTTTCATTCAATAAATATTTACTGAAATCCAACCACGTGCCCATCACTGTAATAGGTGCTATACCTACAAAAAGTGTTACTTGCTCAGTCGTGTCTGACTGTTTGCAACCCCATGGACTATAGCTTGCCAGGCTTCTCTGTCCATGGAATTCTCCCAGCAAGAATACTGGAGTGGGTTGCCATTCCCTTCTCCAGGGGATCTTGCCAACCCAGGGACTGAACCTGTCTCTCTATTGTGGGCATATTCTTTACCATCTGACTACAGCAGTGCTCAGTACAAGGTCTCTGTCTTCCTATAGTTTACAGTCAAATGGAGGAGGAAAGCAATTAATAAGTAAGACATGAAATAATGAAGCTAACATAAAATGTGGTAAGTGCTTTAAAGAAAACTGAGTGATGTAATAGAATTTCAGCTGGAAGGGACATCTACTGTGGAAGGATGGTCACAGAAAGCAGCTAGTTGACATTTAAAATTAAACTTGCTTTTTACATTAATAAATAAATCTCTTGTTCCCATTCACACCAAGTGAGTTATTACCATGAGAATGCTAATTCATAATCAAATCCTGGCCCAATTTGCTTTAAAAATGAAGCATCATTGATAGAGTGTGGAAGTCCCCCAGAGGCAGTCTTGGGTGGCAATAAGCATAACCACCAGGCATTTAGAACTAAGTAGAGAGCCCTGTGTTTCAAAATGACAGTTTTTGCAGCTATTGCTTTCAAGTAAATTGACATAAATGCTTGATCCAGTTGAAATGACTATGGCTTTTGTTCTAAGTCCTCAAATATATGCAGATCCCCAAATATATAGGATAAACTCTATCCCAGGAGTATGACTGCCTGGGACACTGACTATCATATATTAAGCACTGTGCTAAAAGTTGGGAAAATAAGACAAGTCCTGACTTTATGTAATAACCACTGTCAGAGTTTTTAAGATCTAAGTACTCCCACCATAGTAAATGTCAAGCTTCCAACATGACCTTACAGTGACCTTACATGACCCTGTTATGTAGCATATCCATCATATAGAGAGAAAAAATGTAAGTACCCTCTGGAGCAGAGATAATGGTAAAATCTCATAAAATAATCAGCGATGAGTTTTTGTTATTTATGATTATTACTTTAACAAAATCTAATTGTGAGATATATACATACACATATATATGTATATAATTTGATTTTTGATTAATGATTATGTTTAACAAGTGATTCACAAAAGTCCTAAAAATTTTACAGCCAGCTCTTGTGCCACTACTTCTCATCTCAGCACCTGTACTCAGTGATTCTCACACAACATCTGGAAAGATCTTTGAAAAGTGTAAATCAGAAAACTTGCTCCCCTCCCACCATGCTTAAACTAATCAGAAAACTTGCCCCTTCCTACCATGCTTACACTAATATTCAAACTCCTATCATAACCTTCAAGGCCCTTCAAGTTCTAGCTCTTCCCATCTCTCAAGTCACGGCCTCCTACATTCCTCTTCTTGCTCCATCCTCTCCAGCCACATTGACCTTCCCACCATGCCCTCAGACCCACTGAGGATGTTTCTTTCTCAGGAACTTGTCACCTGGTACTCCCCGTGCCTGGAAGCCTTTTCCTGCAGAGATCCTCACTTCCTTCAAGCAAGTCTCTTCCCTGGTGACTCTGTCAGAGTCCACCTTCCCCTCCCTTGGCTCACTCTATCCCATCTCCTGCTTTGTTTTCCTCACTGGGCAGTCACTGTCTAGAATATCTCACCTCTTTATTTGCTTGCTTGGTATTGTCCTGTTACCTTAAAACTGGGTTTGCCTCTTGTTAACTGTCTAGCCAAAAAACACCACCAAGCCAACGATTGGCAGAAAGGAGGATTTACTACTTGTGACAAGAAAGGAGAACATTAGAGATCTTTCCCAAAACAGTGTCTCCTTCAGCAGCAAAATTGGGGGAAGTTTTAAGCTGAGGGTACATGCCTATAGAGCCTAAGCTTCATTTGATTGAACTCACCAGGTTCAGAAAAGATCAACATCATCATCCGTTAGGCTCCAGTTGATCTGGTGGTTGAGGCTTCAGGCTAATTTTACCAATGAAACAGAATTGAGAGTCTTTACAACTGCTAAGTTATTTTTGCTATTGCTACTTCTCCTGCCTGGTAAGTCATTTGTCTCTGCCTTCTTTGGTTCCCTTAAGATCATTTATTACTGAGACCTGTTCAAGGACAAGCACTGTGGCCAGGAGTAGATCACAAAATGGCTTGGGCCAAAAACGGCTTCTCCTATGTCAAGAAAGTCACGCCTGGTTTTCTCTCTCTGGAGATTCCTACCCTATCTATCTGCTCACAGCCCCACTGGAATATAAGCCATGTGAGGGCAGGACTTTTTCTGTCTATTTCAGTGGTTGTTCCCCCAGGGGGCCCAGAATAGCACTTGGTCCCTGGACAGCAGCACACCTCCAGATTCATGCCTCCAGTGTGTGCCATTCTCAAGGTGTTCTCTATGGAAGGTATCCCTCTGTGGAATGCATTCACTCTAGAGTAAATCAGTGTTAAATGCACCTTCCATGAATGTGTGTTCTCTGCCAGGCTATGCATTTGACTTGTATTTTGAACTCTAACATTTCAAAAAGTCTATCAGAGCCTTCATGCCTCCCTAGGTTGGAAAGGATGAGAAATCTTCAAGATCAGAAATCATAGATTGAGAATAATTGTCTGTCTTAAAAGAGTCTTCTTACTCCTAGGCATATTTTCATGACAATTGCCTTATAAAACTTTGAACCCTGGCAGTTCTGACTCTTCCTAACTCCTAAAATTTGATTTGACACTGTCTGAAGCTCTCCCCAATTCTAGCTATGGACTTTTTGACTTCTGGATTAGAGCACTTTGCTTGCTCTTTTTTCTCATCCCTATCGTATACCACACCCCGACACCCCAACTCCAGCTCACAGATTTTTCTTTTGTGTGCCTTTGGTGGCTACTTTTGGTGTCTGGTTTTAGCTTGATTTTTTTTTTGGCTTTTTTTCTCATTCTATTCATAGTGGTCACTGGTTGACTTCAACGTTCCTTCTAGAAACTGCACCCCACTTTGCTCCAACCACCTCCTCTCCTACTTTCTAGATCTCTGGGTAGGGATTTCCTTATACCCTGCTCACTTCTGCCCTCTCCTGGGGCAGCAGTGATGTCATTTGAGTGAACTTGATCATAGGTTTTGATCAGTTGTACCATTGATATAAATATTGATTCAAGGCTTCCATGAAGGCATCATGCTATCTGTCATGGACAGCATTTATGAAATTTCTGGCTTTGGGCAGCTTGATGGAGAATACGGAGGACACAAAAGAGGGCACAGAAGTCAATGCTCTCCAAGAGCTATAGAAGATGATTGACTGGAATGCTGGAAGGAAATGTTAGAATGTCTTCTTAAAATTCTGTTCCATGCTTTTAATTTCTATATTCGTGTGTGATTCAAGCATCTTTACTGACAAGGACAAATTTAGAGATCACGGTTCTAGTTAACAATCCTACTTGCATTTCAGGACTATTAGTGACTGTCACACATTTGTTATGTAAAATAAATCCATTCACTCTATTCCCCTTAACTGAATCATTTTTATTGCCGCTGCCTGAGCAGTCATCACATTCTTCTTTCCTCTCCAGTTGTGGAATTCTAACCAGACACAGGTCGATAAAAGTAGAACCCAGCCTGTGTGTATGCTCAGACTTTTTGCTACCCCATGGACTGTAGCCCACCAGGCTCCTCTGTCCATGGGATTCTCCAAGCAAGATTACTAGAATGGTTGCCATTTCCCAACCCAGGGATCAAACCCAAGTGTTTTGTGTCTCCTACATTGGCAGGCAGATTCTTTAGCACTGCGCCACCTGGGAAGTCCATACCCAGGCCTGTGTAGTGAGGGTTACTCTATATCACATTGCAGAGATGCTCTTTCCAGAGATATATTCTTTATGAAATGATTACCCTATTTGAAAAGTGAGCTTCTGCAAATGTTAAAATCTTTCTAATCATTCCAAGTGAAATGATATGCCATATTATGGAATCAGCTGAAATGAACTTCCTTTGAATCATACTTAAAATAATTTTGTTACTATGTGTTTTAAACTTATTGAAAGTCACTTAACATGTATTGCTGCTGCTGCTGCTGCTGAGTCGCTTCAGTCGTGTCCGACTCTGTGCGACCCCAGAGGCGGCAGCCCACCAGGCTCCACCACCCCTGGGATTCTCCAGGCTAGAACACTGGAGTGGGTTGCCATTTCCTTCTCCAATGCATGAAAGTGAAAAGTGAAAGGGAAGCCGCTCAGTCGTGTCCGACTCTTCGCGACCCCATGGACTGCAGCCCACCAGGCTCCTCCGTCCATGGGATTTGCCAGGCAAGAGGACTGGAGTGGGGTGCCATCGCCTTGCTATTTTTCTTTTGTGCTGAATTGTTGTTGGTCAACTTGATATCATTTCTGTCTCTTGGTGAATTGGGGGCAGTGGAGAGGGATTGAGTTAGATTTTGCCAAGGAGAAGCCAGGAGGAGAAATAATAGGAAAAACCCTTCTTCATTGGTAATAGCTGTGGATAGAAGGGAATCAGTTGGCAGGCTTCAGGTTGTGGCAGATTCTGTATGCTGTAGTTGGCTTCCTGCTATTCCTGAGATTCTTGCAATTCCTAACATTTCTGCCCTCCTGGATTTCCTGAACACCAGTTGAACTTTTTTGCTTGATCATGACTCTTCCTGTTGTTGTTATTCATTCAGTCAGTCAGTCATGTCCAACTCTTTGTGACCCCATGGACTGTAGCCTGCCAGGCTCCTCTGTCCATGGGATTTTCCAGGCAAGAATACTGGAGTAGGTTGCCATTTTCCTCCTCTAGGGAATCTTCTCAACCCGGGGATCAAACCTGCATCTTCTATGTTGCCAGGCAGATTCTTTACTGCTGAGCCATCTTTCTACCCTTCCAAATATTGTATAGGCTTCTGATTCCCTAGATAAAATCCCTTCCTACCCAAAATGTCTCTAGTAGTTTCTGCTTTCTTAACTGAACTCTGATCCATGGACTATTTGGTTCTAAAAATGCCTCCAAGAGGATAAGGGGAGATCTTAGTAAGTAAAGCTTCCCTGGTGGCTCAGATGGTAAAGAGTCTGCCTGCAATGTGGGAGACTCAGTTTCGATCCCTCAGTCAGGAAGATTCCTTGGAGAAGGAAATGGCAACCCACTCCAGTATTCTTGCCTGGAAAATCCCATGGATAGAGGAGTCTGGCAGGCTACAGTCCATGGGTCGCCAAGAGTCAGACACAACTGAGTGACTAACAGTAGTAAGTGAAGAGACTCACCATGTTTCATGGATGAAACTACTGAGCATTTGAAGACATCAATTAACTCCCTAATTAGTCTATAATTTCTTTTGAAATTCTAGTCAAAATTCCAGTAGAGGTTTTGATTTGTTTTGAGTTTTATTTTGTTTTTGTAACAAAAGTGTGTGTGTGTGTGTAGATAGATTGATATACAGATGTGTTTCTCAGATCTCTATTGTATTACCTCAGTCTACTTGTAAGCACCACTTTTTTTTTTTTTTTTTACTATGACTTGGTAAAAGATTTTAAAATCTGGCAACACGAATTCTCATTCTTAAGTTTTTCTTTATAACATTGCTTCTGCCAATTGTGGGCCTTTATTCTTTCTTATATATTTTAGGTGATTTATTAGGCCCCCTTCATTCTCCTCCATTCCCTCCCAAACACTCTCATTATATAAATTTGGCAAAGGATAGTAGAGGCTTTCCAAAACAGTAGGGGCAGGATGGGGTTTCACATCACATAGAAACAATCTTCAGTGGATTAAAGGCCTAAGTATGACAGAGGAAAATGATAAAGCTGTAGTGGAAGGAAGGATAGGAGTGTATTTGCGACTTTCTATTAGGGAGGTTTTCTTTTAAAACACCAAAAAGCACAGAATTTTACTACATCAGATTTAAGTTTGAGGAAGGTCATCAAAGAGAGAGGTAGCAGGGAAGTGACAAGTGATAAGCTGGGAGATGGGATTTGTGTGAGCACTATCTCAAGCTGCCAAATGATTTGCATCAAGGAATGCCTAAAAGAGCAAGGAAAGCATCAGAAAAATGGACAAAGCTTATAAATAAGCTGATCTCAGACTGGGAAACTCAAATGCCCAACAAGAATACAAAGAAATGCTCCATTTCCATCAGCCACCAGAGAAAAGCAGATTAGAGCAGGAAGTCACCACTCTGCACTCATGAAAGGGGCAGATATTAGAAATGGATAGAAGCATTGCTGAGTTTTGGGGAAAGGCACCCCTTAAGCATTTCTGGTGTTTACCTAATGCATGGTCACGTGCCCTACACAGTGAAACCAAATAAACCAAAACGTTGGAGTTTGGAGCAGAGGAGGGTTTATTTCAGGCCTGAGCAAGAATAGATGGCTCATGCTCAAAAACAAAATCCCCAAACTCCCTGAAGCATTTCAGCAAAGCACTTTTTTTTTTTTTTCCTACTGCGGCTAATTTATACTAAGCCCAGGTTCCTCTTTTTAAATTTTATTTAATTTACTTTTTAATTGGAGGAAAATTGCTTTACAATGTTGTGTTGGTTTCTGCCATACAGCAGAACTCAAATCAGCCATAAGTTTACATATATCCCCTCCCTCTTGAGCCTCCCACTCCTCCCTCCCTCGCCTGCACCCCCCAACCCCCCCGCATCACACCCCTCTAGGTCATGAAAGCATTTTTAAAAGCAAGGTTAAGGGAAGGACATTTAAGGGTATGTGATCAGCTTGTGCACAATTCTCTGATTGGTTATTAATGACCACTCCTTGGGCACTGATAGGTCTGGGGGCTACGTGTTCATGATCATCAAGTAGTTAATTTCTAACATTTGGTAGTGGTTTTTGCATCTGAAAACTTAAGAAAATATGCATGAGACACTATTATCTGGGTATTTCAGAGAGGATGTTGGGGAAGGGTCTGTCCTGGGAAAGCCTCATAGGGCCCTGCTAGGTTACACAGGTAAGGCATCAGTCATGGGGAACATTCTGATTGAACCTCTCCCAAATCCCCCAAGGAGACTGTGTGAGAATGTTCATTACAGTGTGTTTGGTAATAGCTGTGGATAGAAGGGAGTCAGTTGGCAACTCAAGGCCTCACTATAAAACTAGAGAATAAATAAACTGTACCAGATATGTCCTGTGGAATATTAAGCCATAGGTAAAAGCAGTGAGATAAATGCATATACATATAGAAGTGAAGTGAAGTTGTTCAGTCATGTCTGACTCTTTGTAGCCCATGAGTAAAATTTAAAACTCATTCTAGCAAGTAGGAAATATGGGAAACAGAATAAGTCTTAACATGACACCATGCTAGAATTAGGCTGATATTTTTTTAGATATGGACATTTTAAATACAGAATTTGAGTGATCTCTCATGGCCTGCTTTTCTCAAAGGACTGAGAGTATATTTTATTGCTGGGTCTTAAACTTGAAGTGTGCCACTAGCTCTTGGCCTGATAATAAAAGAGAATAGGACATTAGTAATAAACAACTGTGACCTGATGCTTCCCCCACCCCCAAATTGTAACATTTAGGCCTGAAAAAGTGATGTCCCCAGTTCTGTAAAGACACAGAATTGGAAACTATCATTTTGCTTTCACACTGGTGTAATTGGCTGAGTTCCTGAAAGTTACCAGAAATGATGTGAGGTTAAGGATAGTTGAAGGAGATTTTTTCATTTTTGTTGAGTTGTTAATCCTCCAGTTCAGGGGCTGACAAACCATGGTCTACAGGCCAACTCTGGCCCACTGCCTGGGTTTATATGAGGGGGAGTCGGGAATTTATTTTTAACAGTTGTTAAATAACATCCTCGATTTTGCCTCTTGGTCTGCAGAGCCTAAACTATTGATCTGACCCTTTATAGAAAGTGTTTACCAAGCCTTGCTGTAGTTCACTGATTCACTGGGTGAGTATTTAATGAGAACTATTGTGTACCAACCATCATTCTAGACAAGAATAAAGTAGCAAAAAAGAAAGGCGAAACTTCTTTTTTCATGTGCTTAAATTCTAGTAGAGAAAGAGATAATACAGGTGAAAAATACTGCTTGTCAGATGAGAAAGAAAGTGGAGGCAGGGGAACAAGGAAGGCTGGAATGAAATGATTTCAAAAGAGCATGGCTATTATTTAGAAAAAATTGCCATATGTAATTCTGACTAAATGTTTTATATTATCTGTGGATACAACATAAGCAGTTTGTTTTCAGAGTTTCTGGTTGATATTTTCCCTTTTTCATTTCTGAGATGCCACTAAAATGTATGAGTGCATAGTCACCCTCTGGCCTGGCCTTTGCAGCATCCTCTTATTACAAAACCTCTGTTATCAGCTATTTCCTATTTTTTTATTTACCTACAGATAAACACCAATGCTTGTCAATTTCTTACTTATCATGAAACTGCTTTTAAAAAAAAATTAGTTTTAATTGAAGGATAATTGATTTAAAATATTGTATTGGTTTCTGCCATATATCTACATGAATCAGCCATAGGTATACATACATCCCTTCCCTCTTGAACTTCCCTCCTACCTCTCACCCTTTCCCACCCCGCTAGGTTGTTACGGAGCCCCGGTTTGAGTTCCTTGAGTCATACAGCAAATTCCCACTGGCTATTTTACATCTGATAGTATATATGTTTCCATGCTACTGTCTCCATTCATCCATCCATCTTCTTCCTCTCCCACCCCTATCTGTGACATAAGTTGTTCTCTATGTCTGTGTATCCATTGCTGCCCTGCAGATGGGTTCATCAGTACCATCTTTCTAGATTCTGTATACATGCATTATGATAATAACAAAAATTGCTCAGTCATGTGCAACTCTTTGCAATCCCATAGAATATACAGTTCATGGAATTCTCCAGGCCAGAATACTGGAGTGGGTAGCCATTTCCTTCTCCGGGGATCTTCTCAACTCAGGAATCAAACCCAGGTCTCCTGCATTGTAGACCGATCTTTACCAGCTGAGCCACCAGGGAAGCCCAATTGTTTTTCCTTTTCTGACTCCCTTCACTCTGTAGAATAGGCTGTAGGTTTATCCAGCTCATTAGAACTGACTCAAATGCATTTTTATGGCTGAGTAATATTCCATTGTATATATGTACCACAGGTTCTTTATGCATTCATCTGTCGATGGACATCTACATTGCTTCCATGTCCTAGCTATTGTAAACAGTGCTGCAGTGAACACTGGGGTTCATGTGTCTTTTTGATTTTGGTTTCCTCATTGTATATGCCTTGTAGTGGTATTGCACAGCCATATGGTAGTAGTATTCCTAGTTTTCTAAGGAATCTCCACACTGTCTCCCATAGTGGCTACATCAATTTACAGTCCCACCAACAGTGCAAGAGGGTTCACTCTTCTCCACATCCTCTCCAGCATTTATTATTTGTGGATTTTTTGATGGTGGCCAATTCTGACCAGTGTGAGAATATATCTCATTGTAGTTTTGATTTGCATTTCTCTAATAATGAGCAATGTTGAGCATCTTTTCATGTGTTTGTTAGCCATCTGCATGTCTTCTTTGGAGAAATGTCTGTTTAGGTCTTTTTCCCACTTTTTGATTGCATTGTTTGTTTTTCTGGTATTGTGCTATATGAGCTGCTTGTGTATTTTGGAAATTAATCCTTTGTCAGTTGTTTCATTTGCTATTGTTTGCCATTCTGAGGATTGTCTTTTCACCTTGTTTATAGTTTCTTTTGCTGTGTAAAAGCTTTTTAGTTTAATCAGGTCCCACTTGTTTAGTTTTGGTTTTACTTCAATTACTCTGGGAGGTGGGTCATAGAGGATCTTGCTGTGATTTATGTTATAAGGTGTTCTGCCTAAGTTTTCCTCTAAGAGTTTTATAGTTTCTAGTCTTACATTTAGGTCTTTAATCCATTTTGAGTTTAACTTTGTGTATGGTGTTATGAAATGTTATAATTTCATTCTTTTACACATAGCTGTCCAGTTCTCCCAGCACCACTTATTGAAGAGACTGTCTTTCCCCCATTGTATATTCTTGCCTCCTTTGTCAAAAACAAGGTACCCATAGGTGTATAGGTTTATCTCTGGGCTTTCTATCTTGGTGGAACTGCTTTTGATGAACTTTTCCTACTCTTATCTGCTGCTGCTGCTGCTGCTAAGTCGCTTCAGTCATGTTCGACCCTGTGCAACCCATAGACGGCAGCCCACCAAGCTTCCCCATCCCTGGGATTCTCCAGGCAAGAACACTGGAGTGGGCTGCCATTTCCTTCTCCAATGCATGAAAGTGAAAAGTGAAAGTGAAGTCGCTCAGTTGTGTCCAACTCTTAGCGACTCCATGGACTGCAGCCTACTAGGCTCCTCCGTCCATGGGATTTTCCAGACAAGAGTACTGGAGTGGGGTGCCATTGTCTTCTCCGTACTCTTATATACTTCCCTTCAAATATCTTAAAGATTTTATTGCACAGATGAAATATAGCAGGGAAGCTGAGTAGCACACACAAGAATATAACAAAAACTATATTTTTGAAGATGCTTAATAAAATAGGGATTCGAATATATCCATTGAATAGACAAATTAGTGGAGCTTGAAAGCATGTTCAAGAGTCAGTGATCCACATAATTCTCCATATTTGGGGGAATCACAGTCATTTTTCAGTGAGAAGGGATGGTTTGAGATCCAAATGGGAGGCAGGTCAGAGTGGGGACACCAGGCTTAGGTTGGGATGGCATGGTTGGCAAGGAACCAGGTATAAGGCATGAGAATAACAGTGCTTCTAGCCAAACTGTCAGATTGTAATTATCTTGAATCACTCTGAGCTCTTGGTAGCATAATTCCCATAAGAATCAGGAAAAGACACCTTTATCTCTAAAGCAAATCACCACTGAAGGGCAGAATACAAGGAACTTCAGGTGAATTGTCCATCACCCTGGGCAGGAGAACACACATTCTGACAAGCAAGTCAACATTCTTATTAAATAAAAATAAATTTATTAACACATAATTACTTTGGAAGTGTTTTTCCTTTTTTTTCAAATGAAAAAACAAGGAATCAAAGTGTATACTTTCACTTGCGACCTTCAGCTAAATGTATCTTTCAGCTTTTCTCTGTGGCTTCCTCCACAAACTATTCCAGGGCTCTATGGGAATTTATAAATTCTGATGTTGCTGATTAAAAGTAGTTTTACAAAAGCTTTGTTGATAAAAATGTGAAGGCTATGGAGTAAATAGTTGTTCTGAATTGTCAAAATATGTCAGCATAATTGCTGTAATAATATGTTTTGAACTGTAAAGCTAGTGGGTCAACTCCCACCACATTAATGGATTCTTTCTTCTTCCCGTGGATTTTTTTTTTTTTTTAACATTGAATTGTCATGGTGACAGAGCTCCAGCAATGCCAAATGTAGTCTTCATGGCTGGAAAAAATATAAACCACATGCTATAAAACAAACCATAGAAACCTTTTAACTCCGCCTACCCAGAATTGACATTCAGATAGAATGGATCAGTCGAGTTGCAGAATATATATCCTTGTAGAGTTGGCTACAATGAATATAGAAGTATTAATACCTTTTTTTATTTTTCCTATAAGATCAAGAGCAAGGAGATAGAGTTAAGTGAAAAGGTCGTTGTGGTTTATAATTCTATAAAGGAAATAAGAACTAGCACGAAGATGAACTTAAATATAAATGATGATAAAGGTCTCCTTTCTGACCTGCTCTCCAGACTCGAGTCACCTGGTAGGCATGCTTTTCCTAGTTCTTATGCATCCCCCTTTCCAACTGCTTGTAGAACTATTCCTGGCTATTTACAGTTGCTTTATCAGAGAAAAATGATCAAAGTAGGTTGGAACTGAAAGGACTTGTAAGATCTGAAAACAGAACTTCATTTTACCCATGAGAAAGAAATTATGCTCATCAGGTCTGAATGGTTATCCTTGCCCACACAGAAAGCTAGTGGCATTCACATGAGTAATAGATATCACTTGTTACGAGTCATATTTTAAGTACTTTAAATACATTAGGTAGCTTAATCCTCCCAACAATCTGATGAAATATTAAAATCTTGATCATTTCATAGATAAAAGTTTGTGTTACTTGTTTCAGGTAAAAGCCAGGAAGTAGCCAAGCAATGACTCACACACAGGCATCTGTGATAGAGAAACTCATGGGTTTTTTGAAGTAGATAAATTCATGTTGCATTTCTTGCATCAGCACTTAAACACTATGAGATCTGAGGCAGTTTACTAAATCTCTCTAAGCCTCAGGCCCCTCATTTGTAAAAGAAGGTATTGTGGAACTGTGGTAAACATTAAATGAGGTTACATGTGTCTTAGCATCGTGTCTGGCACTTAGCATATATTTGGTAAACAGCGATGATTAGTATCATTTTTATGTCTCAGTCCTCTGTAGTCTAAGATTTCCCACTAAACTGTAAATCAGATTTCTTCCAAACACTTTTATTTTTTAATAATTTTTATTGACGTATAGCTGCTTTGCAGTATTGTGTTAGTTTCTTGTTGTTCGGTTATTAAATTGTGTCCAACTCTGTGATCCTATGGACTGCAGCACACCAGGCTTCCCTGTGCTTCGCTATCTCCTGGAGTTTGCTCAAGGAGTCGGTAATTCTATCTTACCACCTCATCCTCTGCTGCCCTCTTCTCCTTTGCCTTCAGTCCTTCCCAGCATCAGGGCCTTTTCCAGTGAGTCGGCTCTTTGCACCAAGTGGCCAAAATATTGGAGCTGCAGCTTCAGCATCAGTCCTGCCAATGAATATTCAGGACTGATTTCCTTTAGGATTGACTGGTTTGACCTCCTTACAGTCCAAGGGACTCTCAAGAGTCTTCTTTCTCCAACACCACAGTTCAAAAACATCAATTCTTCAGTGCTCAGCCTTCTTTATGATCAAACTCTCACATCAGTACATGACTACTGAAAAAACTGCTGCTGCTGCTGTTGCTGCTAAGTCACTTCAGTCATGTCTGACTCTGTGTGACCCCATAGACGGCAGCCCACCAGGCTCCCCCATCCCTGGGATTCTCTAGACAAGAACGCTGAAGTGAGTTGCCATTTCCTTCTCCAATGCATGAAAGTGAAAAGTGAAAGGGAAGTCACTCAGTGTCCAACTCTTCACGACCCCATGGACTGCAGCCTACTGGGCTCCTCCGTCCATGGGATTTTCCAGGCAAGAGTATTGGAGTGGGGTGCCACTGGAAAAACTATAGCTTTGATTATATGGACCTTTGTCAGCAAAGTGCTATCTTTTCTTTTCAATACACTGTCTAGGTTTGTCATAGCTTTCCTTCCAAGGAGCATCTTTTAATTTCATGGCTGCAGTCACTGTCCACAGTGATTTTGATCCCAAGAAAAGAAAATCTGTCACTGCTTCCACTTTTCCCCCTTCTATTTGCCATGAAGTGATGGGACCAGATGCCATGATCTTAGTTTTCTGAATGTTGAGTTTTAAGCTAGCTTCATCAAGAGGCTCTAGATTATTTATTTATTTATTTATTTATTCAGTTCAGTTCAGTTGCTCAGTCGTGTCTGACTCTTTGTGACCCCATGAACCGCAGCACGCCAGGCCTCTCTGTCCATCACCAACTCCCAGAGTCCACCCAAACCCATGTCCATCAAGTCGATGATGCCATCCAGCCATCTCATCCTCTGTTGTCCCCTTCTCCTCCTGCCCTCAATCTTTCCCAGCATCAGGGTCTTTTCCAATGAGTCAGCTCTTCGCATCAGGCGACCAAAGTATTGGAGTTTCAGCTTCAACATCAGTCCTTCCAGTGAACACCCAAGACTGATCTCCTTTAGGATGGACTGGTGGGATCTCCTTGCAGTCCAAAGGACTCTCAAGAGTCTTCTCCAACACCACAGTTCAAAAGCATCAATTCTTCGGCACTCAGCTTTCTTTATCGTCCAATTCTTGCATCCATACATGACCAGTGGAAAAACCAGAGCCTTGACTAGACGGACCTTTGTTGGCAAAGTAATGTCTCTGTTTTTTAATATGCTGCCTAGGTTGGTCATAACTTTCCTTCCAAGGAGTAAGCATCTTTTAATTTCATGGCTGCAGTCACCATCTGCAGTGATTTTGTTATGCTCCCTAAATAGCCAGTAATTCTGTCTCTGCCACTTCCATCAAGAAATATTAGTCCAGTCACTGATATTTGGTAAATAACAACAGTAAGAGTGTTGGTGCCCCTGGATATGGGGTTCTGTATTATAAAACATTTTCAGGAAAAGTAAGATGGCTTAAAAGCAGCAATGTTTTTCTCGGATAAGTTGTCTTAAAATTAAGTACCTCAATATTCCTATAGATTCTGAATCTCATTAAGGTTACAACTGCATACAAAGTTATTCCAAAATATATGTCTCTTTTATGGGGGCCTTTTGCTGAAGGTATGACTGAAGCTTGGTTTAAGAGCTTGAAAATAGGATATGGGGAGAAGAATGATGTTGAAAACAACTGGAAAGTGACTTTAGATTTTAAATTTAATGAGGGATAACATTATGCAGAATTACTCTAATATTCCTTTCAACTCTGTAACTAGATGATATTGATAATTGATTCCTTTATGCCACTTCTTATATGCAAAATATTTGCTTAGTGGAGCCAACCACTCTTTATCTATGACTTAAAGAAAACCACAATAATATGGAATCAGCCGTAGATCATAGCTTCATCTTCCAAGATATTGAAACTCAAATTCATTCATTTATATTTTTATTCATTCATTCATCCATTTATTCAACAAATATTAGTTGAGCACACACTCTGATCCATGAACACTTGACAGATTCTGTAGAACTGACCTAAACCAACCCAAGCAAGAGAATCATCTTTTATTCTTAAAGAGGGGTAGTCTTTTCTTATAATGCTTAAACATGGTTGCCCTGAGACACCCCAAATTTATCAGAAGGTTGCTTGGAGAATGTGAAATCTGAACAGTGACTATTGTCTGTTTTTTTGCTGATTTCTTCAGACTGTAAAATCATCTGAAATTCATGCCTCTGCTACAGCAGCAGGGGCATAATCTGTGATTATAGTCCATCAAAATGTATTCTGTACAGTTTATCAGTTATAAGGCCGATACTATATGAGATGCTGGAAAAACTACCATTTATTGAGCACTTACTGTGTCCCACTCACTTTTACAGATCTAACAATTTATATGTAGTAGAGTTATGTAACTCATCCAAGGTTATGTGCCTTTTCTCACCAGTCTCTTCCACCACATGGTGATGTTAGGTAGCCTTCTCCCTCCTTCCACACTAGCTTTGACCCTGAGATATCAGTGAGTTGCCAGTCAGTCATCAACACCTAACATCACAGTCCTGTTATGCTCTCTGTATCCCCAAGATTAAAGATTGGAAACTAAACATGCATAAGACTGTGGTGGTCTACAATAAGGCTGATATTATAGCTTGAGCACCAGCAGGCCATGGTCATTATGTTCTGTCTCACAATGGCAACAGACAGACTTGCAGTGAACAAGGCAGCTATTCTATCTCCTCCTTCCTCCCCTTTTCTCTTGTCTCTTTCCCCAGAAGCATGTATTTGAGACATCACTGGGAGAGACTAGACTTGGACGTATGGTCTGGGAAAGAAAGTTTCCTGTGTGTTGGGTCTTGGGTGAATGGGACATAGTGATTTTCCTTAGCAAGCAACCCTTCTTCAATAGCTCAGTGATTGGACATGAACTCATGTGGGCAGACACTGGGAGGGTCCTGGCAGGTGGGCCAGGTAGTTAGTGGGAGGTCTGGGGAAGGGAATGCCACAGGGTAGATCAACATGATCTCAACTGCTAAAGAGGAGAAACACTGGCCCTGTACATTTCATGTACAGATCCTGTTGACCTGGTAAATAAAAGCACAGGGTTGAGATGGAGGATATATGAGGATGAGATTATAGAAAATCAAATGTAAGGTAGAAAAAGTATAAATGAATAAAACCAGGTTAAAATAATCACTTTTAACATTCATGTGGGAGGATATTACATAATTAATAAGAATAATATAAATTCATCTTCGTTGTCTTGTCAATGTAGACCCAAGTATTGGTAAGAAGAAAGAAACTGCAAAATAGTATAGCATGTACAACTACAAAATATAAGGAAAAATGTATATTGCTATAGATGGATGGTCCTAACATATTATTAGTGATTTCCATTGTGTGATGAGATTATGGATGACTTTTAATTTCTTCTTTATGCATAGTTGTATTATCCATAATACATTTATATTTGTATTTTTTAATGTTTTTAAGCAGTAGAACCTGAAAAATGAAATTTGTCTAGTGATTCTGTACTAAAAGCAGGAAGCAGTTTATAGCCGTTAAATTTGTCCACCAAATGCATGAGTTATTTTGGTCTCATGGCAGACGTTTATAGAACAGGGCGTCCCAGCCTCTCCAAAGTTAGACCTGCTGACTTTGTGCTTTGCACAGTGCAGTCTGCTGCAGACATGAGGAAAGTCAAAGCAGCAAAGGAATTTAATTCCCCCAGTTCTGTCAGGACTAGGAAAGAGGCCGAGCCAGCAAGAGACCAGTTTGGTTGTCAACAAATTCTCAGCCTTTTCTCCAACTCTCGCACTGTCTGGAGCTGAGAATCTCTTGTAACATCCATTCCCAGCTCTGTTGTATTGCCATCATGCTGTGCTAAGTACCATCAACAGTGAGAGAGTTAACAGTAAGGAGAAGGCAGGTGTATTTTTTTTAAAAAGACCCAAGCCCTCTAGCAGCACAGCAGTCCAAGGCCACTTAGTCTGACCAGTGTTAACTGAGCACTTGTGAGTGCTAGGATTCTCCACACTTTACCACATAGCATCATTATGGGATAGAAACATCCATCTTCATAGTCATAAGCTGAGCCATCCCCCCCAAAAATAAAATGCTGATAATAATATTATAGCCAATTTATTGAAAATATTCCATTATCTGGATGAGTATTAAGTCTTTATAATCATGTAGTGTATATATAATGTGCAGTTATATTACACACACACACACACACACACGATCCTTAGCACAGGTGTTAGGGTCACCAACCCTATGCTTAGTGGAAAATCCACATATAATTAATAGTCTTCCCTCCATATCCATGGATTCAGTCAACCTTGGATCATGTGGTACTATAATATTTACTAACGAAAAAAAATGTATGTATAAGTGGACCTGTACAGTTCAAATCTGTGTTGTGCAAAAGTCAATTGTATTTTTATATAAAAATATATGTACCCACAGGGTTTCTCTGGTGGCTGGTAAAGAATGGTAAAGAATCCACATGCAATGTGGGAGACCAGGTTCAATCTTTGGGTCAGGAATATCCCCTGGAAAAGGAAATGGAAACCCACTCCAATATTCTTGCCTGGAGAATTCCATGGACAGAGTACATGGAAATATTTGGGATCTGGGGTCACAAAGAGTCAGACACAACTGAGTGACTTTCACTTCATATATACCCACAACATACATACATGTACATACATATATGTATATATACATACATATGTATATAAATACATTTTTTAAGTTAATGTACATATGGCCTATTTACAAAGGCAGGCAACTGTGTAACATGTTTTCAGGTAATTTCCAGTTACAATTTTTTTTTAAACTTTCCCACTTCAAAGGAAACCACATCAGCTACTTGCAGTAACAATAAAAATGAAGCTCTCTTCCTTGTGTTCTCCTTTCCTCATACTTGTTTTGTGATAACAAAGAAAATAGTTTCCATTGGATAGGTAAGCTGAAATAGGACACTAGCTGACTAATTCTGCTGAGGGGAGAGAATTTGCCAACTGTTCTGGGTCCAAAAGCATCAGACATTTCTGATTTTATCCACCCATTCCTTTTCCTTTCTTACTCCTCCACCCTTGAGGACACGCTGTGGTCCTGGGGCAGCTGGCAGTGTGAGGGGCTGGTAAGGGAGTCCTTCAAGGCCTCTTCCAGAGACTGGCCTGTATTCAGTTTTGAGCAGGTGGTCCATTCTCACTCTTTCCTCACCCAACTCTCTTATTTCCTTGTTCCCCTTGGCTTAATCCTGCCCTCTGGCCTTTCACTGCTCCCCATTCACCTGTCCCAGCAGCCAAAGCAGGACATTTAGATTAGGATTCTCTTGTGGTGTTCAATATAAGCATGCATTTCAACTCCTCTTTCCAGTGGCCGTCATTGAGCCTTACCCATCCCAGCAGGGCTTAGTATCTTTCGTCGACGTTACCTTGGGGTTCCATTTCCTCTGCTTCCTCCCTGCACCAGTTCAAACCACTGAAACCATTATTGCCTCTCCCTTTATCCTTTGTTTTCTTGGCTCCAACCCACGTCCTCTCCATTCTCCATTCTTAGGCCAAAGTTTTCTCTTAAAATCAACTGCTCAGGCTGCTCATCCCATTATCTTATGCTTGGTGGAACTCTGCAGGAAAACCCCAATTCCAAGTTCTATTCCCAGTCTCTTCATTCCTGCCACCTTTTTCCCTGTGTCCTCTAGGTTCAGCCCAAATGGATGCACCTCATCCAGAAGGAACACGCTCTGCTCTTCTGCGCTTTGCTCATGTTAGTCCTTCTGTCTGGAATAATCCTTTTCCCGTTATACCCTTTAAAACCCTTTTGATCTGTCCAGCCTTGACTCAGTGGTTACTTCCTCCTCCTTGAAATCATAAACTTAGCCACCAAACTGATAATTAGTCAAGTGTTTATCTTTGCTCTCAGAGCATTTTGTCCATACCTCTGGTGTAGATTTTCTCCTTACATTGACTCTTTCAATGGTTTTCATCTGTAAAATGGAGATGATAGTATTTACCTCCTAGGGCTGTTGTGAAAATTAAATCAGTTGATATACATACAGCTATGAGTGATGACCAGTCCAGAGTGGTTATATCATGTGTTGGTAATTGCTGTTAGCATCATGGTTGTCGTCACTCAGACTGTGTGAGCCATGAGAAACCCAGCCCAGTAGCTGTGTATGGAATTGAACTGAACAATTTTTGTCTTGTTTATTTCATTTATTATTTGTCTGTGCCAGATCTTGGTTGTTGTACGCAGGCTATTAGATCTTCCTGGCACGACGAGGGACCTTTAGCTGTGGCATGCAGACTCTTAGTTGTGGCATGTGGGACCTAGTTCCCTGACCGGGGATCAAACCCAGGCACCCTGCATTGGAAGCATGGAGTCTTAGCCACTGGACCACCAGGGAAGTCCCTAAACTGAACTATCTAGTGCCCTCCCTATGCCACCTCGTGCACAGAGATGTCTAAGGGAACAGAAACATGTTGAAATTCAGGAGACTTTTTTCTTGTTAGAGCAAAGCATTTTAATAGGTATTTGGGTAGGAATAAAATGAAGAGATTTAGAGAAACCCCTGGATGCTATAACACCCTCAAGTGTTAGCTCAGACCACTGAAGTCTGTTGCCAGATGGGACATCAGCGAGGAGGCCCTGGAATCCTTCAGTACCTGTACTTAGAAGTCTCCTACTGTCATGGGCTTGTCCTACTTCAGTGTTTGGAGAGAAGCAGCAGCCAGATTGAGCCTTTGTTTCCCCTATCCCCTGACTGGTGGGCAACTTGTATTCTTGCACTGATGGGGAAGCCTGGAGAAGCAGGGATAGATGAACCTCCTCAGACTGGTGAGCTTACATTGTAGGGTTCTGTCAGATGCTTTGTAGAGACATTCCCCAGGGGCAATGAAATATGAATCAAGATAACTTTCTCAGTTGTGGTCCTTATTCATTCCACCATTCAAATACCATATAGAATAAAGGTTCCATAGCTGTGTGTTTAAGGTCCTCCTTCATTCATATATCCTTGACTCCAGCCACACCTGTACCCCTGTGTCTCCATACCACAACCCGCCCATGAAATGTCCTTCTTCTATCTGCATGTGTCTGTACTTTCCTGATATTTCAAGGTTATCTAAAATGGGAATTCCATTTACCAGGTCAGCCAATCTTAGGATGTCCACCACATCCACCATCCCTTCTATGGGGATTCCCAGTGATAACTCCACTGTAAAAAATTTTTTTTTTAATTTTGGCTATGCCATGCCACGTGGCATGTAAGATCTTAGTTCCCCAACCAGGGATCAAACCCATGCCCTCCACAGTAGAAGCAGGGAATCTTAACCACTGGGAAACTAAGGAAGTCCTAATGACTCCACTTCTGAGGGAAGTAGCCCAAATGGTCCCTTAATCATAACTTTCCATCTGTGTAACTTGTGACTCCTCTCTCCACCACTGGTAAGGTGGCAGGGAGCCCTGATCAGTAGATTATTAAATAAATAGATGAGAACTTTGCCCAACAGGGATCTGAGAACACTGGGCCAATCATATTCTGTCTTAGGCAGTCTTAATGTAGAGAAACAGCGGCACAGTGGTAGAAACCAGGTCATGGGGCAGCAGATCCTGGAGAAGTTACCAGCAAACAGAAGCCATAATTAAGCAAAATCCAGAAGATAAGTGCAGTAAGGCATGAGGTAACCAGTGGATAGTAGCAGGAATCATAGGGAGACATGGAAGAATCCAGGACGGTAAGAACAGTTACCTTGTCACCTGAGCTCTGCTAGACCCAGTTCCCCATCCTGTTTCCAGTCTACCTTCCTGACACCATAGGGTCCCACTGAGGACTGTCTCCATAATTTACAGGCCCAGTGAAAAACGAGACTGCATTGTTTCTTGTTCAAAAATATCTGAGAATCGCAAGACAGCAGCTTTAATTATAGTAATCTGAATGGGTCTCTATTCCTCACAGCCATCATTGTTCAGCTGAAATAGTCCTCCATTAAATCTAGATCCCCTCCAGTTGTAATTAATCTGGGTTTGAAGTGGGTTTCTTTATAACTGTGGTTTCTTTATAACTCCAGTGGTATTGTTACATTCGTTACCCTGAGGCGCTTAGCACTTTGCTTCTTGCCGTGATGGTTACTGGGATGTCTGATCTCCCCTCCTAGAGACCGAGTTGTTTTAAAAAGCAGGTCTGTGTCTGGTTAGTCTTTGTTGCCTCACAGCGTGTTTATATTCATCTCACTTTATACCAGTTAAGCTAGCAAAGGGATTAACTCCTCTCCTGTTTGAAGCAAGTTACCAAGAGTAGTTATATGACTGTTATAAGGCTGTTATAGTTATAAGACTAAACTGCCCAGTTCTTGGGATCATTCCTTGTGAAAGTATACTCTTGGTGTTAGAATTGTCACAGGTGGGTGTGTCCCCCTGAGAAGGGAGGAATAACATTTCAGTGATCACAGAATCCTTGCTCATAGTTATTGGTTTCATAGTTACTACCAAAAGAATCTTTGGGTGCTCCTGAGTTGGTAAAGAAAGCTTACAGGTTATATCACATGTATTAAGCTCTTTGTGTCATCAACTGTGCTAACTAATATACCTGCATCAGCTTCCTTAACTTGATTCTCATCATGAACACAATAAAGAAGGTGCTATTGTGCCCATGGGACAATAATAGAACTCAGTTTGATTTCATGGACCAGGGTGATTTCTTTTAAAAAAGCAAGAAAAATAGAGAAGGCACAACCAAGAGCATTTGTCCACACTCTTAGCCTCTACCTCTGTGGCCTCATCAATGTGAAATTTCACTCAGATACAAGAGTGGCCCTGGGAAAATTAATGTCTGTTGCTACCTTCTCGCCTCACCAGAGACATCTGTCCAGCTCTTTGGGGATTGGGACCTCTCTCACTGGTATCCATTGTCAGCATGCTTCCCCATCACGCCTGTTAGAAAAGAAAAATCATTCTCTAAACTAGGGATTCCTAGTGTTTGCATTAAAAATAGAAAGAAGCCAGAATATTTTTTTAATCTGAAGCACAGTGTTTCTAAACCTTTCCTATAGTAGTGATCTGAAAAGCAGAGGAAGATGATCAGTGAGCCACTCCAAATGGAAGTTTTCTTCAAGTCTTATATGTTATTTGAAAAATCCGTGAAAATTTTTAGTCCTTCTTCATAACAGGTTTATGTTGGTATTAAAATAATAATTCCTTTCATTAGACTTGATTGAAATATTTGTTGTTCAGTCAGTCAGTCGTTTTTGACTCTTTGCGACCCCATGGACTGCAGCACACCAGGCTTCCCTGTCCTTCACTATCTCCCAGGGTTTGCTCAAACTCATGTCCATTGAATTGGTGATGCCATCCAACCATCTCATCCTCTGTCGTCCCTTTCTCCTCTTGCCCTCAATCTTTCCCAGCATCATTGTTTTTTCCAATGAATCAGCTGTTCGCATCAGGTGGCCAGTGTTACAGCTTCAGCTTTAGCATCAGTCCTTCCAATGAATATTCAGGGTTGATTTTCTTTAGGATTGACTGGTTTGATCTCCTTATGGTCCAAGGGACTCTCAAGAGTCTTCTCCAATAACACAGTTAGAAAGCATCTGTTCTTAGGCACTCAGCCTTCTTTATAATCCAACTCTCACACCCATACATGACTGCTGGAACAACTATAGCTTTGACTATATGGACATTTGTCAGCAAAGTGATGTCTCTGCTTTTTAATATGCTGTCTAGGTTGGTCATAGCTTTTCTTCCAATGACCAAGTGTCTTTTAATTTCATGGCCGCAGTCACCATCTGCAGTGATTTTGGAACCCCCCAAAAATAAAATCTGTCACTGTTTTCATTGTTAAAGTATAACTCTTACTAAATTCGTTAACTCTCTACCCCCACCCACCCCAAATCTCTTAGTCAAAATGGAGCTCTTAAAACATGTGTCATATCTGTTCTATGGTTCTTAAATCCATTGGCTCACCTCTGAATCCTGCAGTTTTATTAGGTGAAAAGTAATAAGTTAATGAATTATGAAGGCAGAACTGAGGCACCAGAGATTCAGTGAGTGATATAGGTAAAGGATGCCTTCCTGTGGACAGTTCACACTCTGCTGGCCCATTTTTCTGGTGATGCCTTTCTGGTATCAGAGTCATATGTTGAGAAATACGAGCCTTCTGTTTGGGCTGTTCAGCACTCACCTGACATATGGGCCGGGGTAGAGCTGTCATGCTTATTAGGACCACTTACAACTGGAACATGTCTAAAAGAAGGAACTTGAAACCTTGACAGAATAACAATAGTAAACAGTATTATAGCACTAAAATATAAGCTACACATTCGGTAAGTGACTTTTTTCAATATATATCATTTTATTCAATACACCCAGCAACATTTTGAAGTATAGTTATCGTCTAAATTTTACAGATGAGAAAATTATGGCTCAAAGGGGTTGAATAACTTGTCTAATTTCCCACCCGTAGTCTAACTGGTAGATGACTTGGCCACATTGTTGATTGTCTGCTCAGTCTCCACTCCTTTCTTTGCTGACAGAATAGTGATCAGAATCATCCTCTTTTAAGACGTCATGTTTTTCTAAAGAGGCTGTGTCCCTCTATGGGCCCATTGGAAGTAAGGGGGATGTCGAGCCTTAACAGTTTAAGCTGATCACAGCCATTACATCACCCTTGTCAAATGCCAACAGATGCTTTATCCTTTCCTTCAGTCAGCACAACTGCTGCTGCTGCTGCTAAGTCACTTCAGTCGTGTCTGACTCTGTGTGACCCCATAGATAGCAGCTCACCAGGCTCCCTGTCCCTGGGATTCTCCAGGCAAGAACACTGGAGTGGGTTGCCATTTCCTTCTCCAATGCACGAAAGTGAAAAGTGAAAGTGAAGTCGCTCAGTTGTGTCCAACTCTTAGCAACCACTTGGACTGCAGCCCACCAGGCTCCTCCATCCATGGGATTTTCCAGGCAAGAGTGCTGGAGTGGGCTGCCATTGCTTTCTCCGCCAGTCAGCATAGAGTGATTGCCAATCATCCTAAACCAACCAGAGACTAGACAGAGTTGAGGCTGGTTTCAGTTTTGGAAAGTTTCTGTCTACATCTAATTCTGTTCTTTTCCTAAAGGATATTTTTCTAAATCTTTTGACCGAGAGCCTAGCATGTTCACCGGGGTACTTTCACCTGGTGGCCCTGAACTTGAATCCTCATCCACATCAGAGTGAGACTACAGGAAACTCCATTCAGTTTGGGTATGATTTTATTCTTAGCCATTTTGCTTAATACCCTACACAACTCCAGATTTTGACAAAGATATGGGGAGCAATAGCTTGTGTGTTAGACTCAGTTTTCTTTTCCCACCTGGACATCAGCCATTTGGGTCTTTCATTTTTTCTTTCTGGCATCATGAAACCACCTAAAGTCTCTGTTTTCTCTGCTCCTCAGTGGTGATCTGGTGTTCAGGCCAAGTCCAAGTGCTTAACCTCTTGCCCTGAGCCCAGATTTGGCAGATATGCCCCAGAACAAAAAAGGCTGCAAAAAATCAACATGTCTCTCCATGGTTCTCCTTGCTCTACAATCCCATGCCCTCCAGTCCCTGTTGCATCAACACTTTTCTAATGCCTTTAAACATTAGAGAATTTGTTTTTGTCTTCAGTTCAGTTCAGTTCAGTCACTCAGTCAAGTCCGATTCTTTGCAATCCCATGAATCAAAGCATGCCAGGCCTCCCTGTCCATCACCAACTCCCGGAGTTCACTCAAACTCATGTCCATCGAGTGGGTGATGCCATCCAACTATCTCATCCTCTGTCGTCCCCTTCTTCTCCTGCCCCCAATCCCTCCCAGCATCAGGGTCTTTTCCAGTGAGTCAACTCTTTGCATGAGGTGGCCAAAGTACTGGAGTTTCAGCTTTAGCATCATTCCTTCCAAAGAAATCCCAGGGCTGATCTCCTTCAGAATGGACTGGTTGGATATCCTTGCAGTCCAGGGACTCTCAAGAGTCTTCTCCAACACCACAGTTCAAAAGCATCAATTCTTCAGTACTCAGCCTTCTTCACAGTCCAACTCTCACTTCCATACTTGACCACAGGAAAAACCATAGCCTTAACTAGATGGACCTTAATCGGCAAATAATGTCTCTGCTTTTGAATATGCTATCTAGGTTGCTCATAACTTTTCTTCCAAGGAGTAAGTGTCTTTTAATTTCATGGCTGCAGTCACCATCTGCAGTGATTTTGGAGCCCTGCAAAATAAAGTCTGACACTGTTTCCACTGTTTCCCCATCTATTTCCCATGAAGTGATGGGACCAGATGCCATGATCTTCATTTTCTGAATGTTGAGATTTAAGCCAACTTTTTCACTCCCCACTTTCACTTTCATCAAGAGGCTTTTGAGTTCCTCTTCACTTTCTGCCATAAGGGTGGTGTCATCTGCATATCTGAGGTTATTGATAATTCTCCTGGCAATCTTGATTCCAGCTTGTGTTTCTTCCAGTCCAGCGTTTCTCATGATGTACTCTGCACATAAGTTAAATAAGCAGGGTGACAAGATACAGCCTTGACGTACTCCTTTTCCTATTTGCAACCAGTCTGTTGTTCCATGTCCAGTTCTAACTGTTGCTTCCTGGCCTGCATACAGATTTCTCAAGAGGCAGGTCAGGTGGTCTGGTATTCCCATCTCTTTCAGAATTTTCCACAGTTTATTGTGATCCACACAGTCAAAGCCTTTCACATAGTCAATAAAGCAGAAATAGATGTTTTTCTGGAACTCTCTTGCTTTTTCCATGATCCAGCAGATGTTGGCAATTTGATCCTCTGCCTTTCCTAAAACCAGCTTGAACATCAGGAGGTTCACGGTTCACGTATTGCTGAAGCCTGGCTTGGAGAATTTTGAGCATTACTTTACTAGCGTGTCAGATGAGTGCAATTGTGTGGTAGTTTGAGCATTCTTTGGCATTGCCTTTCTTTGGGATTGGAATGCAAGCTGACCTTTTCCAGTCCTGTGGCTACTGCTGAGTTTTCCAAACTTGCTGGCATATTGAGTGCAGCACTTTCACAGAGTCATCTTTCAGGATTTGAAATAGCTCCACTGGAATTCCATCACCTCCACTAGCTTTGTTCGTAGTGATGCTTTCTAAGGTCCACTTGACTTCACATTCCAGGATGTCTGGCTCTAGATGAGTGATCACACCATCGTGATTATCTGGGTTGTGAAGATCTTTTTTATACAGTTCTTCTGTGTATTCTTGCCATCTCTTCTTAATATCTTCTGCTTCTGTTAGGTCCATACCATTTCTGTCCTTTATCGAGCCCATCTTTGCATGAAATGTCCCCTTGGTATCTCTAATTTTCTTGAAGAGATCTCTAGTCTTTCCCATTCTGTTGTTTTCCTCTATTTCTATGCATTGATCACTGAAGAAGCCTTTCTTATCTCTCCTTGCTATTGTTTGGAACTCTGCATTCAAATGGGTATATCTTTCCTCTTCTCCTTGGCTTTTCACTTCTCTTCTTTTCACAGCTATTTGTAAGGCTTCCCCAGACAGCCATTTTGCTTTTTTGCATTTCCTTTCCATGGGGATGGTCTTGATCCCTGTCTCCTGTACAATGTTATGAACCTCATTCCATAGTTCATCAGGCACTCTATCTATCAGATCTAGGCCCTTGAATCTATATCTCACTTCCACTGTATAATCATAAGGGATTGGATTTAGGTCATACCTGAATGGTCTAGCAGTTTTCCCTGCTTTCCTCAATTTCAGTCTGAATTTGGTAATAAGGAGTTCATGATCTGAGCCACAGTCAGCTCCTGGTCTTGTTTTTGTTGACTGTATAGAGCTTCTCCATCTTTTGCTGCAGAAAATATAATCAATCTGATTTCAGTGTTGACCATCTGGTGATGTCCATGTGTAGAGTCTTCTCTTGTGTTGTTGGAAGAAGGTCTTTGCTATGACCAGTGCATTTTCTTGGCAAAACTCTATTAGTCTTTGCCCTGCTTCATTCCACATTCCAAGGCCAAATTTGCCTGTTACTCCAGGTGTTTCTTGACTTC